>NC_058132.1:241055798-241280097 GCF_016433145.1 Gracilinanus agilis
TCTCTGTCTCTGTCTCTCTCTCTCTCTTTCTCTCTCTCCCTCTCTGTCTCCATCTCTGTTTCCATCTCTGTTTCCCCTCTCTCCCTCTCTGTCTCTGTCTCTGTCTCTCTCTGTCTCTCTCTCTCTCTCTCTGTCTCTCTCTCTCTCTCTCCCTCTCTCTCTCTCTGTCTCTCTCTGTCTATCTCTTTCTCTCTCTCCTTCCCTCCCTCTGTCTCCATCTCTGTTTCGCCTCTCTCTTTCTCTCTCACTCTTCCTCTCTGTCTCCATCTGTTTCTCCTCTCTCCCTCTCCCTCTCTCTGTCTCTCTCCCTTTTACTCCCTCTGTGCATGTGTTTGTCTCTGTCTCTGTTTCTCCTCTCCCTCCCTCTCTCTCCCTCCATCTCTTTCCACATATTAAAATATTTAAATATCTATACATATAGATATACATACATATACATGCGTATAAGCACCAGTACCCATTTACATATACGGGTGTTCACATATAAATATGTGGGCATGTATGCAATACACATATTCATATAGGAATGGGCATATTCACAAATACATAAATATATCATATAGGCACATGTGTATTGTGGATATATGGACATGTGTTCACCTACACATATGTCTGTTGTAGATAGATTGAGGGAGGCAGGGAGGAAAGACCAGAGAATGGGAGAGAAAAGATTAATAGCCTGTAATGTTTTCTTCTACAGTTCCCTGCTAAGTATCAGGTATGTATTCCCAGTCAAGTATAGCACCGCTAGAAACAAGGAGAAGAGAATCGAACAAGCATTTGTTGAGAATTTCACACATGCCAGGGACACAGGCAAAAATATTAACAGTCCCTGTTTCTCAAGGAGCTTATAAATTATTGGAACACAACATACATATACATGTATGTAGATGTGCCTATACATAATATATACACGTTTGCTACAAATGTATATATACGTGTATATACATGTATGTTTTCTATGAAATACGTGTGTAGGCATATGCACAGACATTGTGCATTGTATATTTTATGATTTTTATGATTTATGAATCATTTTGTATGAACTAAATACAAAAATGTATGGCTATAGACATGTACACAAATGTGTAATTTCCATGTAAATACATCGGTTTATGTAGACATGTATAAATTCATATGTGTGTAGGCATTCATGCATACACATGTGTTTTGTGCAGATATGTCTATGAACACATATGCAGTGTTTTCCTATAAAATAAATATGCATGTACTTGTATAGACATGTTTATATGTTTGTGTTTTATGTTTGTGTTGAACATATAGACACATATACAAATGTGTGTTTTCCTATAAAATAAATGTGTGTGCCATGTGTGGGCATGTATACACACATGCATGTTTTATAAAAATAAATACATGTATGTATGTTTTGGGCATATACACATTTTCCTTTCAAATAAATACATGTGTATATGTATGTAGACATGTATATATACACATGCGTTTTATTTACAAGATACGTATGTATACCAAAAAGTACATTTTCTACAAAATAAATAATACATATATGTGTAGACATTTATGTGCATATATACAAATATACGTTTTTATACAAAAATTTTTAAAGGTAGTATGGAGAATAAGGAATGGATTCATGTTACAAGAGTTCTTAGCCCAGAGTCCATGAACTTTAAAAAAAAAACATTTTGATGACTATTTTCAAAATAATTGGTTTCTTCTATATTTTATTTTATGCACGTAAAAACATTGTTCTGAGAAGGGGTTACCAGGCTGCCAAAGAGCTCCATGGCACAGAGAAGGTTAAGGACCTCTGGAGAAAGAGGCAATGGAGCTGTAGTGAGGGAAGGAAGGGGACTCCACGAGACCAGGTTGAGGAGGGAGAGCAGCAGAATGGATCCAAGGGTTGTGGGGGGATTCCCTGTTGGAAGAAGAGGAGACGACTCTGAAGTAGAATATCTTCAGTACCTGTAAAATAGCCCTCTGCCCCCACACTGTGTTTCTGTGACCTGGGTCAGTGATGGTGAATCTTTTAGAGATATAGTGCCGGACTCCACCCTACTGCCCAGACCTTGTGCAGTGCCTCTCCCCCTCATTGAATGCCAGGTATACCCTGCCACCCACCTTAGCTAGACAAGGGAGGGAGGAAGCACTCCCATTGGGCTGCTGGGTAGAGGGTGGGTCATGTGAGAAATATCTTCAGGTGTGGTGGAGAGGAGGCAGGGAGGAAGCACTCCTATTGGACTGCTGGGCAGAGGGGCGGGGCATGTGAGAAATGTCCTCAGGTGTGGTGGAGAGGAGGAGGGGAGGAAGCACTCTCATTGGACTGCTGGGTAGAGGGGCGGGGCATATGAGAAATGTCCTCAGGCACAGTGGAGAGGAAAAGGGAGCAGTTCTTCCAGAGTCCTTCTGCCTTTCTAGTAATGAACTTGGGGGAGGAGGGCTGCTATGTGCCCACAGAGAGTGCTCTGTGTGCCCTCTCTGGCATGTGTACCATAGGTTCACTATCACTGACCTCGGTGGTTTAGCAATAATCTTGATTTTCATTCTGTTAGCTGAATGCAATTTCTATTATCTTTTTATTAACATTTCCACCTATATTTTTTGACTTTGAGGCTAATTAATCATGGGGTGGCTTTGTGCCCTCCTTGGTCATTTCCCTTTCCTAGAATTCCCCCCTCTTCCTTTATGAGGCACCACTTTCTACAGGAAACCTTTCCTGATTCTCCTTCATTGCTAGTGAGTGCCCTCCTCCCAAGCTAAATTGTATTTAACTGCTTTGCATTTATTTACTTTATTCTATGTATATTTCTTTACTTTATTGAACTTTATTTGTATTTATTTACTTATTATATATAATATTAATACTGTAATATTACTGTATTATACTTTATATTTATTCTTCATATACTCCTATGTGTCTGTATCTCCCTACAAGGACATTAACTCCTTACAAGTGAAGGTTGCTTTGTTTATGGTATTTTTATCCCCAGTGCCTAGCTCATACTAGTGCTTAATGTTTTCTTGCCTGATTTCTTATTTCCTAAGTTATCAGAATAAATCAGGCAGCATTGTGTGAAAAAGTTGCAAATGTGGAAGCAGAAGACCTAGGTTTAAATTGAACCTGAGACACACTAGCATAATGACTATAGATAAGTCATTCAACTACTCAAGGTCTCATTTTCCAAAATGGGGATAATACTTGTACTACTTGTCCTACCAAGTTGTTGATAGTGAAGTGCTTTGCAAAATTTAAAATGACATAAGAAAGAGACAGATGGGTGGTACAGTGGATTTCGGTGTCAGGAAGACCTTAACTCAAATCCTCCCTCAGACACTTAATAGCTATGAGACCCTAGGGAAGTCACCTACTCTCAACCCTTTGAGAAAGTTGGACTTGATGTCCCCTAAGGTCCAGAATTTCTAGCTCTCAGTCTATAATCCTATCAATGTGTTATTTCTTTTTTCCATCTCAGTTCTATAAAATATTAATACCAATAAAACATTTTAAAATATTTTGTTCCCTCCTGCACACCACAGAAATTATCCCAGATGTATTAGCAAATGGTGCCATTTAAAAATAAGTGCTATTTGAGGAGCAGCTTGGTGGCTCAGTGGATAAAGAGCCATGACTAGAGATGGTAGTTCCCAAGTTCAAATCTGGCCTCAGACACTTCCTTTTTGTGTATCCCTGGGCAAGTCACTTTACCCCAATTAACGCTACCACTCTACTGCTTTGGAACCAATGCTTAGTCTTGATTTTAAGATAGAAGGTAAAGGTTAAAAAAAGAAAAAAGTGATGTTTGTTTTCCTAAATACATTGACTCTAGATTTGGCAGGTATCCTTTTATGTTTAAGAATCTCCACCTGTTGCTTTTTTTAAAAGGTTGTTCAGATGAGTGGTATGAAAAGCTATGCTTTTCAGTGCTTAAAACTGAAAATTCAGATTAAACAATTGAAGATACAGCACAGAACTGCCACCTTTGACTATAGGCTCCTCAATCTTTAAATCTCAGAATATTCTGTCCATGTCACAGAGATGGTGGTGATGGGTTATATCTCATTGGAAATCCAGTTCACAATGAGCAAAGGGTGGGAAAACTCCCTCACAAAAGGTCCAGAGGAGGAGAAAAAGAAAAAAATATGGATTGACTGAAATATTCTTATGGGTTAATTTTATTTCAGAATGCACATTTCCTCCAGTCCAGAAGTCATTTACCTTTTCACAGCAATTAAGTGAAGCCTATAGACTTCTCAGAATAATGTTTTTAAGTGTATAAAATAAAATGTTCAGGATTACAAAGAAAACAAATGATATTGAAATATAGTAATCAAAGTAAAATAAAATAAAACAAGTTCACATACCCCAGATTAAAAAGTCCTGTTTGTATAGCCAAAAAAAAAAAAAATTCAACAGGCACGTTTTAAATTCTACACTGAGTGAGTGGCCATTGTTTTGTGTTATAATTCTCCTAACAGTAGTCTTTTGCCTTTCATCTGAGGAGTCATCTGACTCAGACAGTAGCCATACACTGCCAAATTTTTTGGATGAAAAGTAGAAAATTCCGTCAGCTGGATTTTTCACCTTTCCGACTCCAGACATCTAGATCTTTCCAAACATCCAGGTGTAGCATGGAATATCACACTTTTTATCCAGATGTCTTAGTTCTGTGTAGCTTAGAGGCTTTATTTCCAAGGAGATTATATCATGCCAGAATTCACAACCCTATAGCAGTGCCAAGATTGATGGGGTTTTTGTGCCAGGGCTGGAATAATTAAAAGCACAGCTTTGTGGGTACAAGCCAGCTGCAATATGCTTCTTGTGACCACCTCCATGTAAGAAATGGTATATCAGGAATATCTTTGAGGAAATGGGTAATGGGAAAAGAAAGTGAGTAGATCAGTCATGTGGCCATGGCTAGGAAGAGGATATAATGGACATCCTGTGAGACTTTCTTTTACTCACAAAAAGGGAAACAAGGAAGGCCACCATCATCTAGATCAGTGGTTCCCAAACTTTTTTGGCCTACCGCCCCCTTTCCAGAAAATATTATTTAGTGCCCCTGGAAATTAATTTTTTAAAAATTTTAATAGCATTTAATAGGAAAGATAAATGCGCCTGTGGCCATCACCACTCCCCTGGATCGCTGCAGCACCCACCAGGGGGCAGTGGCACCCACTTTGGGAATCACTGATCTAGACTCACACAGGTTAAGAACTGTGTGGATTGGTTGTGATCTGCTTCACTGGAAAGGGAAATACCTGGGAATTTAAATGAAACAAACAAATTAGTTAAAAAATGTAAGTTTGTCCTTTGTAAAGAAAGTAGTGTTGTCTACCCTTGGGAAGAGATTATGGCAATCTTCCCCATGTTCAATGGAAATTCCTTTTTAATTGCTGAAATTGAGAAATTGGTTATTTTTACTTTCTATATAGGTGAATTGTTTTTTTTTATGTTATGTTTTAGGATATATAGTTTAATTCATAATAATATAATGTGCTTTCTTACCATGGAATTCTACTCAATAGGACAAATTATGATATGAGGGTGGAGAATTTTCCATA
The DNA here is from genome assembly GCF_016433145.1 of Gracilinanus agilis. Lineage (NCBI taxonomy): Eukaryota > Metazoa > Chordata > Mammalia > Didelphimorphia > Didelphidae > Gracilinanus > Gracilinanus agilis. Next base: position 241,061,343 of record NC_058132.1, read on the forward strand.
TAGTTATATTTATCGAGAAACATATTCCCAGTATCCAATTATTTTTCTAAGAAATTTTTGTGTCCTTAATGGCAAGAAAAATGCCTGGCACATATTAAGCACTTACTAAATGCCTGCCAATTGATGTATCGATTCTATGTGTTAAGGGACTATGCATGGTTCTGAGGATGAGAAATTTTTTTAAATAATACAGTCCCTGACCCCAAGGAACTTCCATTTTGGAACTGGGTATGGGATGGGGTTAAGTGAGAAAAGAACAAGGGAAGAAAGAAGATGAAATATACACAAAATAAGGATGTCACTTTGAATTTGATTAGGACACAGATTTTCATGAAGTAGAGGTTGTTCCTAAAAAGAGGATCCTGAAAGGCAGACGTAGGAAAGTTACTGTATTCTCTGTATTGGAGGGAAGAATTGAGAAGGCTGTGATCGTCTGTGTGAGTGTGTAGGAATAGGAGGCAGGACGGTATATTATTTAAAAAGTACTTTTTTGAAGCTGGAGGACCTGGTTTTGCCACTAACTCGCTTTACAACTTTTGGTATGTGTGCTACTGAAGCAAGCACTTGCTTTACAACTTTGGGGAATGGCTTCCGTTTCTTCATCTGTAAAATGAGAGTGTTGGAATAAATGGCTATTAAGATCCTTTCCAATCCTAAATTTAGTATCCATATAATCCTATTCTTATTGTTTGTTCAGCCATTTCCCAACTCTTCGTGACCCCATTTGGGATTTTCTTGGCAGAGATACTGGAGTGGTTTGTCATTTCCTTCTCCAGCTCATTTTATAGAGGAGGAAACTGAGGCAACAGGGCTAAAGTGACTTCTTTAGGATCGCACACCTAATAAAAGTCCAGACTGGAACTCAGGAGGAGTCTGAGATAGGATTGGAAGCAGGAGTAGGTGTCCAGCACAATTAAAGAGATGCTAGTGACATTCAGGAGGGAGAGCAGAGCAGAATATATAGATTTGGGAAGCATCCATGTGGAGGCGATAATTGAATCAATCTCAGGATGGAGGATAGGGGAGAGAGAAAATGAGTTTAAAGTGCAGTAACAATAATTAAATTAGTGATTAGTGATTCCTAACTACAAAAATGGTAGCTGATGAAATCATGGCATCTTCTTCATTAGAGGTCTGTAAGCATTCAAGATATCAGACTATGTCCTGCCAAAGAAAGCACTGATAGAAAAGAAGGAATCTGAATGCAAATTGAAGCATACTACTTTCCACTTCATTTCCTTCATGAGTCTTTTTTCTCCAATATGAGAATGTATCTTCTTTCACAATATGGTGAACATAGAAATATGTATTGCATGAGAGCACATATATAATCTTTATCATATTACCTGCCATCTTGGGAAGTGGGAGGGTTAGAAGGGAAAGAACATAGATTGCAAAATGTCAAAAAACAATTATTAAAATTTGTATCTAAAGGTGCAATCTGGGAAATGTATATATATATAAATATAAATATACATATATATATATATATTTCTAATTTTAAAAAAAGAAAGCAGAGTATGCATTCAACAGTCTATAAGCCAGGGAAGATTTCAGTCATTTTCTGAAAAGGCAAAGAAATAAAGAAATGACCTCTTGAAGTTTTTCCAATTTTTTTTAAAGTCAGGAGACCTGTCCATAGGGAGAAAAATGTATATTGGAAGAGGTGGAAACCCTAAACTCAGAATATATTAGCTAGCTTCCTGAAAGATTGCTATAACATTTTGCCCAGAAACCCTTTACCTGAATTTCTCCTTAGAGTCCAAGTGTCATAATATATGGTACTGTTAATATATACTCCTGCAATAACACATGTCCCAAAGATCAAATTCATTATTATGTTGTGACAGCATATAACTCCACATAACAGAGCCACAGCATGCAAGGCCTGAGAAAAACCTGAGTTTTCTTGTAAATGTAGATAACATAATCATACAGTTGCAGTGGTTAACGTTTCTTTTACTTAGTTCCTTGTGTCCATGGGCTTTTTGCATTTGGATTCAATTTTAGAAATTAATTGGATATCAAGAATGGAAAATGTTTTCCTAATTTCAAACATGTAGATATATAGATATATTCAAACCTGAATGGAAATCTTTAGTCACATTCCTTCTAGAATAAATGAAGTGATCTCAAATGCCATTAAAATGTTTACAAATGTAATTGCTAATACAATTTATAGGGTCTTTTGCATTGTCCACTTGTGGAACATAAACATTGAGCAATAAGGACAAATATCCTAAAGCAACTTCCATTGGAAGCCTTTGGATCGAATTCAGAACCTAGCAGTCCTTTTGGCTTGCTTGTTGCACTTGTGTTCATTTTTTTTTTTAATTTTAAACCCTTAACTTCTATGTATTGACCCATAGGTGAAAGATTGGTAAGGGTAGGCAATGGGGGTCAAATGACTAGCCCAGGGTCACACAGCTGGGAATTGTCTGAGGCCGGATTTGAACCTAGGACCTCCTGTCTCTAGGCCTGGCTCTCAATCTACTGAGCTACCCAGCTGCCCACTTGTGTTCATTTTTGAAGAAGCTACATATAGGAATCAAGAGAATATTTGGATTTATTCCATGTGTTAATTCTCATGGATTTTTATCTATAATTCTTAACTATGTCAGATTAAGCCTCATTTTTCCATTTGTTAGATATCCTTTCTAGCAGGTTTGATTTTTTTTATTAAATGTATCTGTGCACTGGTATAGTGTGAGATTAAAAATTAATATCAAAATACTCCAAGTATTAGATTTAATAAGTTTATTAATAACTTGAAGCAAGAGGAAAGAAAAAGGGAGCTAACTCAGCAGCACATATGGGAAAAGAGAGAGAGCCAGGGCAGGGTTACACACAACTAGATACAAACAACGTAAACGTGCAACTTGGGGAAGAAAAGGAAAGGAATACTGGGAGATAAAGTCCAAGGGTACAAAATTTTCTAATTATACAATAGCCTATTTCGGACTATTTCCCACTTTGGGGACAGGGAGGGAAAGACAGAATCTGAATTGCAAAATGTTAGAAAACCCTTGCTAAAAATTATTTATAGATGTAATTGAAGAAAATATTTTAAGTCAAAAAAATGTATCTTTTTAGCTCCAGAAAGTATCCCTGATCTGTTAACCCACGTTCTAGGTGTTAATAAGTCAGAGATCTCTCCAAATCAGTTCACCAGTCTCCTACCATTATATTTTACTAGTCAGCTGTAGAACACAGACATAACAAAGGCATCTCAATTAAATTGCAGTTTAATTAAAATAATGGTAGAACATTTCCCCCTCCTCCCTAGAAACCATTAACTTATTCCAGCACCACAAAATTGCTGATGTCTTCTTGCTAAATGCCATTGTAGGACACTGCTGAATCTGCTGCCTTCAGTCATTGCTCTCCATTGCTATCTATGGTCTTCTTCATCTGCTCTCCCCAAACTGGTTTTGCTTTCTTCCCCATCCCACCCACCCCAGACCCTCTTGGCTAGACTACTGATATCCTTGTCACCGCCCAAAGCTAGGGAGCTTTCTTGGTTTCTTATCCAATCACTGCTATAAGCTATCTGCCACCATCTTCCCAGTGGACTCAACCAAAGTCCTAGAAGTTCTTCTCCAGCACTTTGTACCAGAAGACATCCATCCTAAGCCAAAAGGACTGGGCTGCCCTTTGAACTGGTCTTGGAACTCTCCTTAGAATTCTTCTATGAGCTGCTAAACTCTGAACAGCCTTGCCTTCTCCTCTCTCCCTTGGATATATCAGTTCTGTTGTCTCTTCACTTATGCTCAGAAAACCATCTTGGTTCTCTGGCCTTATCATACCCCCTGACTAAGCTAAATCTCCCTGGGGCTCTACTTATTCCGGGGGGAAGGGTTTGAGAGACTGCCAAAGAAACGGTCTTGATCTTACACCTTTTGTGTAAATAGCAAGGGTTTGGCTCAAGAGCCTGATGCATGCAGTAACATAGCATAGTCTGGGCTCCCCCAGGTCTTCCTACATCTTCATTATGGGTCATTGGCAAATGTAAAAAATGGGAATTCAAATGATAGATTTCCACAATCCAAGTTCACAAGTATTGTGACTGTATTTTTCCCACTGAATCCTGCATTTCTCCAGGATTGTGTGAGTATAATGAGTAGAGGAGCAGCAATGGACAACCTTATAGCTGAAGTGCTCTGGGTATTGTCAGTGGTTAAGGGTGAAGTGGGATGAAAAGGCACCAAGGGAATATAGTGGAAGATAAGTTTTACTCCCTTGTACGTAGTCAGATGCTACCATCTCACTTTAAAAAATCACAAGATACTTTTAGAACCATTCCAATAGGGTGGTCATCAGTGCTGTTCTATCACATCCTTCCTTTGTGGATGCTGTTGAATGGAAATGCCTTGGAAGTGGGAGAATTTATTTTTCATATACTTTATTAATTCCTATATATTAGGAAGAATTATTGTGTCTTCCTGTGTCTGGGATCTGGGTCAGATACCATCTCATCTGCTACTTTTTACATTTTCTATAACCCTAGGAATCCCAAAGAATGTCTTCCTTTTTAACAGAATTTGGTTAATGAATGAAGGGGAGAAGCATTTTCCTAGCATATATACAAATCTTCATTTGTCAGTTTGGGAAAGGACTGAGGGTCTGATGGGCCACCTCTTAATTAGCTATCACTAATTAAAGATGTCTTGGGATGATCAAGGGAAAGGGTTAAATAAAGAGTTCCTTAAAATCTATGTATTAGACTCTCTAATGCATCTCAGGTCATCCCTTGGTAGCAAGAAAAGCATGGAGAGCTCTATCACTATATCAGCCTTATAGAATCAATAAACTTATATTCTTCCCCCAAAATAAATTTCTCAAGATAATTTTAATCATAATAGCAAATCAGGAAGTCTTAGGAAGAAGCTTCAGCAAGGAAGAGCAGTCCTTGTCCCCAACCAGCTCATTTGTACCCAGAATTTCCTAATATTCATAAGTTTAGAGTGTTTAAGTATTATTGTCCAAATTTACACAGGTAGTAAATGATAGAACTGAGATTTGGACTGAGATCCCCTCACTCCAAATCTTTCTAAATTTTGCTTTGTGACTAGGTAGAAATAGAAAGTTATTCTGAGGATTTCTTTTGAAACCATCAGTGTGATTTCATTGTGGGAAAGTTCCTTCTACCAATATAGGTCATCTCCTCTTCTAAAATTTGTAGTCTTGGAGAGCTTCTGAGGTATTGAGCCAACCAGGGTCACCCAACCAATACCAATCCCAAAATGGGCTGGAAGTCCTGATCTTTCTAATTTTGAAGACTATTATTCTCGCTGAACTGATGTTCTCTTAATATGTAATTTATTTTAAAAGATTTTCTGGTGATATGTGTGTTCTTTTACAACATGATGTACATGGAAAAACATATTTCATGATAGCACATGTATAACCTATATTATATTGCCTGCTGCCTCGGGGAGGGAAGGAAAGAATATGGGTTACAAAGAAAAAAACCCAAGTATTAAAAATTATATTTAAACATGCAATCTGGAAAAAATATAATTTAAAAAGGTTTTCTGTATTCAAAGACAGAGGTCTAATTATGTGCCATTCTATTGGTGTTACTTTGAAAAACGAGTCTGTTCTAAAAAAGAAAAGTTTCCAGATTACATTATAGAGTAGTAGTTGTTCAGTCACTTTTCAGTTGTATCCACTTTTCATGAACCCATTTTGGTGTTTTCTTGGCAAAGATACTGGAGTGATTTGCCATTTCCTTCTCAATTCATATTATAGATGAGGAAACTGAGACAAACAGGGTTAAGTGACTTGCCCAGGGTCAGATTTTTAATTTAGGAAGATGAGACTTCCTGACTGCAGACCTGATCTTATCTATTATATCACCTTGATGCCCCATAGAGTTGTTATCAATTAGCAAATAAGTCTGATTATCATGAAATGGACTCATTTTAAGATTTTATTGTTTCAACAGGGGCTACTCTCTCGTAAGGGTTAATCGTTTCCGTTGGAAGAGAAATTTTTTTCTGCCAAGGATAAGAGCAGACACCCTTGCTTCCCATCATTTTTATGTGTTCCTTCAAGTGTTTCATATTTTTATGTGCTATTAAAAAATGATACCAAGTTTCCAAATGACACCCTCCCATTTCAGCTAAATGCTGAATGCTTCATCAATTAAAAAACAAGGTCTACTCAGTGGCTTTCCCCTCCTTTTTCTCCACTGCAATGGGACCTTGTGCTGTTGGGCGGAAGAAAAGATAGTTTTCAGCTTGGGTAGTGCCAATGTCATTTATAGACAGCGAGCCATCATAAATTTGGCATACATCTATCCAAATACAAGAAGCAGAGATTTAGTATTCCCCCATAAAACAATAGATTAAACATATTTATGACAAACATCTTAAGTCTGAAGTTCTTTCGGGTACACAATCACAGAGAACGTAAATGAGCCCCATCTGTCTGAGGAAAATAGACCATTATTCTGAGGCCCACACTCTGTGAGTTGTACATTCATCATTAAGACTCTCAGAATCGATTTTTTAAAAATGGAACTGTCAGCATCTTTTTTCTCTTGTACCTTGAATTCAAGGGAGGGGAGTCCTGCCAGGCAAGGCTACAGTCATGTATGCAGTCAAGTGCAGCCCATCCTTTAAAAACTTCCAAAAGTTAAAACATTTTTCAGTGCTCTGAAATAATGACAGAACTGGACTCTTGGTCTCTGCACATCTGCAAACTGTTTCCCAATATTTGTTACTAAATGATGCAGGCCTCTAGTTTTGACTGACATATGAGATGATGAAAGGCAACTTTGAATTCTACTAAAAGCAAAACCTTGGGCTTTCTCCTTTCTAGTGCTTGTTTATGCCTCTGTTAGAAACGAATCTGGGGACTATTTTAATTTAAAATAGAAGCTATGTCATTGATTGTATTTATTTACAACATTTCTACACTTTTAAAAAAAATGGTATTAGGAGATGAAAGAGTTGGGTGTTTAGATTATCTTGTAGATAATACAGCCTTACATGGCTTTTGAGCCTCCAAGCCTTGCCATTTTGTGACTTTGGCTGATTTGATTTGTATCAATTTGTAACTACTTTTTGCTTTACTTTTTACTTTAATATTCTTGAGAAATGAAATCTATTCTAATCTCTGGAATGCCTGCTAAATGTATTAGATGATATAACAGACATTTATTAAGAACCTACTACTATGTGCCAAGCACCAGGCTAGGCACAGAAGTGTGCAAAAATGTATTATAAGACCTCAAAGAGTTTAAAATCTAGTTCTACAGAATTCATGCTTATCTTTTAAGTGATAAATCTTTTTGCATTTTAAATGCTGTCATTTTTTAAATTAATTTGTCTGTTGGTTACATTAAAATTCCCAGGTATCTCTCTCCCTCCCTCCCTGAACTAGAGAAGGCATCATTTGACACTCCCCCCCCCCAAAAAAAAATTTATATATAAACTTTTTTTCATGTTTCTGTTTAGCAGTCCTTTCTCTGGATGTGGATCTCACAAATTATTCTTCAGACATTAACTGTAGCTGCATATAATTTTCTCTTGGTTCCATTCCTCTTCTTTCATAATTTCATGTAGGTCTTTCCAAGTTTTTTTTAATTAACCTGCTTCTTATTTCTTTTTTTTTTAGACTTAAATTGTTTTTTCTCTCAGTTACATGTAAAAACAGTTTCCAACATTTTTCAAAGAATTTTGCTGTTCATTTCTTACAACAAAGATGTATTCTAATTTTAAACCCTTTTGATAGAAATGTTTTTAGAAATATTTTATTTTTGAAACATTCTAAAAATTCTCTTGGTATGATAAGGTAGCTACCTTTCCCTCCTTATTATATTCTGTTTCTATTAATTGGTTTGCATCTATAATTTCCTCTGTGTGGAGAATTCCCTTTTGGGAAACTCCCTTCACTACAGGCTGTAAATTAAAGTCTTATCTAATGAGTTACCTTGGGAACTGAAAAATGTAAGTGGCTTGATAGGGTCACTCAGATAAAAAAATGTGAGAAATGGGACTTGAACCCAGGTCTTCCCAACTCTAAAGGTAGTGCTCTATCCATTATTCTAAACTGCCTCTTTCTAGCAATAGAATATTTCACGAATATAGGATTTATCTTCTGTTGAGTTTGAAATTTATAATACAACAGAAAAATTATTTTTCCTCACCAATATCAAATAATTATTGAATTTCTGGCCCAGTGACACTGTCATTCTTCTTTGGTGTCTTAGGATAATTTTGGCATATATTACTAGTAAAACAACCATTTTCCTTTCTGGAAAAAAATAATGTTTCTTCCTTTGCACAGTGTTTGCTTTTATCAGTTAACAGATACAAAGTTAAACAAAATGGCATTCATTCCATGGACTTTCCACCAGATTCTCTAGAACCTTAAATGATAACTCTAAAAAATAATTTAACTTCATTAAATACATTCTGCATAGAACAGATAAAATATATCAACTATAATTTAGAATATCTGCTTGCTCTGTACACATAGAGTTGCAAGGCTCACAATTTGCAAAGTAAGATCACATTTGTCACTTTTGCTAGACTGTGGCCAGTATTCCCTGTGGATCATTTTTTGCAATCTTGTTTCCATCCTTGGAATCTCTATGGGAATTGTTCCCATAATTCTGTGAGTTGCACAGAATTTTGCCTTGTGGGGCTCGATTTCAGTGGCATGAATTATGTGTTATCATTTCCATTATAAATGCATCTCAGGAATGGACTGTTCTAATTTTTTTGGTTGGTGGCAAATAAAGAAATCTCCTCCCATTGGAAAAAAAAAAGACAAAGAAATCAAACTATGATTTCCGTATTGAGCAAATCTGAGGGGCAAAAAATTACTCAGATTAGGAGAAAGCCATTCATTAGATCAAATTCTGCCAAACAAGCCCTCTTTTGTACTCCACTGGAAAATCTGACAAGCCAGCTGACATATGCCAGGAAGCAGACACAGCCTTCCCATTTTTGACATATTGATAATTAGAGAGACCATTCTTTTATCTGACCATGAGACTGGCAGCCTGTGCCCAATTACAAAGTACTACAAGGACACCAGAGAGGAGATTTGGCTGTCAGTTCTGTGGGCCACAAAGTCTCAACATGGTCAGGCCCGGTTGCCAGACTGGCTTCGATATGAAAGAGCAGGGAGGTTATGGGTCAGAACTGAGGACCGATGGAGATTGGCTCCGCGGCATTTGCATAGTCCAGGCGCTGCTTTGAACCGCTGAAAATTATCACCTCCCTTTCATGTGGTCAGAGTTCACTCCCCAACAAACACAACTTGTTATTTATAATTTGTTTTAAGTTAAGTATATAACAAAAAGTCATTTTAATATTGGAAGCCATCTTGATTTTCCTCACATTAGCAAATATTATGCAAATGGACGTATCTAAGAGATCATAGATTTAATGATAATAGTTAACTCTATATGTAATATATATTTATATGTTTTAATATAATTATATGAATATATTATTTAAATATATTTAAATATAGTTTTATATAAATATATTTGTTTTAATATAATTTTATTTATAGATTTATTTATAGACATTATATATTATATATAGATATATTTATTTATAGATAGATTTAAATATAATTGTATTTAATATATTCATGTGTTTTAAATATATTTAAATATAATTATATACAAATATATATTTTAACATAATTTTATATGTAAATATATTTTTATAGATTTGTTATAGTGCTTACTATATTAAATGATTTACAATTATGTTTTACAATTTTTTATCTTTACAATTTTATTTTACAATTTATTTTACAATTTACAATTATTTTCTCACTTGATCTTCCTACCAACCCTGGGAGGTAGACATGGTTATTAATCCCATTTCATAGCAATATCTATCATTATAACCGGTATATAATAAAACACCTTTTGACCATACGTTGTGACTAGTGACATAATTTAAGTATATAAATGGGGGATTCGATGCCCTGGCTGCAGTAGATGAGAAAACGGAGGCGAACAGAAGGTCAGTGATTGGCCCATGGTCAACCAACTACTTTGTGTATGAGGCCACATTTGAACTCAGGTCTTCCTGACTCCAGGCCTGACACTCCATCCACTGTACCACCTATTTAGAAGGGATTTTAGAGGTCAGCTAAATTTTTACAGAGGAGCCAACCAAGGCCTGGAGAGGGCTTACTCAAAGACATATAAGCAATAAACATCAAAAGAGGGATATCTAAAAGTAGCTTTCAGACATGGTACCAGTGATTTGGAAAGATAGAGCTACTCAAATAGGATAAGATTGGATTGTGACATTACTCTGTAGAATATTTTGGGTAAGAGAGACTAGTAAATAGAGAATTGGACTGGGAATCCAGGAGGTTGGGTTTGGCTTCTACTCCCTGCTTGGCTTCACTGGTGGTTATGGGTGAGTCATTTGAATGTTCTGTGCCTCATTTTCCACATCTGCCAAATCTGTTTAAAGTCTCCATTTACATTCTCTAGAATGAGCTGGCAATTCCACATCCACAGTGGTCTGGCATTCCTTCCCAACAAGCCTGCGTCATTGAGGCCACTTGAAAATAGTCTTACTATTTCATACTGCATTTACTCTTTCATTAACTCACATTTTAGGATTAATTGGCTAGTTTATAAGCTGGCAATGCTGGCATAAGCTTTTTTGATATAATCCATAGCAGCCAAAGTAACATATCCCCTAGTTATATGCTTAATTATGTCACTAGTCATAATGTATGGTCAAATTGTCTTTTATTATATACTGATGATAGTGGCAGATGTTGTCATGAATCACCCCCAACAAATCTTTCAGTTATGCCAAACAAAACTTCCTTTGCTTCTGCCATAAATTAAACAGAGCTATATTTGTATATATATCTTGGCTTGAACTGAAATGGGCAGATACCAAGAAACTTTTAAAAACATTTCCACATCTGAATTTGTTGGATTTTTTTGGCATGTGTTCTTTGTTGTTTTATGAGATTATTCTTTCTGAAATTCCCTATTGTTATTTCTTTAAACTAACCATTTTGTTGTTGTTCAGTCATTTCAGTCATGCCCAACTCTTCATGACCCCATTTGCTGTTTTCTTGGAGTGGTTTATTTCCTTCTCTAGCTCATTTTACAAATGAATAAATTGAGGCATACAGGGTTAAGTGATTTTCCCAGAGTCACAAGTGTTAGATGCCTAATTTTAACTCAGAAAGATGAGTCTTCCCAGTGCTCTGTCTATCTCCTGCACTTACCTAGCTGCCCCAGAGTATCCTAAAAACCATTTAATTATTAAAGCTTGGAGCCACACTAAGACTTTTGGGATAATCTGTATGGTTTAGGGCCAGGATTACCCAGAGTCAAAATGCTAGGCAGTTGTCTGTGCATAATAATTTTGAACAATACTTGGATGGATTTTGAGCCTCTCAACCTCTATCTTAGCTGCCTTACTTGTTCATGAAATTCCACTAAAAGGAAATAAAACCTATTATTCTATTCTGGAAATGAGAGTTAAAATACACTTACCAGTAGAGGAGAGGGAATTCTTAAAATTCATTCTAAAGTATGAAAGCTTTAGAGCAGAGGGAATACTTTGTGGGAGGGGAGGGGAGAGAGCATAAGGACTTAGCCTACCTAAAGTGAGCAAACAAGCAAACAGAGCAGGCTAGAGCAAGTCGGGGCAGTTGTCCTCCTGCTCTGTGGGTTGAATGTCTTAAATAGTTATGAGATTTTTAAGATGCTATTTTGCATGAGTTTTTGCTGATTTCCAGCTCTTCAACTTGTTGGCAGGTTACTAGTTTGAGGAGGTTGAAGCTAAGTATGATATGTACGATTCTCAGGAGTAGAGGGAACATTCTAGTGGTGTGAGCACACAACAAAGTGAGTAATTTTTAGAGTATCCTGAAGCCTGTTGTTCATCTTGGATCCTGAAGGAAACTGTCATGGCAGAGGATGTGCTGCATTGAGCATCCTCCCTGACATGATCTCCCATCACTGATGCTGTAAGTACAAGCTAGCTTGTGTGCAGGAGGAGATGATGTTAGGACTTAGGTGATATCTTTATTATATTCTAATTCTATATATTCTATTCTATTTCTAATTCATAGAAGATTGAAGGGTTTCCAAAAAGGATGGAAGAAATGATTCTGAAAGAAATTAAAAGAAAAGAAGAAAAAAAACTTTTACAGATTATGTTCTATTTCTCTCTTCACCCCTGCACCCTTTGATCCCCTTCAAAAAAAACTTGTCCAGGAGTTGGCAAGTAGAACCATAGGATCCAAAGAGCATGCATAATATCCTAAGGACCTTCAGGGTTCTCTGATCCAACTCTCTCATGTGAAAGATAAGGAAATGGACCCAAACAGGCTAAGTGATTTTTCCCAAGGCATATAGGTAATAAGTGACTAAGCCAGGCTTGGATCTCAGGACCTGTGACTCCAAGTGCAACACTTTCCATTGCTAGGGCACTGCATACCTGGCCCAAAAGAAGAAAAAGGCATCTATGCAGTGATGTTATGTGGCTCAAAGTCATGGAATTTGACAGTCTCCAAAGCTTAAAAAATCCAGGGGACTTGGAGGTTAATGCATGATAGATATATGTAGAAAGCAACATATGACTATTGAGAGCAGCTGCATGGCACAATAGTCAAATCAACAAGAATTTTATTAAACACTAGTACCTAGCACTGTGCTGAGTGCTAGGGATGCAAAAACAGAGAAAAAGATGATCCCTGACCTCTGGGAGTTTACATTCAAATGGAGGAAGAGGGTACCTAAAAGAGAACTTAGAGGAAGCACCTTTGGGGGGGGGCATGGTAGGAAAATACAGAAAATGAAGGATGGTTGGTCAAGTCCTGTCCTCAAAATGGAGATTCTGGGAGAAACCAACAAATGAGAGAAAAGGAAATGAAAGAGAGAAGAGAGGGAGAACGGAGCTAAAGCATGTCAGCAAAAGTCCAAAGAGTAGAAAGAATTTCATATCTGGATAGAATGTTGGACTTGGAAACAGAAAGAATTGATTTCAAATCCTCTTTCAGACACCTATTAGCTGTGTGTGAATCTAGGTAAATTGTAACCTCTCTCAGCTTCAGTTTCCTCATCTCTGAAATGAGGATGATAATAGCATCCAATGTATAGGGTTATTTGGATCATGTAAGATGATATATGTAAGGTGCTTGGTGAAACTTAAAGAACTATATAAATGCTATAATCATCATCATTATTATTATTGAACCATGCACCAAAAATGGCATAAAATACCTAGGTTACATGACCCAAGAAAATGGAAATAAGTGGGTCAGATTAAAAAAAAAAGATAATTAATTTTCCTACCTGTGTGACCCAGGACAAGTCACTTAACCTCAAATGCCTAGCCTTTGCCACTCTTCTCTCTTAGAGAGAAGAAATGGCAAACCATGCTAGTATCTTTGCCTATAGAGCTCCAAATGGAGTCATGAAGAGTTAGAGAGGAATGAACAACAACTCTTGGAATAGCAAAAGATTTTTAGTTTTGCCTTTGCCACTCTTCTCTTACAATTGATATTAAAACAGAAAGAAATAATATGGAAATATGATTTGAGTGATAATATATGTATAACACACTGAAATTGCCTGTCAACTCTGGGAGGGGAGAGGAGAGGAGAAAGAATCATGTAACCATAGGAAAAAAGTTTAAAATTTTTAATTAAAAAAAAAAGAGGGAAAAGGTTTGTTGTGGTTGTTTTTTTAAGGGAGAGAAATAACAAATTGTAGCCTGATTGCTACTTTGGTACTCTCAAGATAGTGCAACTAGGTGGCACAATCGATAGAGCATGGAGTCAGGAAGACTGAGTTCAAATTTGTCTTCAGATACTTACTAGCTGTGTAACCCTGGGCAAATCATTTAACCCTGCATTATGGGTTCCTAATTTGTAAAATGAGCTAGAGGAAGAAATGGCAAACCACACGAGTATCTTTGCCAATAAAGCCCCAAATAGAGTCATGAAGAGTTGGATAGGAGTGAACAACTCTCTAAATAATAAAAGAATCAGCATGCAATTTCTAATGTATGGTCTACAGAGGATTTATGAGAAGAAATGTACAAGAAGCATACAGGATAGAAACGGATAAAAGGGTTGCAGACAGTGTCAATGAAGTATATGTACAGTATCTATGAGAAATTGCTTTCTCTGAACCAAAAGTGGCTGCCTCCCTACATCAGTCACCTACTTTTATCCTACTGATTTACCACAAATTAAACTATAATGCAAATCTCAGAGATGGTTACTTTGTTCCCTACCTTCCCTTAAGCCCATCTTTTTTCCAGGTTAAACCTCCTTGATTTCTCCAGTTATTTTCCATTTAATAATTTCATAAGTTCTCATTCCCTGACTACCTCCCAGCCACACTGCTATATCTTGGTCTTTTCCACTAACTGGAATTTGGATTCCCCACCTCTGAGGTTTCAGGTTCTGATTGGCTAGGCAATCTTACCTAGCCTAGTACCTAGGAGGACTACATCCTCCTCCTCAAGCCATGCCACTGCACTCACATCCTTGCATTGGACTTACACCCTTCAGTACCCTCTTTCCATTTCCCCCTTTATAGCTCCTTTTTTATCTGATGTCTTCCCCTATTACAGTGTAAGCTCTTTGCAGTCAAGGACTATCTTGCTTGTTTATTTTTGTGCCCCTTGCTTGGCACAGAATCAGTGTTAATAATAATAAATGTTTTTAATCCATATTCATTCATTCACTATCCAGTTAACATGCTTCTAGGACTTCTCTGGTTTACCAGTGGGCTTCTAGCTTGATGGGGGCTGCTGGGAATGTCACCTTTAAACCAACCTGTCCCATCTCCTTCTTGCATCTTGGTTGGTTGTTAATCCCTTCAGGTGTTAAGAAGATCTCAGTGCTTTGACCCATTAAGTGTCAGCCTGAGTCCTCTCAAGCAATCACAGAATACACAGAAAGCTTCAATCTGGAATATTATAAAATCTTTTCATTCATTTCTTCTGAAAGTCTCCTGGCTATGCAACAGATTTAGAAAACTTAAATAGGAGAATGATTGTTAGTTTTACAAAAGGGTTGTTCACTTTACTTAAGAAGTACTACAGAGTTTTTCAGTTATCAAACTTTCCCTACCTTAAATAGTAAAGCAGTTCCAAAAGTTTATTTGCAGTGCAACTCTTTCAGGACCAGATGGATCAATAGTTGCAACAAAAGATTATTAACTGAATATATACAGTTCCTCTTCTTCCTCTTCAGTACAGCTCTAGAACCTTCAAGACTAGAATTTTGGCTTGCTGAAAGTTTTTAAAACCACCATATCTCAGAGATAGAAGGCACTCTAGAAGCCAATCTAGTCAGTCCTACTCGTACCTTAACAGGTAGCCATTCTAGAACCCATCCAACAAGTGGTTCATCTCTTTGCTTATAGAACTCTAGGAACATGGAATCTGCTACTTTCCAAGCCAGTTTGCTCTATCTGGATATTAACTTCCAATCATTAGGAAGTATTTTGATATATCAAGCTGAAATTTCAGTCTCTGTCACTTCCACTGGATATTCTAGAGCTAAGCAGAACAAGTTTCCATGTGCCAGCCCTTCTCCTATGTTCCTTCTACATGTCCTCCTTTCTTAGTTTCTTCAGTTGATGTTCCCATCGCATGACATCAGGGTCTTTCACTCTCCTGGACACTGTCTCCAGTTCATCATTTTTCTTCCTAAAATCCTAATGCTTACCCTAAAATGCTTTTCAAAACTCTAAATCCAATTAGAGGCGTGGGGCACAGTTGGAAAAGGATCAATGTCCCAGTTTTCAAAAGGGAAAACAAGGAATCCAGAAAAGATGGGCCAGTGGACTTGACTTTATTTCTTACAAAATTCCAGTTGTTTTCTGATTAGAGCATAATACCACAGAAGCAGCATCTTTCTAATCTTCAATATTATGACTTTCTTAATATAGTCTAAGATCTCAGTAGTTTTTTCAACTGTCATATCACAATATTGACTCTACTGAGATTTCAGTCAGTCATATATCCCCCATCTTATGATCATGAAGTTGATGATTTTGAACCACATATGTAAGATTTTGCATTTATGCCTATTATATTTTTATCATAATAGATTTGGCCCAAAGTTCTCAAGTGTTTCAGATCCTTTTGTATCCAGACTGTCAACCAATATGTTAACCATTCCTCCTAGCTTTGTGTCATCTATAAATTTGATAGACACACCATCTGGATCATTATCCAAGTCATTGAAAGAAAAATGTCACATAGGACAATGCCAAGGACAGGCCTGTGGAGCCCTTCTCAGTTAACATGGAACACAATGGCTCTTCGGGTTGAGCCATTCAACATGGTATAAATCAACCTAACGAGTGCTGTTTAGTCTAGAATTCTCCATGCTCAGCATTAACATGAGACTTCAAATACTTTGCCAACATTTAGGTAAACTGTTTCTGCAGTATTTCCCTGATTTATTCTGTCATCCTTTCAAATATAGAAGTAATATTGGCATGGTATGATGTGGCTTTTTTAATGAAGCTACTCTTTGTGAGTAGCACATCCTTTCCTAAATGTACACTAATTATACTTAAACATTCTGGAATTTTGTGAGTTGTCATTTATTGGTCTATCACTTGCAGACTCTATTCTCCTCTTTTTTGAGACCCAGTGAATAGAGATGATTAGGCTTGAAAGTAGGAAGACCTGAGTTCAAATCCAGGCTCAGACACTTCGTACTGGGGACCTTGGGCAAGTCATTTAACCACTTTTTGCCTCAGTTTCCTCAATTGTAAAATGAAGATAATAGTAGCATAAGACTCCTAAAGTTATATGAGATTGAAATGAGATAATTATTTGTAAAAAGTAATTATGCTGACAGAGCCATTTGGAAAAGCAATTTGGAACCAGACTCAAATGGCCATAAAACCATGTCTCCCCTTTAACCAAGCAATACCACTGCTGGGTCTGTATCCCAAAGAGATCAGAGATAAGGGGAAAGGACCTACCATACCAAAATATTTTTAGCATCTCTCTTTGTGGTGGCAAAAAAAAACTGGAAACAGGGGAGTTGTCCATCACTTGGGAATGGCTGAACAAGTTATAGTATATGGTTGTTGTAATAGAATACTATTGCACCACAAGAAATGACAAATAAGGGGCAGCTGGGTAGCTCAGTGGATTGAGAGCCAGGCCTAGAGACGGAAGGTCCTGGGTTCAAATCTGGCCTCAGACACTTCCTAGCTGTGTGACCCTGGGCAAGTCACTTGACCCCCATTGCCTACCCTTACCACTCTTCTGCCTTAGAACCAATACACAGTATTGACTCCAAGACGGAAGGTAAGGGTTTAAAAAAAAAGAAAGAAATGACAAACAGGATGAGTTCAGAAAAACCTGCAAAGACTTATATGAGCTGATGCAAAGTGAAGTGAGCAGTCTATATTGTAACAGAAATATTATATGATGATCAGCTGTGAAGGACTAAACCATCATCAGCAAAGCAAATTTCAAAAATGACCACAAGGGACTCATGATGAAAATGCCATCCACAGCCAAAGAAGGAACTGTTGGAATATGGAGTACAGAACAAAACATGCCTTCTACTTTATTTCCTTTGTGAGATTTTTATTGTACTGTAGTATGTGTATTCTGACATGGCATGAACAATATGGAAATATATGTTGCATGAAGGCACTGGCATAAGCTATATCAGACTGTTTATCACTTCAGAGCAGGAAAGGTTTGATAAAGGGGAAAAAATCTGAATCCTAAAATGTCAGAAAACAATTGTCAAAAATTGTTTCTACATGTAACTGAAAAAATAAATTAAAATTTTTAATTGCTTAACATAGTGTTTGGCACATAGTAGGTGCTAAATAAATACTTGTTCTCTCCCCCTCTCCATATCTTATGAAAACTGAAATATCTTTTGCCCTTCTTCAGTTCTGTGGCATATCTTCCATTAACTATGATCTTTCAAATATAACTGACAATGGCTCACCAATCATATCCATCAGGGCTTTCAATACTTTGGTTTGTAGTTTGTTTGGGTCTGGTAACTTGAACTCATGAAGGATTTCTATGTCCTTGATCATCCCCATTTTTCTTCTGTCCTTTCTAATACAAAAGCTATTTTCCTTAGTGGAAAAAAGAAGCAAAATAGGAATCAAGTGGTTCTTTCTTCTCTCAGTCATCTGTTATCATCTTTCAGGGACTGTGGTTCTATATTCCATTTCTGATCCTCTGTTATAATTATAGTATGTTCCCTTCTATTTGTTGTAATTCAGACTCCTTGTGAATGTCAGCCCATTCTGAGATTTAGCATATCTCAACATAATTCTTATTGGACTAAACTACTTGTTTATATTCATTTTTAGTTGTTTGGATTTCATAATCTTCCCTACAAGTCTTTTTTTAAAAATCTTAGTTATTAATGAAATACTCTTGTTTTTAGAATGAACTGTCTGGTTGATTCCCTTTTTTCTTCTGGAATAACTTCTACTTGAATCTTCAGGATTTCATTCTTTGACACTTTCCATCTCCTTTGGGCCAATCTATCCTTCAAAATATTAGTCTGCTGGATCCTGCTGAACATTGCTGTGATCCCTCTGAATGCTCTACTGAAATCTAGAATGTTTCAGACTAAAAGACTTTCATCTACTTTTTCTATCACAAATTCTAAGAAGGAGTACTTGCTTTCCCCCAAGGTTCTCATCATTCCTACCACAGGAACCAACTCCTGCTTTTGATTAGAGTCAGGTCCAGTAGCAGTAGTTCCCATCATCGTGTCTTCTGCCTTTTGAAAAATAAAATCATCATTGAGATAGTCTGTGGAATCCTGAGGCTCTCTCTGCCTTAGGCAGGAGAGTCCCAGCAGTTATGTGGGTAATTGAAGTTCCCCAATCCTATAGTATTATGCTCTGTGCCAGGTTTCTTTTCTGTTTTTCCCAAACTTCTCATCTGTTTTCTCTTTCTGGCTAAAAAGTCTGTAATATTCTACAGTAGTGAAATCACTCATGTTTCTCTTGCCACTGACTGTCACCCCATTCCATCCACCATGTTTCTTCCTTTAGGATCCTAAATTTCTTTACATGAATCCATCTTATAAATAAACATTTCTACCATGCCATCTCCCTTTTACCTTTCCTGGCCTTTTTGAATAAAAACATTCCCTTGCAGAGCTATATTATAAAGGTACATCCCATCTCTGGGGCCCTATGATTGTGAAGTCAGATTTGCCCCCTTGAATAATTTCTTCCTTCAACATTTCCATAGAGATACTTGAAGCCATGAATTTTGCTCCTGGCTATTTTTGTGGATTTTATACTATGTCTAGTGAGCTACTGGGTATCTGTTCTGATATTGTTGTTATTATTCTTTCTGCATAGCCATAACTATTACTATTACTTGTTCAATGAGTTTCTGGGTGTCTGTTCTAATATCATTATTCTTATTCTTTCTGCATAGCCATAACTATTACTATTACTAATCAGATGAATTTCTGGGTATCTGTTCTAGAATTCTTATTCTTACTCTTTTTGCTAAGCCATAACTATAAATATTACTACAATGTATGTTCCAGAGCTGGCAAATTAACAAGCATTTATTCAGTGCTTACTGAGAACCAGACACTGTGCTAAGTGCTGAGGATACAATTTTGTTGTCCAATCTTTTTAGTCTTGTCCAACAATTTGTGACCCCATTGGGGGTTTTCTTGGCAAAGATATTGGAGTCGTTTGCCATTTTCTACTCCAGTTCATTTTATAGATGAGGAACTGAAGCAAACAGGATTAAATGACTTGTCCAGGGTCACACAGCTATTAAGTGCTTGAGGCCAGATTTGAACTCAGGAAAATAAATTTTCCTGACTCCAGGCCCAATACTATATCCACTTTGCCACCTAGTTGCTCCTGGGAGGGAATACAAAGAAAGGGAAAAAATAGTCCCTGCCCTCAAGGAGCTCACATTCTAATGTGGAAATAAATATGTAAATTGCTAAGTAATTTTCTGAGTAAATTACTAAGTAATTCTAAGATATAGAGAGAGTAGATGGGAGACAGTCTCAGGAAAGTAGACACTGGCACCTGGGTGCCAGGAAAGGCCTCTTCTGAAAGGAATTTGAGTTGAATCTCCAATGAAGCCAGGGAAGCTAAGAGGCAGAGGTGAGGAGGGAGCATTCGAGGCCTAAGAGATGGAATGTTGCCAGTCTGATCTTTGCAATAATATGTGCTCCATAAATATTTGGATAGCTCATACAGTCGTAGATATATATCTGGAAGGAACTTCAGAGTCCACTTAAGTCAACCCCCTAATTTTACAAATAAGGAAACCAAAAACCCAAGGAATTTAACCAACTTGCCCAGTCTTCTTATCAGTGGGATGCATCCGAACCCCCCGGGCTTCTGTCTGCTAAAAATGTCTATTGTGCCAAACTGCCTAATATCAAATGAATATCAGATATTAAAACATCATGTTGGTGTCATGTTATTTTCAAAATAATTCCTTTTACAAGAAAGAAATGCTGTTGTACATCTTCATCACTTCTTGCAAAGCTTTCAGATGTCTTACTGAAACTCCAATTTCAATTTTCAAATCTCTATCTGCATTGTTCTCACTTTTGTACGGTGTCAGAAGTAGAAGGAAACAAGAGACTCGAGCAAAGAAAAGGGTTAACCAACCTTTTGCAGCTCACGATTTACATACCTACAGGTTTCCTTTTTCCTTTTTTTCTTTTTTGGCTTTCTTTTTTTGCCTGGTATTGGGTCTCCTGGGTTTTTCATCCTCATTTCTCACTAGACTGCACAACTGGTTAGGAAGTAGGTATTCTGACTGACACCCATTAATTTCTCATTATTCAGAAAGTAGGGAAATAAAGCCACAAAGAAATCTGTCTGAATCCCTTATCAAGGATGGCTAACTTGATTTAATGAGTATGAAGGAATAATATGGCACTGCTTTGTTTTTTGGAATAAGAACAAGAACGCTGGACAAGGTGCTTATGAATGCAGTAAAGAATATGACCACTAGTCACTTAATTGCTTAATTCTTTTTGGCACATCTTAAGTACAAAAAGAAAAATTAATTGTAAAAATTGATGAGTGGAGTCTTTTAGTAATCTCAGCTAGAATAAGGAAGAATTTTCCATTAAAATCTTGGTCTTGATTTCCTAAACAGTTTTCCCTAGTAGCTGAGTTCCTTTGCTATTCAAGACATATGGTCAAGAAAGAACATTGGCAGCTATAGTTCTCTGAGTTTAGGGAATATTGACCAGTTGGGCTATTGCTTTTACAATGACTATTTTTTAACGAATGGTAGATAAAATACAATCTGTGCTGTAAACAGGACAATTTATTACATTTTTTTTCATTAAACATAAGAGATACATTCAGAAGACCTTAGCCTAAATTATACCTTCTGTAATAATGATGGTTGTTGTTAAAGTCTCAATAATAATGTACTGTTTTTCACATACAAAAAGATTCTATTTTTGCTTCTCAAAAATAAGGTTTAATAAGTTTCTTTAACGTCCCTTAAAAATGTATCTTTGGCTCAGTGGCTAGAGAGCCAGGCCTGGAGATGGGAGGTCCTGGTTTCAAATCTGGCCTCAGACACTTTCTAGGTGTGTGATCCTGGACAAGTCACTTAAACTCAGTTGCCTATACTTTATCACTCTTCTGCCTTAGAACTGATATTTAGTACTGATTCTAAGATGGAAGGGTTTTTAAAAATATATCTCAGTTCAACCAACTTTAGATACTCCATATTCCTTTAAATAAATAAATAAATCATTTTTAAAATCCTTTATAAAATCATAGACTTAGAACTGAAAAGGATTCTTTAAAAAAACCATTTAGTCTAACACCCTTATTTTACAGAAGAAAAAAGAAAAAGCCTCAGAGAAAATTATGTGACTTACCAAAGTTCACATGCATGGTAAGTGACAGATGCAGGATTTCAACTCAGACACTTTGACTCCAAACCGAGTGATTTATCTCTTACAGCACACACTGCCTCCAATAAATGAAACTTTCTCCTTTGAACATTCCTTTCTTTTTTTTTACAATCCAGAATCTTCTTTTGTAATTATATTTCTTTTCATTAACCTAAGTGGACTTTAGCTTGATGGACAAGCACTTAGGCTAGGGCCTGACACATTAATAAATTCTAGGTGACCTGCTTTCAGTATGTAAGTGATGATTCCAGCACATTTGGTGGCTAGAGTAAATGGGACATTATTTGGGACTGACCAGAAGGAAATTCACAAGAATCATAGGATCATGGGGCTTAGAGCAAGAAAGGAACCTTAGGAATCACCTTGTTGAACTTTTCATTTTATAAATTAGAAAAGTGAAGTTCAGAGTGATTGGCCCAAAGTGACACAGGTAGGAAGCAATGATGCCTGAATTCAGGCGTCCAATTTTTTTTCTCCAATACACCATACTGTTTTTCCATGTGAATGTCTTGTTCAAAAAAGTAATATCATTCCTAGACTGTTTTCATGTTTTGTTATTGTTTAGTCATTTTTTTTGTATCCAGCTCTTTGTGACCCTGTTTGAGGTTTTCTTGCAAAGGTACTGAAGTGGCTTGCCATTTCCTTTTCCACCTTATTTTACAGATGAGGAAACTGAGGCAAACGAGGTTGAGTGACCTAGCTAGAACCATATCTGGTCATACCTCTAGACTTACCTAAAGATATACAGCTAGGAAGTATCTCAGTCCAGATTTGAACTCAAGAAGATGAGACTTCCTGACTCCAGACCTCAGGCTCTATCCACTAGGTCACCTCTCTGCCTCTCATTAATCCCTGGAAGTTACTATTTTTCAAAACATAACATCCAATACAAAGCCATTGAATCCAAGGGAAGTTTTATCACACAATTAGATTTTAATTCACAAAGAACCAGGCGACCTTGGACTCCGGTAATGTAGCTGGATAATCAGTCTAAAAAGTAAGATCTCAGATAAAATGGTATCCAAGTGCAATTCTTGAGTATTGCATTTTAGAAGCCTTCTATGTCAAGTTGCTTTCTATGTGTTTTCTAAAATATTTCATTCTTGAAACAAATAGTTAGAGAACAAGCGTTCTTAATTTGTTAGCAAGTTTTACTTCACCCAGAAATATTTTGATGGGAAAACAAAGTTAATTTTCTATTTTGACTCCCAAATTCCAAAAATTTGCATTATTGCCTAGATTTTTCATATCCTTGGGTAACTCTAAATAAATATTTCTGGGCTTCATCAAATTACAACTCAAGGCCAGAAATGTTTGGCGACCAGATTACTTTGGAAAACTCCAATTTAGATGTTGAAAGCTCTTGAAAGCAAAGGACTGACCCAGATAATCTTTTATGAACACAGAAATGGAAGTGGTCACGTAAATCATTTTCTCTGACTCCTTTGAGGACAAGAACCCCTTCCCCAAAAGAAGTGGTGATCCAGCTTTTCCTGGGAGGGGAAAATCCCTAACATTGCATTTTCACTGAATAACCTTAATTCAGGAATTCTTAACCGTGATTAATCAGCAAACTTGTTTTAATTTTTATAATTGTACTTCTGTATTTTTTAGTGTTTCTTTTTTCTCTTTACAAGTATATATTTCTTTTCCTCTTCAATTGAACATTAAAATAAATAAATAAATGAAGCCCTCATAACAAATATGCCAGACTAGTCTAGCAGAACAAATTAACAAATTAGCCAAGTCCAAATACGTATGCCTCATTCTGAATTTTATGTCTTTACGCCTCTATCAGGAGGTGGTTGGTGGCTTGTTTTGTCCTAAATAATCTGGACTTATGGTTCATTTTTTAAATTATTATCATGTTAAGACTAGATCTCCCTAGCTTGCTCAGACTAGAAGTGAAGGGGTTACTCATGTGCCAGGTCTCATTCTGGTCAGCGAAGGAGTCTCGAATCTCTCCATTTCCCCACTGAGTCAGTGTATCCTTCCTTAGGGGTACACTACCTCTCCCATCTCACTCCCCTTAACCATAATAATTCCAAACTGCAAACACCACTTTAAAATATGCTGTCCTAGGCACATTTGTTATGAAAGTTTCATTTTTTTCTTTAATATTCAATCAAAGGATCAATGTAAAGAATAGATAATAAATCCTTTAAAGAAGAAAAAAGGAACAATAAAAATTACTGAAATATAATTATAAAAAATAAAACAAAAAGAACTTCCAGTCTCGGCCTTCCTAGCAGCAGTGTTTACGGATATCCATCACAATGCTCTATTAAACTCATGGATTACCTTTGCATTGACCAGACTTCTAAAATCTTTCAGAAACATTCTTTGTAATGTGTCATATAAATTTTCATTAAGAACAGCTTAAGAGATTATTGGCTGTTCTACTTTAAGTTGAGAGAGAAAGAGAAAGCTTGAGAAAGAGAAATTGATCATTGAAATTCTTCATTACTTCTCAAATCATGCCTCCATGTTAGGCTTGTGATCTATTTCCTGAACTCTTATTTCCACTTTCTGTCTATATGCTTATAGTATATCCCCGTGAAGGTATTGCTTCTGTTCTTGTCCCTGCCAATACTCACTCAAATGCTTGTTAGCCTGCTCCCTCATTGTTTAGTTTCTGTATTTCCTGAAGCAAATATATTTTCTTAATAGATGATACTAACACATCCCTCTTTTTAATTATCTTGTTTCTTTTGAAAAAGATGGACCTTCCAGAGCCACATTCCAGTCCTGGGTATGATCTACCAAATGTCAGGGACAACCCGAAAGGTCAAATTTGCTTCCTTGCTTTAGGACCTCAAATTAACTTTGCAGTTGTGTGTGTGTGTGTGTGTGTGTGTGTGTGTGTGTGTGTGTGTGTTATTTGTTTTTGGCAATTGCATAAAGGCATCTAAAACTATGGGTTTTATTACTGTCTTTTTTCTTGGAATTTATTTCCTAAATTTCTGAGTATCTTTATTGCTTTTCTTCTTTGGCATATGGCAACTGCTCCAGGATCATTGCCAAGAAAACCCTATGGACAGTAGATTCCACAGGGTCATGAAGAGTCAGACATAAGTTGACATATAGAGAGAATTTTCTAATCCCCCTCCTTCATTTTCACTTGCTAAGCCCTCTAAATTAAGTTTTCAGGGCTCCAGGCAAAACAGTTCAAAACTTTTTTAGCTTTATTTCACAGCTGGCCAGAAACCTGTTATTGTTATATTTTAAGCTGAGGTTCAAAACTTTAAATCTCATTCTCAGATATCTCATTTTCAAGCAGCAACTCACTTCTCTGCCTTTTTCTTGAGAATCCCTTGTCTTCATTCAGCAGCAGTACTGAACTAAGCACTTCTTCACCTAAAGTCTTTGGGGGAGATTTTATTTAAGATTTTGTAACCTTCAGAAGTGCTGTCTAGGTGACTTTTCGTACAATTTGTGACCATGGGAATTAGGACAAGTGGGCAATGGTCAACTGGTTTGATCTGTTGAAAAAGTTCTCTGCCCCACATTGGGTATTTCCTCTAGGAAAACAATAGGTCTTTTTTTTTATTCCCATCAGATCTAAAAATGGCATTATCCCTCTGCAAAGAACCACAAACCAGCCCTATTCATCCCTCATTCCTCTGAACCTACTCTTGGCAGTCCCCATATGACCACAGCATTATTCCTCAGGAGACAAGCACCTTCTTCTCCCTTTTTTTCTCCATGGGACGTTCTTTTTCTTTTAATTTTTTAAAGAAACCTATCTCATTCTCCCTGACAACCTGGAAAAGGAAGAATCTTGCTTCAAAACTTTGAGCCTTCCTCTCCAGGAAGGACATCTTTCCAGAAGCTTCCCTGGAGAACTACTTTGGCAAACTCTTTGTGGGAGTCTTCTCTCTGTTTCTTGAGTTATCATTTTTTCTTGCCTCATTAGCTCCTACTTGATTGTTTTGTTCTCAGAGTAATACCAGGGAAGACTCATTCATTCCTCATTCATTCCACAGTGCCTGAGACATAGAAACCACTCACTAAGTGCTTGTTGATTTGTTAACATCACTTAAAGGTCAGACCTTGTATTGCTTCCAAAGCAGAAGAGTAGTAAGGACTAAGCAATTGAGATTTATTGGGTCACACAGCTAGAAAGAGTCTGAGACCACTTTTGAACTCAAGAAGTCCCATCTCCAGAGCTGGTTCTCTATCCACTGTGAGCCACCTAGCTGCCCCTTGCCTAAAACCTACAAGTAAAACAAAACTGTGCCTTCTTCAGTACCTCAAATATCTATAATTTTGTTACTGCATGTGCTCCCTTCCCAACATAAATAACCATCCCAAGATAATTTAAATACTGAATTATTGGCTCTGGGAGAGGGAAGCGAGGAGGGGAAGGGAAAGAACATGAATCATGTAATCGTGGAAAAATATTCTTAATTAATTTAAAATTTTTAATATGAATAAATAATTGAATTGTCCCCTACCCAAATTGTTTCAATAACAGTCATACAGCCTATCAACAGGGCTTTCCCAGCTTGGTAAACCACGTTAACCAATATAGCTTTCAAAATTTAAAAAAAATAGGGCTATCTCTGTCAACATGAGAAGAACTTTGGTAGAGAAGAACAAATTGTAAAACATTTTAAAATAACAGTTCTCCCCCAAATCTCAAAAAGTCCTAAAGAAATCTGGACTATAATTTATGACAAGTTCATTAATAATAATAATAATAATAATAATAAGAAGAAGAAGAAGAAGAAGAAGAAGAAGAAGAAGAAGAAGAAGAAGATAAATGATTATTATGCTGTATCATGGGTCATTTTTATTCTTTCTTCCTTTTTTGAATATTAAGCATAAATATCTTGAATATAGAATAACTAAACTGGCCTAATGAAGGAGCAAAGTGTCATGATAATTATTATGCTACTTTAAGCTACTACTCACCCATCACCCACAAGATGAACACTTTTTAGGAGTTTTTCCATCGTCATGAGCCATCCACCTTCTTTCTTGTAAACAGTCACTCATTTACCGCCAATAGTATAGATGGCCTGTGACTAATGAACAGGTGGTTTAAAAGCCTGGGTAAGCCCTCTGGGGCTTGAACCTGTGACCCTGGAATCCTTAGCACCAGCTGACCTCACTAGCCCATAATAGAAGTAGATTTATTTTTATTGTAGACATTAAACTAACTTAGTGTTCTAGCTTTAGGAAAAAAAAACCCACCAGGCTCCAAGAGCAAAGGCACCTTCTCTCCAGAATTATGGTCCCTTCAGAATTGATGGGAATTCTTTTTGAAAATGTCAGTTCTGGACTGAAAAGACACAGTTCATTTAATGTAATCCAATTCAAGGGCAAATCTGGTGGGTGGAGGTATGCACTGGAACCGCAAACATTTGACTGTCTTAAATTTACTCTTGTAAGTGCCCAAGAAGTCATTTAGCGATGGAGCACTTGATAATGGAAGCAGAGGGTATTTTGGATTACTCTTAAGTATTATAATTGGAAGTCTATGCGAAGATGGGTCTGAGCCATTTCATGTATGAATAGATCTCTAAAAATTGTCTTTGGAGTCTGCGGCAGATTTCTTTGAATATCTTCACGAGGTATAAAGATTTATGGTTGGGTTAAAGTAGTCATTTGGAACCAAATAAGGTGAAGCGTTGAATTGTGACAATCTCCCTCTGATTTAGATATGAAAAGTGACCTTAAAGTTATGAGAACCATTTTCATATGCATGGATATGTACACATACACCTATATATGACTCTAGCCTGGCTCTGAATGGGTTCCCAAAATGTTTTGAGCAATGGTGGCATCAATAAAATAGAAGGCTAAAATCTTTGGATTTGAATATTTTTGAAGGCAAGCAGCACTTGTTTGGGCCTATAAATTCTCATGTTTGTTTTTTAAAATTAGCCTTATTACTTTATGTTGTAAATGAGGAAGAAGGTGAAATTAAGGGCAATTCTGATGTGGCTAAGCAAATTTT
Organism: Gracilinanus agilis; assembly: GCF_016433145.1. Lineage (NCBI taxonomy): Eukaryota > Metazoa > Chordata > Mammalia > Didelphimorphia > Didelphidae > Gracilinanus > Gracilinanus agilis. The sequence goes on from NC_058132.1 coordinate 241,089,229, forward strand.
ATCTAACAAAGCCTATAAGACAAAACATAAAATACAGATGTTCAAACAATCAGGAAATAATTAAGGCAGTCAGAAGGGCCTGCTAATTAAAAGTAGGTCATAGAATACTTGGGAGGGTGGGAATGGAATATGTATTAACCAAAAGATTCTGATGACAAGCATATTTACAAAGGGAAACTGAAATAAACAGTAACTAAATTAAAATTTTGAAATACAGTATAATAAAGAGTGGTTGCAAATGTCTATGAGAAAAGAGAAGCAAGGCAATGGATTTTGACATGGACTATAAGCAGTTGAGATTAGAAATATCACAACAGATAGAGCTAGGAAAAAGCATGAAGGTTTTTTAGGTCTTTGGGGAAAAAAAATCACTCAAAACTCAAGTATTTAATAATTCAGTAGACAAGGTGATATATGTGAAAGCTTTGGTCTCTAATTTTTCTTGGTCAATTGCTGTCAAAGAGTAGCTTGCCCAAATTAGATGGGAATCATAAGCATATTTCCAAACTTTAAATTATGTCAGCAATCCTGTGATTATAAGTAAGACAACTAAAATAGAAAATAATTCGTGTTCAACTGGGGGAAAAAACATTAAAATTGGGTATGTAATATGTAAAACCCAGAATTACTCATTGGCTACAGTGGGGAAGGGGGTAAGGGGAGAGAAAGAACATGAATCATGTAACCATGGAAAAATATTCTAAATCAATTAATTAAATAAATTTTTTTTAAAAATGGGTATGTAAGCACCTCTAGGGCATACACTATTTTGTTTGTATCATTTTTATATTCATTTCATTTTTTAATTTTCATTTATATTTATATTCATTCATTTTATTTTTTCATTTCAGCTCCATTGCCTTCCACATGATAGGCCCTTAATAAATCCTTAATTGAATTAAATTGCATTCTAGATTATTGCATCAGGTGAACACTTCCCTTTACATAGAAAAAGTCATAGAAAATATAATACAGGGGTAGCTAGGTGGCTCAGTGGATTGAGAACCAGACCTAGAGGAAAAGGGAGGTCCTGGGTTCAACTCTGGCCCTAGATACTTGCTAGGCAAGTGCCTGGCCCTTAACCACAATTTCTGCCTTGGAAACAATACACTGTATTGATTCTAAGATGAAAGGGAAGGGAAGAGAAAGAAAGAACCTGAAAGAGAGAGAGAGAGACAGAGAGAGACAGAGAGAGAGAGACAGAGAGAGAGAGACAGAGAGAGAATCAGAGAGAGAGAGAATCTAAGAGTAAGAGTGAGAGAGAGAATCTGAGAGAAAGAGAGAGAGAAAATAGTATGTGTCTAAGTGAGCCCCCCTGCATTATGGTCTCTGCACTTAATTCCAAAGAAGAGAAATGACTAATATTTTCCAGCAATTTGACCTCTTTATAAGATAATAAAGAAACACATAAGTTCTTGTAATGAAAAAGTATTTAAATTTTCCCATAAATAATGAGTCCAGAGCAAAATATGTCATCCAGTCTGAACAAAAATATAGAATTGTCCAAGCTAGGCACTCACCAGTCTGAACATCAGGCCCCAGGGCAGAGCTTTACAGTTTATCCAGACTGTCTTTTCATTGTTTCATTCCACACAACACTCCCTCCATGGAGCCTATCCCCTAAGTCTGGCATCCACTCCCTTCTTACCTCCATGGCTTAGACTTCTCCAGCTTCCTTCACAACTTAACTCAAGCTGCATCAAGCCTCTCTGGATCCCCATAGCTGCCAGGCCCTCGCTCTCAGTCATCTTTGACATATATTAATGTTGTATATATTGTATAATGTTTATCTGTGACAGTAGCAATTGAGATAATACAAAGAATGAAATTTTAAAAAATATATTTTCCATGGTCACATGATTCTTGTTGTCTCCCTTCCCTCTTCCCTCTCCCTTCCTGGAGTTGGCAAGTAATTCCATTGGGTTGTGCATGTTTTATCACTCAAAACCTATTTCCATATTATTTATTTTTGTAATGGAGTCATCTTTTAAAACGAAAACCCAAAATTGTACACTCATAAATAAGTGATAAATCATATGTTTTCTTCAGGATTCTTACTCCCACAGTTCTTTTTCTGGTTGTGGTTAGCATTCTTTCTTGTAAGTCCCTCAGAATTGTATGGATCATTACATTGCCTTTAGTAGCAAAGTCTATTACATTTGATCATCATGTTTCAGTTAGTGGGTACAATGTTTTCCTGGTTCTGCTTATTTCACTCTGCATCAGTTTATGGAAGTCCTTCCAGTTCTTTCTGAAATCCTCCGGTTCATCATTCCTTATAGCACAATAGTTTTCCATCACCATCACATACTACAGTTTGTTTAGCCATTCCCCAATTGAGGGACACCCACTCATTTTCCAATTTTTTACCACCATAAAAAGCGTGGCATTAAATATTTTTGTACAAATAGATCCTTTCCCATTTTTTTTCTATCTCTTTGGGATATAAACCTAATAGTGGTATTGCTGGATCAAAGGGCATGTACAAAGAATGCAGTTTTAAGCTAAACTTAACCTAAGACTTTTTGGAACACCCTGTATGTAAAAAACCACTATGTAAATGTTAGCTATTATTTTTATTATTATGTGCTATCTCCCCTTGTAGAACATAAGCTTCTTGAGGCAAGTACTCTGTCTTCTTGTCTTTGTGTTCCCCAGCATCTAGCTCATATAGTAAAAGCTTAATAAATATTTGTTGATTGATTCCAAGGTCCTACCAAAAGCAGAGCCAAAATTTTAACCCTGTGCCTCTCCACTCAAATCCAGCATTCGTTCCATTATATATCACAACCACCACTTCTGTGTTTGTCAGTGAGTTTTCCTGAGCATCCACACTGGGCTTTTTAGTTGGTTCTCCTTTTCATCCTTATCAGAATCAATTCAGCTTATGTCTTCAGAATTTCATACTTGAGAGCTTGCCTTTCAGAATATTAGACCATAGGATTCTATCCATATTTTCTGTGAACCATTTCAAATCCTCCAAAGAAGGCACCATTTCTCCTCTTTAAAAAAAAAACCCCAAACTCAATGAGACTGATACACTTATATGTCCCTGCCTCTCCCCACCCCAAGGTTCTTATCTTTTCTATTTCAGCAACAGATTCCTTCTTATTGATCAGAATTAAGCTGTGACTTTCAGTCCCTTTTGGTGCCTCTTCTGCCTTTGGAAATCTTAACTTTCCTTTGAGGCAAATCAGATTTTTTTTTAGCTTTCAGTTTTGGGAAGAATAAAGAGTCCAAACTAAGTCTCAGAGTCCAAGTTAAGATATTTATAATTTCTCGGGGGCAGTTGGATAGTGTAGTGGATTGAGAGCCAGGACTAGTGACGGGAGGTGCTAGGTTCAAATCTGGCCTCAGAAACTTCCCAACTATGTGACCCTGGGCAAGTCACTTAACCCACATTGCCTAGCCCTTACCACTCGTCTGCCTTGGAACCAATATATAGTATTGACTCTAACATGAAAGGTAAGTGTTTTTAAAATAAAGAGAGAGAGAGAGAAAGAGAGGAAGAGAGAGAGAGAGAGAGAGAGAGAGAAAGAGAGAGAGAGAGAGATGGAGGGAGGGAGGGAGGGAGGGGAGGGGTATAATTTCTCAACATTAACAATATGATCTTTTTCTGCCATGCTTACACTATGTTTCATAAACTCCTCATCTAGTTTTTCCTTTTGTCCAAGTGGACTGTAGAATACATCCGGGTGGTCAGAGTGACAGAAAGGGGAGATTTCTTGAAATATACCTTTTTTAAAAAACAACATTTATTTTAAAAACTTTTTTGTTTTATTTTTACACATAGATACAGTTTTTAATAATTGTTCTCTGATATCTTGCAATCCATGTTCTCTCCCTCCATCTCCCCTACCTAAGACAGTAGGCAACATAATATAGGTTATACATGTGCAATCATGCAGTATATATTTCCATGTTTGTCATGTTGTGAAAGACACACATCACTTATAAAAGTTAAAAAACTTGTGAAGAAAATAAAGTGAAAAATGGTATGCTTCAAATCTATATTCAGATTCCATCAGTTCCTTCTATGGCAGTGGAGAGCCTTTTTCATCATAAGAACCTTGGAGCTGACTTGGATCCTTGCATCACTGAAAATACTTAATTCATTCACAGTTGATTATCATATGTTATTGCTGTTATTGTGTATAACATCCTCCTGGTTCTGCTCACTTCATTTTGCGTCATGTCCTCTCTGTCATTTCTTATAGCTCAATAGTTTTCATTACAATCATATAATACTACTTGTTCAGCCATTCTCCAAAATGATGGGCATCCCTTCAACTTCCAATTATTTACCACCACAAAAAGAACTGTTTTAAATATTTTTGTACAAGTAGGCCCTTTTCCCCTAACTCTGATCTCCGTGGGACACAGACCTAGTAATGTTATTACTGGATGAACAAGTATACAGTTTTATTGTCCTTTGGGCATGTTTCCAAATTGCTCTCCAGAATGGTTGCATCACATCAGACACTGAATTAGTGTCTCAATTTCCCCATATCTTCCTCCAACATTTATCATTTTCTTTTTTTTGTTGTATTAGGAGGTCTGATAGATATGAAGTGGTACCTCAGAGTTTTTTCAATTTGCATTTCACTAATTAATAGTTATTTGAAGCATTTTATCATATTACTAAAAAACTGCCTTTTCATATCCTTTGATAATTTATCAGTTGGGAATGACTTATGTTCTTATAAATTTGACTTATTTATCCATATAGTTGAGAAATGAGATCCTTGTCAGAGATATTCACTATAAAAAATTTCCCCCAGTTTTCCTTCTAATTTTAGTTTATTGCTTTTGTTGGTAGAAATAATTGAGAAAATCCAGGATAGTAAAGGAAAAAACCTTGTTGGAGAACATTTGAGTGAGGATCAAAAGAGACAGAAATTGAAGCAATTAATCCCTCTTCTACAGATGTGTACTACAGACTACCTGGACAAAAGGAAAAACTAGATGAGGAGTTTATGAAATATAGTGCAAGCATGGCAGAAAAAAAGGGTATTGTAAAGTTGGGAGATGATAAATATCTTAACATCTGCTTGGACTCAAAAAAAAAAAAAAAAAAGAAGGAGGGATAGCCAGGTGGTTCAGTGGATATAAAGCCAGCCCTGGAGATGGAAGATCCTGGGTTCAAGTCTGGATTCAAGACATTGTCTAATGTGTCCCTGGGCAAATTACTTACCTACCCTTAACCCCTCTTCTGCTTTGGAATTGATACTTAGTATGGATTCTAAGACAGAAGGTAAAGGTTTAAAAAAACAAATAACGATTTGCTTAGATCACTTCTTTTTCTGAAAGCAGAAAACTAAAAAAGAATGGAATATTTTGCCACTATTTTTACAGAGATTTTTAAAATTAATTTTCTGTTTTATTGTTAACATTTTAGTATAAAATCATAATCTACCTTCTTATCATCTGTAATGCTCTTTTTAATTGAGGTAAAGTATACATTTCTGGAGCCAGATTCCACCTTATTTCACCAGTGGTTCCAATGCTTCTCTTAGCATTGGGATCTCTAGTTTAATTTGTTCACTACCCATATTTTGTGGATTTGCATGTAGTCTTCTAAAGGCATGAGTTTTATTGTTCACTCTTTGTATCCCTCTGTCCCTGTCTGCCCTTCTTTCTGTCTTACTCTCTGTCTTTCTGTCTCTCCTTCTTTCTCTATTTCTGTCTCCCTATCTCTCCCTCTCTCTCTCTCTCTCTTAGTATTGATTACTGTGAATTGCTGGTACAGTTATTCCTCCTACTAGTTTGTAACTGCCACTTTTGGCTTATCCTAAGTGTCTCATTTCACCTCTGAATTTAGAGGAAACAATGCACAGTGAACAGAGAGCTAGCCTTAAAGCCAGGAAAAAAATGGTGTTCAATATCTTTTTCTGACATAAACTAACCATGTGACCTCGGGCAAGTCACTGAAATTCCTCATTGCTCTCTAGAATAGTGATGGGCAAACTACATCCCCCCTAAAATGTGGGGGACATTATTTCTAATCTGACAAATACAGTGAGTAGGATACAATACAATGAAACTGTTGCCTTAGAAACAGACTGGCAGATGAGCATTTCCTTTCCTTTGGCCCTCTCTTTAAAAAGTTTGCCCATCACTGCTCTAGACAATAGAAAATCTTGAGAGACAGTGAGTTGCAAAGAGGTGACACAACTGAAATGGGAGCAAAAGCCACCTAGGTGATTCTCCTAAAGTTCAGATCTGATCAAAAGACCAACCCAGCCCCTAATCAGTGCCCCCCTGTTGCCTCCAGGAGCAAATAAAAAGTGCTCTGTTTGGCATTCAAAACTCTTCATAATCTAGCCCCCTGTTATCTTTTCAATCTTCCTTTACCTTACTCCCAAACACATGCTTTTCATATCCATGACAACAGACTCCTAGCTAGTCCACAAACAAATCACTACATTTCCCATGGCTCTGGGCATTTTCTCTGCTGTCTCCAGTGCCAGGAATGCTCTCCTTCCTCTGTTCTGTTACAGAAGACCACTGGTCTTCTGTAAGCCCCAACTAAAATCCCACCTTCTCCAGGAAGCCTTCTCCAACCCCCCTCCATCCTAGTGCCTTCCTTCTGTTAATTATTTCATATTTACCCCATATATACTTGAATATATTTGTTTCCATGTTGTTGTCTCCCCCAGTAGATTGTAACCTCTTTGAAGGCAGGGACTATCTTTTGCCTCTTTTTTTTTTAATTCTCAGCACTTAACACTGTTCTTGACACTTGGCACTTGCTTAGTAGATATTGATTGATAAAACCCATTTCTCTAATGAGATGTCCATGCCTTATTTCACTTTCTCGCCACTACTTATCCAAAACCTTCCCTCTTATTTTCCTAGACGACAGGCAATAACCACTGAAGCTTTCAAGTCTTAAGAGTGGCACGATCACAGCATTACATGGGGAAGATTGTCATGATCTCTTTATCATCTCTAATAATCTTATAAGGAAAGTTTAGTTGATAAGGAAATAAGGACAGGACAAGGGAGTTGTCTTTTACCTCATGCTTCCAGCTCTGGCTCCAGGAGCATGGAGTTTATTATATATATTTCAAGACTCATTTCACATAAAAGAACCCCCCTGAAACTTTGCAGATGTGCAGAAGTTACAAATTATGTCACATCAAAACACAAAACATTGGCTTCAGAATAGACCAAGGCCAAGGCTGAATTTTGACTGGCTTCTTATCAGGAAGCCAAGTTGGGGAGTATCCCTCTCAGGGTTGAATTGCCCCCGCTAAGATTTTGGCCTTCCCTATACCAGGCAGCAGCATTCCTGGTCAAAGGGGAACAGTGTTAACCCTTTAAATTCAGGTTTGCTAGGAACTTAAAGCTTTTCATTAAGGCCACAATACTTTTCTACAAGAAATCATAAGGATCACAAAAGGGGTCAAAAGAGGAGTCTCAGATTTTTATCTATTCTCTTATTGGCTTCCCATAGAAGTTCACCCCAGAACTAGTGTCATTGATGAATTGGAGAGGGGATGAGGTGAAATCGGCAAGACTGTAATGGAAGATTAAGCTCAGCGAAGGGGTAATGAGGACCTGAAGGAAGATGGTTGCAGGAAGGGCATAGAAAGAAGGAATGAAGGTTAGGGATATGGTGGAGATACAATGCATAGAATTTGACAAAATAAGGAGAGGGAGAAGTCAGATAATGCTGAGGTTTCCAAACTGGTTAATATAAATTATAGGCTAGTCAAGAGAAATAGAGTTGTTAAATTGAAGTGGAGGTTTGAGGAGGAAAATGATGAGGTTAGATTTGGGGATTTTGAATTTGAGAATCCAGCAAGACATCCAGGTGAAGATATATCTAATAAATAGTTGGAACCATGGGCCTAAAATTCTGGGAAGAGAATGGAAATAGAAATATACACTTTTTATGAGTCACCTGCATAGTATTCCTAATAAATGAAATTTTGGGATGAGATTGCCAAGGTAAAGAAATAAAAGGAAAAGGGATAAAGAATATAAAGAAAAAAGGGAACAAAGGCCTAAAATTGTGGGACACTCATGTTTAAGAGTGGAAGGAAGAGGAGCCTGCAAAAAAAAGTCAAAGAGAAAAAGTGATAAGAAGAATAGGAGAACCAGGAGAACATAGAGTAGTCATAGAAACAATCTATAGCAAATTTCCTTTTCCCATTAACTAGATCTCGAAAGATGAATCACCTGAGCCAAGCAGAGTCCAGAAAGCAGCATTAAGAGAAAAGGAAGGTAAAATGAAGAGACACTAACACAATAACGAGTCTGAGCTGTCCATTGGGGGTGGGTGGGAAAAGGGACAGTAATTAATCAGGAAAGAAAAAAAAACACTCTAGTAGGCAGCAATATGAAGACAAGTATGGAGGACCCACAGATTTCCTAATTACAAATGTGAAGGTGCCTACACTGCCTACTTTTTGATTCTATAAATTTAAAATTCTTATAGGAGAAACTCATGAAAGAGAGAGTCTCAGACCTCAAGAAGTTTGTGATCTCACAGATCTGCTTTATGAGATACAGATACTATTATTGACAAAAAAAAAATCTACTTATTTTCTCTTTTTTCCACCTGGAACCTGTGACCTTTTCTGAGTGCCCCATGACATCCTGAAAGAATATGCACCTGCGAGAAGGGAATAGCTCATTCCCTCTCCCTGATTGATAATCAAGTGGTGGGAGCCAGCTTTAAGGAAAACCCTAAGGTTTCTATCCATTCAGTGTTTCTTTAGATTTTAGCTTAAATCTTCTCTCCCACTGACTCAACTCTAGGTTTGCCGCTGTGGAGCCTTCACAAATATTCATCCCGCTGAAAGTCACCTTGGTTACCCCTAGTTACCCCACCACCCTCTATCTCCCAAGCCAACAGGGCTCTGATCAGACTGAGCTATTGCTGCTAAAATATGCGATTTGGACTTTAGTGCCCCCTCTTTTGCTTAATGAACTGTTATGAGCATTTCCATCGGTGTTTTCCAGAAACACTAGCTCGGTTGGATGTGGGCACATGACCCAATTTTGCTGTTGGGTGGCAGGGGCTCTAGTTTGTATCCTGAAGGAACCAATGAATAGCGCCCACCTTGAATCGCAATTGAGCATAGTTGGAGGTAGACTCTCTGTAAAAGTCATTCTGACCTCTCATGCAGCTATTGCATTAGGGTGAGGATTATGGGCTTCTATGAGTTGCACAATCAAAATGCCAAGATGTTTGTGAATGGTTGGACTAATCCTAGTCATTTTACTTATAGGCGATGTCATTATTTGATACTTAAATTTAGATTGGCAGTAATTCATGAAAAAGGATGGATGGAGTTCTTGTCTTTTGCATATTGGGATAAATTCTATTGGCATTCAGATTGCAGTGAAAATTTAACTAATAGCAGCCAAAGTTAATGGTGCCTGCCCCCCTCCTCAACCCCAACCCCACTGAAATTGAAATTTTAACATGGTATAAAAATTGAGTTTTAGCTTTATGTATTCATGTGTTAATTAAAACTTAAGTAGTCAAATGAAGCTAGCATTGCCTAATGACTGGTTTCATGTTACTGTTATCTCCTGTAATGGACAGATACTGAAGCCCTGTGAAGAGAATTGGGTTGGGTTGAGTTGATAATGGTTTTCATTTCTACCCTGGAGCAGAGTGGATAGCTCTATGGCATCAGACAGAAATTTGTTGCCACAACCTGATGCAAGTAGAAGAACATGGTCATTAACCCCCATGCACCTCCCCCCAAAAAAACAAACCCTTGATCTAATCTATGTTAATTTAGAACTTGATGACATGGAATTCTTATTTTAAAATCTGATAGAGAGTTATTTGCAGTTGCACTAAAGCTACATGAACCAAAATTCAGTGGTTAAATACAAACAGAATTTTTTTTAATTCCATTTTAGATCCCTTGGATATGATTCAAAAATATTTGCATTTTCTTCTGTGACTATAATGACACAAATCTGCATTTCTTTTAGTAGAAGATAAAGGGAAGTTGAAAGCCAATAGTTCTGTTCAACCTTCGAGCACTGATGGAGGTTTATTTCTACCCAAATCTGGAGCAACAACCCCTTTACCCCTGGGAGCAGTGACCTCGCCTTCCAAGAGCACCAATGGAGCTCCCAGTGCCGTTTCTGAATCAGAAGAGGAAAAAGCCAAAAAATTACTTTACTGTTCACTATGCAAAGTGGCTGTGAACTCTCTGTCACAGCTAGAGGCCCATAACACAGGTTAGCATCTGTCTCTTGAATTTAAATTATGCTTATGACAACTGCAAACATTTTATCCGCTAAAGCTCTTGATTGTCTGTCATTGCTTAGACGTAACAAACATTACAGCTTTCTGGTGTAAAGGAGTCAGCCCTTTTAGGAAAATGTGACAACAAAGCAGAGGCAGCCCATTGATCTAGCAGTTCTAGTTAATGTCATTTCAGCTGGAGAATTTTCTACAATATGGGCTACTCCCACCCAAAAATAAACTTGAGGTCCACTTCATCGTGCTTATTAAAAATGGTAACACATGTACATTTCATGGCCCTTTAGGATCCAAACACAAGACAATGGTTGAAGCTCGCAATGGGGCTGGTCCAATTAAGTCCTACCCAAGACCTGGATCCAGGTTAAAGATTCAGAATGGCAGCAAGGGTTCAGGATTGCAGAACAAAACGTTTCATTGTGAAATCTGTGATGTTCATGTGAATTCGGAAATTCAACTTAAGCAGGTAAAGTACCCTGAATGACTCTGTGTGCCTGGGAAGGTCACTCCTTTCTCTGGGTCAAAATTTCCCCGTCTTTAAAATGAAGAGTTAGAACCAAATCATATCTGCATTCTAGGCTCTCCATCTCAGTCTTCTGTCTGTCCTCAGCTAGCATTGTATTTTGGTCCCTACCTCACCGCTGCATCCCAAGTGATCATTGTGGCACGGGAGGTGATTCTGAATTTTCAAATTATTTTGGCGACCCAGGAAGTCCCAGGAGAACTGGGTGAGAGCACTCAGGTATCCCCAAGAAGGAAACAAAGAGAACTGCTAATGCCTCTACCCTGATTTTCTTTTCAGCACATTTCTAGCAGAAGGCACAAGGACAGGGTAGCTGGGAAGCCCATGAAACCGAAATATAGCCCTTACAACAAACTCCAACGGAGCCCAAGTATTTTAGCCGTGAGTACTATTAGCTCTGCATCCCCATGCTCTGGCAGCCTTGGTGTGGGAGCTGGAGAAGGGAAGAGTGGGATAGGGATGGATGTGGTGGGATCCTAGGGGTCACCCAGCCAGTTCAGTCCCTGCCTTAAAGGCCAACAGCGAGAAACACTGACACCCAAGGGAGTGATTGCTCCATTCCTGGTCTTCTTGAGAGAAGTTTATCCAGACTGAAGCAGCTAAAGCCTGTGGGACTGGCACAGACCAAACTCTCAAAGGACTCTTGTCCCTGCCCTTCACCCCAACCTCTGCTGGCACCTGGAGCAACACTAAGCATTAGCATATAAACAGGAGAAGTAATGTCAGCAGAGCTAGGGCAAGTGATGCCTTGGGAACCCTAGAGTGTGCTAAACCTAATGAAATCACTGTGAACACAAACAGAAATCTACCCTTTTTTTTATTATCGCCCCTCGCCTGCCTCTCTGGCTCTTCACCTTATTTTGTGTGAGATGGGGTGGGTGCTTGAGTATTCTCACTGTAGGTATCTAACATGCATATGGATATCCAGCTTTTCTACCCTTCTTTCAAGAGCTTCCATTTTCAGGTTTTTTGGTTTTTTGTTTTTTTTTTTGCAAGAAGGTCCAAGACCTCCAGAAGCCTAAATTAATTCATTTTTTATTTATTTTTATTTTCATTCTCTTAATATATCTAAAAGTTGACAAATGTCTGTGTGTAAAATATATTCCCTTTGGTTACATTTAGCCAGATGACATTTCTTTAAGACACAGATCTCATATTCAGTAGAATTCAATAGAATTGCTCAAAAATTCAGTCCCACTGGAATAATGGGAAATTGAGAAAGAAAAGTAGGCATTTAAAGGCTGATGAAAGTTGTTAGCAATGGTATAAACATCCATTTTCATTACAAACATCAATTTCCAGTACATTTTATTGGAAGGGATCCAAGGATGAAGAACTAGAAATGAATTAAGTAGGTGCCATATAAATATACAAGTAGGTGAATTTCCCAGCCTCTTCAGGGTCCCCTTGTTGGGTGGCTATAAGTCTATTATTCCTCTCCACAACCTGACCTCTTTATTTATTTTTTTAAACCCTTACCTTCCGTTTTGGAGTCAATACAATGTATTGACTACAAGGCAGAAGAGTGGTAAGGGTTAGGCAATGGGGGCCAAAAGACTTGCACAGGGTCACATAGCTGGGAAGTGTCTGAGGCCAGATTTGAACCTAGGACCTCCCATCTCTAGGCCTGGCTCTCAATCCACTGAGCTACCCAGCTGCCCCCAACCTTACCTCTTTATGATAATGTATACAGGTGTACCCTACATTGAACAAAGCTGGTGTAAGAAAATATAGATTTATAAGAGAGCTATGCTAATCAGGGTTTGAGTGACTCTTATCAATCTAAGTTCCCTTTCAACTCAAGTATTTAATTAACAAACTATTAAAACTCATTTTAACTTAAATTCTATTTGTACCCAAATTGAAGGAGTATGCATTTTTTCTAAACTGAAATATCTTTAAACTAACTTCCCTACTCTATATCTCTTCTGTTTCCCCAGGGTTACATTTTTTAAATGATAATAAAATTCCCATATGTTGAAACTTTTTACTAAGGCAGGTGATGAGTGTCACTCAGATATTGCAAAAAATTTCAGTGAGTTGCATTGTGGGTTAAGAAGACCCCTGGGAATTTGAATTGAGCTCAGAAGTCTAAGCAGAGACTCTTCTGTGTGGAAAGATGGTTTTTATTTTTCTTGCTATGCAGCACCATAAAATAGCTTGAGTAACTCTTCAGAGGAGACTTTCCCATGCTCTAGTGCCCAGAGGCAAAGACCACTGAAAAAAAGGGTCAAAGTGGAAGCAAATTAAAGTTAAGCTATGCCAGGAGCTAGACTGCCAAGCATATCCATTTTCTTGAGTTTTGAGCCTGGAGTTAAGATTTTAACAGCTTGAAGAAGCTTTATGCTATTAACGTATTACTTGCAAAAATGTATTTTTGTCAGTATTGCTGTCATTTTAAAGCAGTATTCTCTTTCTCTCTAACATTGCCCCCTTACTTCTTTTTTTTTTTTTTCCTCCTCTCCCTCCATAGGCAAAACTCGCATTCCAGAAAGATATGATTAAGCCTTTGGCCCCGGCTTTCCTCTCCTCTCCTCTGGCTGCGGCAGCAGCTGTCTCATCTGCCCTGTCCCTGCCTCCCCGGCCATCTACATCATTATTCCAGGCTCCAGCCATACCACCAGCTCTCCTGAGGGCAGGCCACGGACCCATCCGAGCAACTCCTGCATCCATCCTATTTGCTCCATACTAACACGTAAAAATGGTGGTTGTTGTGGCCAGTAGGAAAGTTAAGAAAGGAAGCACACATAAAAAAAGGGACTGAATAACTGAACCATTTTATTTGGAAAGGCTTCCCTCAGAATGCAGTAAGACCCTCTCCACCCTCGCTCCTTCCCTCTGCCCTTCCCTAGATGCACTCAAGGATGCTCACAGACGGGTCCTGTCATTCAGGAGTCTGTACCTCTCTTAAGGTTGGGTCCAGCTCTCCTCCTCCCCTCCAATCATGTTTAAATTGGATGTCCAAGACATTTGGTTTGCTGAAACGAGTTGGTCAGAAAAGGCACATCATCCAAATTCTCTGGTTATATTTCCACGGGTGTGAGCTTACTGGAAAAAAAATATGGATTATTTTCCTGACAGACTTGAAAACTAGGGTCTTCCTCTTGCTTCTGTAAATAAATCTTTGGAATCCAACTGGGCATATTCTAGTGTGGGAAAAAAAATAGATTAACAAAAGTGCTTAATTGTGGATAACATCCTATTAATGGATTACCAATGTTTTCTTTCCCGTGTACTGTTGTTGACAGGGATTGTGTACTGTTTTAGACCCAAGTCCTGTTGTACTTTGTGTAGTACTAGAACTGTATCTCCTGTCTGAATTAAACATTTTAGTTGCTGTGTAAATGTTAGGAAGCAACGCAGCTTTGAAGTATTTTTTTTATTTTTTTAAAAGAAAAAACAAGATAATGAAGAATTTCTTTTATTTCATGTTTTATTTAGAAATATTTTTTAAAAAATAGAAAGCCATATAATATAGTTATGATTACTACCTGTTTGCTATTTGTTTAACTTATTTTGTCGCTTCCTCACTAGTTTTAAGTTGTTAAGCAATGTACAAAACAAAAAAGGAAAATACCCGAGCTTCCTAAATGCACATTATCTCAGCTCATGTGTGTTCTGCAAAAAGACAATGGATCCATGTATTTATACGTAAATAATTTCTCCCTCCATTTCTAACCTGTTTTCATTTGTTACAATGCTACATAATTTTGTGGCTCCCTAATGCAATAATGTACAGAATATAAAATATTTATAATTAAACAACTAGTCTTTTCTGTTGATTGAATATATTGCAGGTTCTGCCTCCCTGTCCCCGCCTCCTTTTTTTTTTTTTTTAAGTCCGATATCAGTATGAGTGAGCTACTTGTGATATCAGGGGTGACAGATATAATAAAAGCAACAAAATAGAATTAACTCTTTTAGAACATCTGTATCTGCAATCTGTAAATGGTAAAATGTCTGTGTATTTTTTTAAATGTACCTTTGCAATAAAAGAGTATGGAAAAAAATGGAGTTTGCTGACGTTTGACATTTATTCTCCCCCCTCAGCACCAAGATGTTTCTGACTTGAAGTCACCTAACAAAAAGCCTTTAGCAGGTACACGGATTGTCTCATCAATGAACATTTATTTAGTCTTTGGGGGGGGCACATACAGTAGTCTTCAGTAAGCTTCACGACTTTCCCATGAGGCGTAGGACTTTACTGCTGTCTACTGAGCCCCAAGAAAGTTGGGGAGGAGGCTGGAAAAGAGAGAACTGATTTTCTCCTTATCCTAAATCCCAACCACAGTCATTTTGAGAAGAGAAATAGAAAGGGGATGAGCTAGCTTAAGGCAAGTTACTTGAAAGGCAGCTCAGATGCATTGGGAAGGGTTGCCTTTGTAAACTAGTACATTAAACTCCATTTGTTTAGGGCTTTATGGTCTTCAAAGCACAGTTGACATTATCTCATTTGATCCTCACGAAAGCCCTCTGAGGAAAGCAGCCCAGATATCGGTGGCCTCATTTCACTGATGAACCAGACCCAGGTAGAACAGAAAGATTAAGTGTCTTATAGCACAGTGGGCCTAGGGCTCAGGTCCTCTGGTCCCTAGTTCAGTAGCCTTTGTTACTTCTACGCTGCGGGATGCTGGGCAGCAGGGTGTTATGGTCATTTGAGAGTCTAATTAGCTTCTTGCCCAGCATTCAGGATTTGAAATTGTATATTACGTATTTGATCGATAAATACCTCCAACTATATATTACATTCTCTCCATTAGGCTGTGGTTGCATCTTCAGATGCTGCATTGTAAAGATCTTGCTAGATCCTGCTTCAGCTTCTCTGTGTGGTTAAGCCGAGGAGGTTTTCCTCGTCCCCCAGGACAATTGTATTTCTCTTTTTATCTTGCATCATCCCACCTAGCATTAAAGGAGCTTATTTTACTGTACCCTCCCACCTGAAAAATGTCCTGAGACTGTAGTAAAACAGATTCTAGAAGCCTGTATTTACTGATCTGACTTATAATGTCCTGTTAAAATCACTGCAGGGAGCAAGTACAAAAGGATAGCTATTAATTAAGATATCTACAATAGTAGTAGAAATCATAGTCTTATTATAATCAATAGAAGACATTGAAAAAATACATCTTGCACTATGCCCCATAGGCCTAGGGCAGACAGAGTAATCCAAATTGGGCTTCCGTCAGAATGGCTTACAAAGAAAGGCCTCTAGACAATTTCTTTGAGCAGTGGGTCACTTATTCTCTTTCTCCTGCACTCTGGGGCTTTCTGTCTCATTCCCTCCTTCCCTCTCTCCTTTCTCTGTTTTTCCCTTCCCCCCTCCCTCTCTCTTCAGTTTTTTTTTGTTTCTTTCTCTGCTTGTCCTTCCTCCTCTCCTTCTCTCTCTCTGTCTGTCTCTCTCTCTTTCTCTCTCTCTCTCTCTCTCTCTCTCCCCTTCCTCTCTCTCTTTCTCCCTTTTCTCTCTCTCCCCCTTTCCTTTTCTCTTTCACTCTCTCCCTCTCTCTCCACCTCTCCTTTTCTCTTTTTTCTCTCTCTCCCTCTTCTTTTCTATTTCTCTCTGTTTCTCTCTTTCTCTCTCCCCTTCCTCTCTCTCTTTTTCNTCCTTTTAAAATCAATAAGTCTCTATCTATCTATCTATCTATCTTTCATCCATCTATCAATCATCTATCGGCTATCTATCATCTATCAATCATTCATCATTTATCTATCAATTATCCATCTATCTTCTAAACATCTATCATCTATCTATACATCATCTATCTCTATTATCTATCATCTATCAACCATCTATTAATATATCTATCAAGCTATCAATCCATCTGTCAATCTATCATCTATTTATTATCTCTCTATCCATCCCTATCCATCTCTCCATCTATCCACCCATCTCTCTATTTATCTATCAATCTATCATCTATTATCATCTCTCTATCCATCTCTCCATCTACCCATCTCTCTATTTATCTGTCTATCAATCCATCTATCCATCCATCTATCTATCTATCTATCTATCTATCTATCTATCTATCTATCTATCTATCTATCTACCTATCTATTTATCTATTGTCAACTTGGAAAAAATCACAGAACCACTAAGGTAGTCAGTAAAACCCAAACTTGAATCAGAAAAAGAAATAGTGCTCAATACTTAGCTGCCATGGAGTCAAGCACCTAAAATACACACAGAGCCAAGGGCTCCAGAACTCTGGGAACAGTATCTCTGAGAGTATCACCACACTAGATGATTCTCCATAGAACAATAAAACATAGGGGTCTTATATACATTGTGGGAAACTCAGGACAGGGAAGTATGATTGATTGATTTTAAGATGGCTACCAGGAAATGAATCCAGGGATGGAATATCAGGGGGAAACTGATGCTTTACAGTGGATACAAAAGGAAAGGGTCCAGCCAAAGGGCTGGACTACCTAGGTGAGGACTCTGATACAAAAAGGGAAATTTATAAGACAAAAAGAGTACTTAATATTTGATTATATGTACCAGTCCCACCTAAACTGGAATTATTAAGTACTTTAAGGTATTATGTTGATTTTAATATAGATATTTAGGAAGCTGAAGATATGCCAGTGTTCAGAAACTTGCTAGACTCACTCCTCCCCCACTGACAGGCTTGAGTGAAGAGGGAGGGGCATAAACTGGCTCAGTGCTCCTTCTACCCCCTCCTAATAAGCAGTTAGAAATCAGTTAGAAATGGAGGTTTGATCTGAACTCTTCTGGCAAGGCTAGGCAAGGCAATTTTCTAATGATGTTGACTTTTTTCAATTTATTTTCCCCACAGGTTTGACTAAGGGATAGTAGGAGAAGCTTGATGTCTTGTAGTTATCAGGGAAAGATGAATCTGACTTGTATGGGCCAGACAGCTGAAGGAAACCTAGCTTGAAAATGGTTGTGAGTATATCCCAAAATAACAGCCAGGCACAACTCCCAAAAGATGAAGGTTTATTGATAAGAGAGGAAGGGAAGGACGAGAGGTTTGGTCAAAGGTAAAATCAGGTCTGGGAAGCCCTAAACTGTTAGGTTGGAACAACCCCTCCCCCCAGGAGGGAGAGGTAGCCTTTATATCTAGCTTGCCCTCAAAGCCTATAATTAATCACTTCTGATATCTAAATAACTAAATAACCATTGTGCTGGTGCTGAAAAGGTCTAGTTCAGCTAAACAGGCTAGGAGCATAGAAGAACCAAATGGCTTTTGCCACCAGGCCTCCAAAGCAATCAAGAACTAGGATCAGTAAGCAGGGTGATCTACTCCCTTCCAACCCCAAGAACTAACTCCCCTAACTGTCCTCAACTGCCCCTTCACCCAGAGTTCTCTAGGGGGGGACCCCCCTGGAATTCTGGGTTGAGGCTTGACCCTGTATCTTGCAGGAATTCCACCCTGCCATCTCCATGTTACAAAGGTCTATTGTTCAGTCTGAAATGGGTCAGGCTGGGACTTCCCTTGGGGTGAGTTCTCAGGGGATGGGGGCAAATCTGGGCCAAAAACCCAGTTGATACTATCTATCTATCTATCTATCTATCTATCTATCTATCTATCTATCTATCTAGTATGTCTAGGAAGGAAAGGAACTTTATGCCCCACAGATGATGACATAATCATAAGGTTAAGGGGAGCAAGATGTGAGAGGCTACTACCCATTGAACAAGGAGGTAACAGTACTCAATCAGTTAACAATAATATTGATAATAATAATTAACTAGCATTTATATGGTGCTTTAAAGTTTGCACAGATTCTGAGGGACTTATAAGAAAGAATGCTATTCACATCCAGAGAGAGAACTGTGGAAGTAGAAACACAGTAGAAAAACAACTGCTTGATCACATGGGTCGATGGGGATATGATTGGGGATGTAGAAGCTAAACAATCACCCTAGTGCAACTATCAATAATATGGAAATAGGTCTTGATCAATGACACAAGTAAAACCCAGTGGAATTGCTCATTGGCTTTGGGAGGGGTTGGAGGAGGGGAGGGAAAGAACATGAATCATGTCACCATGGGAAAATATTCTAAATTAATTAATTAAATTAAATTTTTAGATTGGGGAAATATAAATAAATAAATAAAGCTCTCACAGGCCTTTGTAAATGTTTTCATTTGATCAGAGAAGGGGACAGACAGCTCACTAAAGAAGTACACAGCTGGGGCAGCCACATCATTTCACTTCCTTCAGTTGATCTTGTCTCTCTACTGTCCTGACTACCCTCTTATAAACATCCTTTACCATGTCAATATCCTTCTTAAAACAGAGAACCCAGACCAGAACCTGATCATATAAATGTAAAAAGTACAGTGGAACTATCACTTCCCCCAATTTGGATGATTATTAAAGCAACCTAGGATGGATTTGGAGGCAGCTAGGTGGCTCAGTAAATAGAGCACTGGGCCTGGAGTCAGGGTAACCCGAGTGCAAATTTGATCCCAGCCTTTTACTGGCTGTTTGACCCTGGGCAAGTCAGTTAACCCTGTTTGCCTCAGTTTCTTCATCTGTAAAATGATCTGGAAAAGGAAATGACAAATCAAACCTGTATCTTTGTCAAGAAAATGCCTAAGACCATGGTCCAAGGGATCATGAAGAGTCAGATAGGAATGAACAACAAGATTAATTCAGGCTTTTTGATTTCAATGTGATACTGGTGATTCATTTTAACAATTTTTTCTTTTGCTATCTTCTTACCATGCTATTGTACTCTAGCTCCTGCCCTGAGGACTTGGGCTTATGACTGGTGAGAGTTCTCCAAGTTGAGACCCCTCCAGACCCACCACAGTATAACCAATCTATCTTCCTATCATACTCATGTAAAGCCTCAATACAATACAAAAAAGCCTCATTTTAAAACTAGGAAATAAAATAATGATCATGAAGTTCTCTCTGTTTCCTTTCTCTTTGGCTTTGGAAATTTTATTTTGTTTATTTATTTTTTAAAGCTTTACTTTCCATCTTAGAATCAATACTGTGCTTTAGTTCCTAGGTAGAAGAGCAGTAAGGACTAGTCAATGAAGGTTAAGTGACTTGCCCAGGGTCACACAGTTTGGAAATGTCTGAGCCAGATTTGAACCAGGACCACCTGTCTCTAAGCCTGGCTATCAATTCACTGAGTCACCTAGCTGCCCTTCTAGGGAATTTATATTAAATGAAGATATGAGTTTATTCACAATCAGTCTGAAAACCTAATTGGAAAAACTTCCTAACACTTGAGCAAAGGTTAAGCTTCTCAGCCTAATCTTACATTTGCATCTGGCTCTAGTTAGGCCGTGGTGTCTGATAAAAAATTCAATTTACTGGAAATATTTGGGCAACAAAACATCAAATTATATCATCTATGGATAGACAGACATTGAGAAAAGTTGGTAAAAGGGCCAACCTTTTCTTGAGACTTTCCTCAGCCTGGATCCTCTTCTAAATGATACCCAGAGAGCTAAGAATTCCTACTATCTCCCTTCTCTGCCACAGCTCTATGGAGCCTTGCTCCCTAATGCCTTCAGCCTCTTGAGTTTAGACACTCAGATCAGAGTTTGCATAGTCATGTATTTATTTACATATTTATATATCAGATTTTTATTAATGATTTCTGAGATAAAGGTTTTTCCCCATTCACCAGTTTACTTTATTCTAGTTGTATTGATTTTGTTGTTGTAAAAGCTTTTTAATTCTTTGTAAACAAAATTGTGTATTTTGTCCTTTGTGATTTCCTCTGCTAGTTGTTTGGTTATGAATTCTGCCTCTAACAATGCTTCTAAAAGAAATAATCTTCTATTTTCTCATTTTAAAAGCTATAACCTTTCTATTTAGGATGTTTATTGATTTGTAACTTATTGTGATATTTGGTAGAAAGTGCTGATCCAAGCCTGTTTTCTACAAAACGGATTTACAGTTTTCCCCAAGACTCACTAGATCTTGTCAAATGGGAAATTCTTCTATTAGTAATCTGTGTTCTAGGGTTATCAAACTCTGGCTACCTTGTTCTTTTGCTTTTGGCTCCTGCTGACCAGATTTGGTCCAATGACCATGGGTTCCTGAAGGTTATACCTTCAAAGAGCAAGCTTTTGGCAGCTCCTATCAAGCTGAAAAGGTTTCAGGTGAAGATATGGGAGCAGATTCTATGTCTGTCATCTGAGAAACAATCTAACAATGTGAAGAATCTCATTACTAGGTTAGCCACATTGATAAATTTTTTAGCCATGGTACTTCTTGAAAACTCTTGTAAATCACTAATGGGTTATGATCTGCTTTGGTGGAGGATGAAATTGCAAATCCCTGATATATTAAAGTAGTAAAAAAGCATTGTTCATAAGTAATAGTATCTAATGAACTTTAGTATTTCTGACATAATTATTATAGGATCCATGTCACTCAATTGTATTCATTATCCTTTAATACTATAATTCCTTTTTCATGGTCAGATCCTTTTTTTAAAATAAAAAATAAAATGGGTTCCTTAAATAAAGTGAATGCCTATTATAGTACATATAAATTATGTACTTTTTTTTAGCTCCCAGTCCCACTAATGAGTTGGCTTCCCAGAGCAAAGCTAGCTATATCTTCCCTTGAGGATTCTAGAGATATCCCATAGATGGCAGGAGTGATTATCTGATACCATTTGTGTAAGTCCCCATTGGTTGCTTACTCTCTAGATTATCATTTGAGAATCATCTAGACTTCTGGTCCTTTAGAAAGAAATATTCACTGAAGTGGTACAATAATGGCTATTGGTAGAAAACATCCCCACAAAAGTCTATGACACTCTTCTAAACATGTAAATACAGAGTCAGGGGAAAAGCGGACTCAAGCTTAACCCATGTGGCCAAGGGATAAATCACAGATTGCCAGAACTTATTTTCTCTTATGTATAGTATACACAGGTTCCCCCCCTTGAGTATGGTATAGTGTTTTTTTGTGGGTTTTATTTTTGCTGGGCTCCTTGTGGAATCATGAGTCTGTCATTGGCTCCTGATCATGTAGACTCTGCCAAGAGCTGATCCAGGGGCAACATTTAGGATACTTATTAGAAGATAGGAACCAATATTATATTAGAAGTACAATACACCCATGGGAAACAGCACAATACTTCATACACAGTAAATGCTTAATGGAGGCATATTAACTGACTGACTTGAAGATGAGGTGGTCCCATAGGCTCCAGTATTTGAAACTGGCAAGGTTGTTTTTCAGGCTAGAGGGAGGTTCAGGAAATGGAGAGCTCGTCAAGGATGAAGCTAAAGCCTACAGGTCCCCTTTCCTACCCCGAGCCATGCAATTCCTTCTCAGAACGTTCCACTAAAACCCTAAGCTCAGGATCCAGAGCAAGGCTGGGGGAATTATGAGAAAGAAAACTAACCACATTCAGAGGAAGAACTGTGGGAGGAGAAACACAGAAGAAAAACAACTGCTTGAACACATGGGCTGATGGGGATATTATTGGGGATGTAGACACTAAACGATAACTCTAGTCCAACTATCAATAATATGGAATTAGTTCTTACTCAATGATACACATAAAACCCAGTGGAATTGTGCATTGGCTTGGGGGAGTAGGGGAGCTTGGGGGGGAGGGAAAGAACATGAAACATGTAACTATGGGAAAATATTAAAAATAAATAATAATAAATAAAATTAAAACAAAATAAATAAATAAAAACAAAAATAAAAATAAAACCCTATGCTCATTTCATGCACATTTCCAGAAATGTCTCCTCTATTCAACTGCCAAATTGTAGACTATCCCAGGTGAGCGAACCCCAATCTATCCAAACACTATTCTTCTGCAACCTCTTTTGAATTCAAAGGACTTGTTGCATTTAGTCTGAATTTTTTTAATGATTGAGTGAATGAGCTATATTGAGATGTATTCTCATCTGGTTAAAATATCAGAGCTCAAATTGGGGTGGGGTAGTATCAACTTCACCCTTACTCTATCAGTTAGGGAATAATCAAAGAAATATTTTCAAAAGGTATTTGAGAGCTCATAGATAAGTATCAAACTCAGAATAAGGAGTTCCTGAATTCAAATCCAATGTCAATCATTATATATAATGACTCTATATAAGGCACTTAACCTTTCTCAGTCCTACCTTCCTTATCTATAAAATGGGGATAATAATAGCATCTACTTCCTAAGTCTGTTGTGAGGTTTAAATAAGTGCATGTATGTGAGTGTATACACTTAGATATATGTTTATATATATTTGTGTATATGTGTGTGTGTATATATATATATATAGTGCTTTGTAAAACTTCAAGCACTATTAGCTATTCCTTCTCCATGTCTATTTTTATCTTCATAAATTCTTTATGACAACGATCCACACATGTGTAAGAGGGTAATCTTATTGAAAATATGAGAAAGGAACCATAAGTCTTTGCAAATGATTTTCTACAATGACCAAATGTTATAGTCATGTAATTGACTGAAAAGTGAAGAAAATACAAGATACTGCTGTGTTTATTGTTTATTGATCGTCCTCCCCTCAGAAAATGGAAGCATGCAACTCAGCTGAGTATAATATCACCTCAAATTCTCTGCTCCAAAAAGGAATATCTCATAAATGTTAGGATCATACAAGTGCCCCCAATAAATGTGACCACCAAAATAATCTGTTCAATGAAATTCCAATTATAAATGAAGCGAGGTCTAAAACAGGGAGATATATGCTTGCCAAAGGTGTTTTCTACTGTTTTAGACAATGTCCTATATAGACTACTTGAGGAAATGGAATTCCATATTAATGATGAGGTCCTCCAAAAACTGTTGTCCGTGGAAGACTTTTTTTATATTAAAGCATAGACCATTTTGAGACCTCATCAATGAGATCCAAAATTTCTTAAAAGTGAGAGGTCTAACAATCCATTTGGAAAAACTAAATGATGAAAAATGTCTGTTGCCCCTGCTATATATGGCTAGGAAGCCTATCCATTGAATTAGGGCATCATGATATGTATCTGGAGGCATTTTGATGTCTGTAATGCTATGATCTTTGAAAGATACTGAAAATAAAGGTTATGTGAGGGCTCAGAAACTCATGGCAGGAAAGAAAGTGGGTAAGATGGCTTTAGGAAATTGTGCCATGCTTTTTTTAAAACCCTTACCTTCCATCTTAGATTCAATACTGTGTATTGGTTCCAGGGCAGAAGAGTGGTAAGGGCTAAGTAATGGGGGTTAAGTGACTTGCCCAGGGTCACGCAGTTGGGAAGTGTCTGAGGCTGGATTTGAACCTAGGACCTCCCATCTCTAGGCTTGACTCTCAATCCACTGGGCTACCCAGCTGCCCCCTGCCATGCTTTTAATGATCCAAAATTGTTTCCTATTAGAAGAGTCCACCTTTTTAATACAAATGTTTTCTCTTGTTGACTTCATATGGTTGCAAATCTTATAACTTCATAATCATTAAAGAATCAAAGTTGCAAGTGACCCAGAATCTGATGGAGACAGTCATGGTACATGCAAAAAGGTTTTGACATATTTCAAATTATGACCAATGTATAAGTGACATAAATAGACATTATGCAAGATATATAGGATTCTAACATATAAGGCATATTAGAAATGAAAGTGAGAGCTCCATATGCAAGAAATGTAATAACACCTAGAAGAAACCTTCCAACATGTCGGGTAGATCATCAAAGGAAGAACCATGGTAGAAATGGACAAAATTGCAAAGGACAAAATATCAAAGAGTTATAGTCAGCCCTGGTGAATGAAATGCCTAAATCAGAAAAAAATCATACATACATTGAAATACTAATGGTTTCTATGAATTAATTTATAGTTTTAAAATAAATTACAGTAGTTCTAGGTTTAATCGCTTCTAATAGACCTAGGAGACATAGAAGATCTCGAAAGAATACGTCTTAATTCTCCAGTATGTCTCGCTACCATTTTCCTATACTTAAAACATTGCTGATAGTCCATCAGTAGAAAATAGACTTCTTACTTCTATTGACACTAAATGTCATATATAGGGAAACTGAATAACTGAATAACTACACACCTGGATTTATGCAGTCAGTTAAAAAAAAAGCTGAGAATATGTGCTATCAGTTTAGAAAATAGCAATTGTATAAGAAGTAAAATATACAAATCTTTTCTCTTGATTGGAAGTATATTTTTGTCTCATTACAATGTAATAGCTATAGCCAAATGAATACAGGATTAACTGGAAAAAAGAGGGTTTCTGCTGAATTGAGAGGTGTAACTTTAATGCAAGAACTTAATTCAGGTTCAATGTTGGGACAAAATGAATCCCTCACAAGCCATTGAACAGTCAGCACAAGATTTGCTTTGCCCTAACAGTGAGAATATGCAACAAGGATACAGTGGCCCAGAGCTTGTCTAGACTTAGCTAATATTATTGCATGGGCCAAGGAGGGTGAATCCACCTGACTAGACTTTCTTAAACCCTTTGATGCCCACGAAGCTACCTCAGGGAAGCCAGGGTCAATCCATTCCCAGAGATTGCTCAATCCAAGGTCTGTTCCATATTTACTAGAGAGTAAGGTGATAGTTTAAGAATTTAAAATTGGGTTTTTATGCTAATATGAGAATTCTGAGGTATTTTGTGGTCACCAATTCAAAATATAGCTCAAGTCAAAATGACTCTTAGTAACATTTATTTACAAAGAGGTAGAAAGAGTGAAAGTAGAGAAATGTAAGAAGAGAGTAGAGAAAATGTCTAGTCTGTCACACTAAATGTTACTCTGATGTCTAGCTCAGTCCCATCAGGGTTCATTAACCCTCAGCCAGATGACCCAGTGGTGTCTTATGCAAGGGTTCCACCTATGCAGCCTCCTCCAGGAAAGGAAGGCCTCTCCAGAACTAATCTCCCCAGAACCAGGAAAGGAAGGCCAGCTACTCAGATGTCCAAAGGAGAAAATCAAGGAGCAGTCCAAAACCACCTCCCAAAACCAAGTCACCAGCCAAAGATTTCCTGACAGGAAGTTCAGGACTTTTTATAGTCCTTTTTCCACATCACTTCCTGTCCCTTCCTCCACTTTACAGGAAACAATTACAATCTTTCAAATAGCTTAGTACTGCCCAGGGAGTGGTCCGTGGCCTCTGGAGTTGTCACTCACTTTAGTAAGTGACTTGGGAACTCCCTTACTTAGTGTTAAGTGGGGGTGTTTAATTTTTTGGTTGATTAATTTAAAAATTGCTGATTGATAGACAAAGAAAGTTTGATTCACTCTTCACAATAGGGAAGTGGAAAAGGAAGCTAGGACCAGTCACATAGACATTAGGTCTCCATGAGCAGCTTTGTCTTCTTTTA
Source organism: Gracilinanus agilis (assembly GCF_016433145.1). Classification (NCBI taxonomy): domain Eukaryota; kingdom Metazoa; phylum Chordata; class Mammalia; order Didelphimorphia; family Didelphidae; genus Gracilinanus; species Gracilinanus agilis. The sequence continues at coordinate 241,115,276 of NC_058132.1, forward strand.
CATAAAGCTTCCTTGTATTGTAGATGGGAGGAAAGAAGCTACATCAGGGAAGTGCCAGTCCTATCACAGTTACATTTCCTGGAAAGAGATGGACTGGCCTCTTTCCCACAGGGAGATGCTCTCTGCAATAAAGCTAAGATTTGGCTGATGTTTGATTATTATTCTCAAAGCTTTGAATGAGGAAGTATCATTGGATGAAAGGAATAGTAGGAATTATCTGCCAATACATTGTACCAATTAATTCACACACCCCCTCCCCACCATACCCCCAGAGAAGACTGTTGGACTGGAAAGGATGTGCCAAGATAATATTAGTCATTCTTCCATCAGAGGTAGGATCTGTGTTGGGCTCCAGCTTACTCTAACTATGTTAATAAGCCATTTGGATATCAACATTTGCTTCACTTACTTTCTAACAAATCTAATCACATCAAACTGAATATTAAAAGCAACATCTGAATGACAAATAGAGAACACCTTCATGGAGATTACCAGAGGATGCTGGTGTTTTGCATTTTGTATCTCACCTCTCCAAGACAAGGATCAATGGCATCCACCTTGTCATTTATCTGTTAATCCGAGGCACTGAGAAAAGCTCTCCTGAGGTGCAATATCATTGCAGACAGCTGGCTATAAAGTTCATGAATTCATTAAAACCAAAGGCTAACATTTAACCATAACATTTACAGTTTGCAATATGGTTGCCATTTGAAATTACTATGTTGAATGGTTAAGTATGATGATTTGTTTTCTAGAGAGACACCTGGGACATCTGTGCAAGCTCTCTGTCACTGATAGTCAGAGGACAAAGGCTTTCCTGATAATTCAAGCTAATTCAATGAGTATTTATTAAATACTTACTAAGCATCAGGTACTGAGTTAGTCACTGAGGATATAGACAAAAATGAAAAAGGTTTCTTCCCTCAAGGAACTTATATTATACCAAAGAGAGAAAACGTGGCCATACTGAACACATAGCATAGCATATCTGAAGTAAAATCAAAATGGGGATAAGGATGGGGAGAGGGAGGAAAAGAGACAAGCAGACAGATACACAGAAACAGAAAGACACAGACAAACAGAATAGTAATGTCTGAGGTTACTAGAAAAGCACACTTGTAGGAAGAAGTACTTGAGTGGAGCCTTGAAGAAAGATAGGGATTCCAAGAAATGGAGTTTAGGAGAGAGAACATTTCCAGGCATGGAAATAATCTGTATAAGGCCACAGAATTAGAAGGAACATTGTTATATGAGAAATAAGAAGTTGACCAATTTGGCTGGGACATCTGTTAAAATGATACAAAAATCAGTTGGGAAACACAATTTACACCCAGATTATGAAGCATTGTGAATCAAATAACTAGCAAGCATAAAACTAGAATTTAAGTACATTAAGGTTTGCAAAATGTTTAACATCCACTGTCTCATTTGATCCTCTCTATTATTGTTTCCAATTTACAGTTGAGAAAACTGAGATGGAGAAAAGTTAAATCATTTGCCCAGGGTAATAAATGTTGCAGGGAAGATTTGAATTCAGGTCTTCCACATTCCAAGTCCAATGTTATATCCACTGTGCCATCTAGCTACCAACAGAGAAATTTGTATTTTGTCTTCGAGGTTGGGATCCAGTGAAGTATCTCCAATATGGGAGTAATATCAGATCTGTGTTTTTGGAATATTCATCTGGGAGCACTGTGTAGAACAAGGGTTAACATTTTCAGTGTCATAAACCCCTTTTATAGCCTCTGGGCCTTTTCTCATAATGTTTTTAGAGCATAAAATAAAATACATTGGATTACAAAAGAAATCAATTATAGTGAAATGCATTTATCAAAAACTTTTTTAAACAAGTTTGTAGACACCAAGTTAGAAAACAAGATGGGAAGTATTTTCCTCAGTATGCAGTTGAGAAAATGGAAGCAAATCTCATTTTTTTTTAACTAAGGCATTGCATGACACAGAGCCCCAAGCTGATTGTTACCTGAAGCCTCACACTGGGGATAGCTATAGTTCGTTGAATGAAGAATTTATGTGGTCCTAATTGTATTTTCTTTTAACAAGTGTAACCCCTTCCTAAATTCAAATCTGGTCTCAGAGACTTCCCAGCTGCATTACCCTGGGCAAGTCACTTAACTCCCACTGCCTAGCCTTTACCACTCTTCTACTTTGGAACCAATACATAGTATTGATTCTAAGATGGAAGGTAAGAGTTTAAAAAAATAATAATTTTTTTAAAATATAGCCCTTATAAGCATTGAGTATCCCCATCCCAACTCTCACCCTCAGATGAATTGGGTTCCCAGAGCTGGGCTAACTATATAGTACCTAAGAGTACTAGAGTACTCCTTTAAGGAACCCCTGAGAATCCAGGGATCATTTTATAACCATTGGGTTCTAGCCCCAAGGGGTATGATTCCTACCCACCGCCCACCCCAGAGGAGAATCAATTTAGTTAGCTTGCCTAAAATAGCTTTTAGAAAGCTTACTAAGATGCTTTATTTTACTATTTGCTATGATGGCATAGCAATAACAGTTAATTCAGGTCTTAATACTTCTCTTCCATTCCTAGGATGCTCAAGTATAATGTCTTCTCAAGACTCCTTAAAACCATTCTATAAAATAGGTAGTGTGAACATTATTATGCCTTTTTTTTTTACAAATAAGGAAACTAGCCCAGAGAGATGATGTGATTTATCCTTTGAGAATCACACAGCTAGCTTGTGATTTGAATTCTTTCCCCTCCATTCCAAGTCCGGTGTTCTTTCCACTAAAGGTCACTCTCAAGGGCTCTGGCAACTCAATGATTCTGATATATTTAGCCTGGTAAGATACTAAGAAAACCATTCATTTATTTAGCAATAGCAAAGAATAAAGACAAAAAACTTGTGTAGACAGTTATTTTTTAAAATCTAGCTATCTATTCCAATATTCTTCCAGTGATTTTATATGGTTATAAACCGTGGTATACCAAAATCTCTGAAAAAAAAACTGTGTGTGACTCAAAGAGCATGTAGTGTGTAAACTGTCTGTCAGTTATTAATGATGAAACTTTCATATAAAAGGTGGTGCAGAGATATCATCCAGAAAATGTATTTTAGAAGGAAGAAGATAGGTCACATAATGAATCCAAGAGAGACAACTTGAGTGCTGGTATATATCATATTTTTTTTAATAAAGAAAGATCTCTAGATTGTTTGGTGGTTCATCTATGGGGAATTTATGGGGCAGAAAGCACATGAAGAAGGCAGCTAGGAGGCTCAGTGGCTTGAGAGCTCAACTTAGAAATGGGAAATCCTGGGTTCAAATCTGGCCTCAGTCACTTCTAGCTTTCTGACCTGGCCCTTACCACTCTTCAGCCTTATAACCAATACACAAGATTGATTCTAAGATGGAAGGTAAGGGTTTATATAAATGTATATAAGGGTTTATATATGTACATAAAAATATACACATTATATATACACTAATATATTAACACTTATGTACTATCTATTAACACTTATGTACTATCTAGTCCATTATATGTCAAGTTTGGGGAACAGGTAGTTTTTGTTAATTTTTTTTTCCCTTCATGGATTCTTGGTTCACTTTTGAGTGGCCTTTAATCTCATTGAGGAAGCCTTGGTAGTGTGAGGCAGAGTAATGTTTTCTGCAAACAGGAACATCTGAAGACACATTGTCCATAGTTCACCCCTTCTGTTTGGACCCTGTACTGCTGTGACAGTAGCAAACACCAATAGCTAAGGAAAATCTTCTTATTTTATGCCTCATTTAATATTGATAATCTTGAGCATAGTTGAACAAAGTTCTCTCCATGGAGTCATATCTGATCTTAATCTATGCTTTAACTTCACTTTGTTGAGGAAGACTTTAATGTTGCATTTTGTATCAAGAACACAAATGATTTTTAATAAAATAATCAACAAACAATAAACCCAGTGGGATCTTGAATTCTCTACAACTGTCAGGGCATTTTTGACTGTGAAGTGCTATAGAAAGTCATCTGCTGAAGCCCAATTCTGGGGTCTTCCAACTCTCTTCTTGAAAAAACAGGATTCATGATTATGATGATAGTTAACATTCATTTGGGTAGAATGTTCATTTTTATTATGTTAGCTCGTCCTACCCATGAGCAATCAATGTTTTTCCAATTGTTTAGATCCAGTTTTATTTGTTTGGAAAGTGTTTTGTAGTTGTGTTCATATAATTCCTGTGTTTGTTTTGGTAGAAAGATTCCTAAGTATTTTATATTGTCTATGGTGATTTTAAATGGTGTTTCTCTTTCTAACTCTTGCTGCTGTGATGTGTTAGAAATATATAGAAATGCTGATGATTTATGTGCATTTATTTTGTATCCTGCAACTTTGCTAAAGTTGTTGATTATTTCTATTAGCTTTTTAGTTGATTCTCTAGGATTTTTTAGGTAGATCATCATATTATCTGCAAAGAGTGATAGCTTAGTCTCCTCATTGCCTATTTTAATACCTTCAATTTCTTTTTCTTCTCTAATTGCTACTGCTAGTATTTCTAGTACAATGTTAAATAATAGAGGAGATAATGGGCATCCTTGTTTCACTACTGATCTTATTGGGAAGGCTTCTAATTTATCCCCATTGCATATGATGCTTGTTGATGGTTTTAAATATATACTGTTTATTATTTTTAGGAAAGGTCCTTTTATTCCTATACTTTCTAGTGTTCTCAATAGGAATGGATGTTGTATTTTGTCAAAGGCTTTTTCAGCATCTATTGAGATAATTATGTGATTTTTGTTTGTTAGCTTGTTGATATAGTCAATTATGTGGATGGTTTTCCCAATGGTGAACCATCCTTGCATATGATTACATTAAATTAAAAAGGTTTTGTACAAACAAAAATAATGCAACCAAAGTCAGAAGGGAAACAACAAACTGGGAAAAAAATCTTTATAACAAAAAACTCTGACAAAGGTCTAATTACTCAAATATACAAGGAGCTAAATCAAATGTACAAAAAATCAAGCTATTCCCCAATCAATAAATGGGCAAGGGACATGAATAGTCAATTTTCAGATAAAGAAATAAAAACTATCAATAAGCACATGAGAAAGTGTTCTAAATCTCTAATAATTAGAGAAATGCAAATCAAAACAACTCTGAGGTACCACCTCACACCTAGCAGATTAGCTAAAATGACAGCAGGGGAGAGTAATCAATGTTGGAGGGAATATGGCAAAATTGGGACATTAATGCATTGCTGGTGTTGTGAATTGATCTAAACATTCTGGATGGCAATTTGGAACTATGCCCAAAGGGCGCTAAAAGATTGCCTGCCCTTTGATCCAGCCATACTACTGCTGGGTTTGTACCCCAAAGAGGTCATATGAAAAAAAGACTTGTACAAAAATATTTATAGCCATGCTCTTTATGGTAGCAAAAAAAAAACTGGAAAATGAGGGTATGCCCTTCAATTGGGAAATTACTTAACAAATTGTGGTATCTGCTGGTGATGGAATACTATTGTGCTCAAAGGAATAATGAACTGCAGGAATTCCTTGTGAACTGGAATGACCTCCAGGAATTGATGCAGAGTGAAAGGAGCAGAGCCAGAAGAACATTGTACAATTGTACAATTCTGAAGGACCTATGGGAAAGAATGCTACCCACATTCAGAGGAAGAACTACAGGAGATGAAACACAGAAGAAAAACAACTGCTTGAACAAGTGGGTTGATGTGGGCATGATTTGGGAAGTAAACTCTAAACAACAACCCTAGTACAAGTATCAATAATATGGAAATAGGTCTTGATCGATGACACATGAAGAAACCAGTAGAAATGCACATTGGCTACGAGGGGGGGTGGTGGTGAGGAGAGAGTAAAAACATGAATCATGTAACCATGGAAAATATTTTTCTAAAAAATAAAATGAAATAAATTTTAAAATGATATAATAATTTTAAAGCACTTAGCACAGTGCCTACCACATAGTAGTTAATAAATGTTTGGTTTATTAATTAAATGCAATTTTAATTTATTAATTAAACATTTAATTAACTTAAATATTAAGTTTAATTCGTTGTTTAAGTGCTTAATAAATGCTTGTTTCATTCCTTCAAAAAATAGTTAATATTCATATACTATTTTAAGGTTTGCAAAGCACTTTACAAATATCTCATTTAATCGTCAAAACAATTCTGGGAGGTAGGTGTTATTGTTATCCCTATTTTTACAAATAAGGAAACTGAGACTCAGGGAGGTCAAATGACTTGCCCTAGGTCACACAGTTAGTAATTGTCTGAGACCAGATTTTACCTCAAGGCTTCCTGAATCCAGGACCAGCACTCTATCTCCTGCTTCATTTAGTTGCCTCTCTATATGACATAAAGACATATTACACTGAAAAGTTGCAAGCCTTGAACTGAGTCTCTTATATTTCTAAAATAGAATTCTAAATTGTATTTTCCATCATGAATTTTGTCATCTTCCTCTGACCTCACTTTCATTTTGAAGTCACCAAGTATCAAGGTACCTGTTGATTTGGTTTGGAGGAGCTTACCAGGTTCTTTGTAGAATATCTCTACTTATTCATCCTCATGACAGATATTGGTATATAAGCTACAATAATCTTCCTGGTGGTCTTTTTATTTATGAATGTCATGAGGAATACAAGATGAGAGGACAAAGAATTCCATTATTGGTTTCTTATTGCTTTTGAGTGATGTATATAACCCACTCAGACAACTTTCCTTTCCTTTCCTTTCCTTTCCTTTCCTTTCCTTTCCTTTCCTTTCCTTTCCTTTCCTTTCCTTTCCTTTCCTTTCCTTTCCTTTCCTTTCCTTTCCTTTCCTTTCCTTTCCTTTTCTCTTCTCTTCTCTTCTCTTTTTTTCTTTCTTTTTGGAGCCTCTTTAAGGGATAAGCTGTGAGTCATCCTTTCATTTAGCTGCAATTCCCTGATTTCATTTACAGTAAGAATGTCAATCTCGAATCATAGAATCTCAGGGATAGAAGGGACCTTAGATACCATCTGCTCCATCCTATACCTGACAAGTATCCCCTTGACAAAATCCCTGATGAGTGGCCCTCCATACTGCTCAAAGACCTCTACTTGATGGTTATGATGGCATCATAGACATGGATTAACATGGGGAATGCTGCCAAAATGTCATGCATGGGTCAGAAAATGTTTTAAAATAGTCGTTTTGTTTTCAACCTTTAAAAAAGTATTGTCATTTGTAGCTCTTAAATTCCCCCAAATTGAATATAATAGGGAGTTTAAAATGTTTGTTGAACTGAATCTCCAAATAAAAAATTAAACCCTCTCAAGCCCTCCCCAAATCACTTTATATATCCTGCTTTTCAACTTAGAGAATAATAGATGAATAATCAGAAAGACATTATATCCCAGTATGGTTGAATTCCTCTAGTAGCAAATCGGTTCTTTGTCATTGGTCAGAGACCTCAAATTTAGAGAAGCAACAATTAAATTAGTGTTTGTAAACAGAATAAAAATGATATAATTCTTAATTCATTGTTGCCACTGCAGAAACATAATGGTTTAGGATCAAAAACAAGGAAAAAAATACCTGCTCTGTTTTTATTGTTTCGTGGGTTTTCAAAGAACTCAATACGAACTGTTCACCTAATTTATAATAAGCCTCTGTCTACTTACCAGGACTGGTCCTTGGAAATTCAATTCAAGACCATAAGCGTTTACTAGGACTCACTATGTGTGAGGCACTGATAAGCACTAGAAGAAATACAGATACAAAGAAAGAAAAACAGAACCTGTCTTCAAGGAGCTTACTTCTGATGGGGGAAGACAACACATAAAAGGAAGCTTAAAAGGTTGATTGGAGAGGAGGAATGCACCCATGAGGTAATGGCCTGGTAAAGAAAATTTTAAAAGCCTGGAGTAAAAAGCCTGGGCAAGACTAAAGGCATGGCTAACTTGAGCACTTTCCTTAAAATGGAGGTCATGGGAATGGCAAATTGTTTTATGAAACACTCAGGCACTCCTGAATCACCCTAGAGGGGATTAGTAGGTTTGTCCTAGGCTGAACAATCAACCTTCACGTACCCAATAATCTCAGCCTAGGTAGTAGCAGATATAATCTCATCTTAAATATTGTCTTACAAGTTTCTCCCATTGTAACTAGACCTCTCTCAGGTAGTCCAGTCCATGTCTGGAATTCTCTCTCCTTGGTCTCCATGTAAGTCTTTGTTTCCTTTCTTCCCCAAAGTACATATAAGACCCCAGGTTCTTCAGTTCTGGGGGAAATTTCCATGAAGCAAATTTCTGTGGTGGAGATTCCCATTCATGGTACATTTTCCCAGAGACATTGTTCCTGGAGTCCCAAAGCTTGGTTCTGTGTAGCACAGTGTATGACTCTGTGTGGTGGTCTTAAGAACTCTGTCTCCCTTGTCCTAATTAAAGGCTTGTTCTTTTGTAACTACTTCAGTGGTTCTGCGTTTTTTCCAGTTTGACAGGAAGAAGTGACCAGAGGAAAGGGCTGCAGGGGAGGAGTGTCCTTCCATGTGAGGAATGAAAGGAGAGAGCTAGCTTTCGAGGTGAAGACTGCTTCAGTTTTGTGAGAAAATCCAGAGAAGCAAATGAAGAACCCAGAGAGGAATGAAGATAGAACAAATTCATTATTGTGCAAGGTTCTTATAATGGGATCCCCTCATCTGTAGGGATATACAGGACTGTTTGTTTCTACCTTACTGATCCCATACTACTTTTTAAGGTCTGCTGTCTATTTATTAGAGTTTTGCTCTTTTCCTTCGTCATTGGCTGACATTTTTTGGTAACGATCAGTGTGCCTGTCTCTGCCAATACCCTTCCTTCCCTCCATCTTATTTATTACTTCTAATTGGTTTGGGATTGAGAAATCAGATGAGAAGATTATACTTTATATAGAATAAGACTGTGGTTGTTGTCCTTTGTACTCAAAGACCAAAATGATTTCACTGGTAATATTCTGGACTTAAGTGAGGCACAAAGTCATCAGGTGCACTGTCTCAGAGTCATCGAAGTCCAGTGACTGGATAAAAGTTAAGACATCTGGTGAAGGCTTGGGAAGAACTGGATGACTTGGCTTCTTTAATGTTTAACCAACCTCTAAGTGCCCCACAGCACTTACTTCCACCACCTTGGGCAAGTCACTTCACTTGCCTTAATTTCCTCATCCTTAAAATGAGAAGATATAACACCTGAGGTCTATTCTAGTTCTTGCTCTGGGAGCAAGGTATATAAGCACTCACACATGGATTTCATAGCATTCATTTTGGCTACTTAGAGATATTTAGCCCCAATCTCCACTTACTGCTTCTCAGCTGTGTACTACATAGAAATGATTACAAGATAAGTGACCTCTAATTAAATAAAGAGTTCCTGGGCCTTGAGAATAAATATTTTTCTAAAACACTCAAAGGCAACAGGATTTTTCTTTCCTTATATTTCCTTTGTCTTGTCTTTGAGTGGTTGGCTTCAAGCTGCATTTGATTCTTGAAGATGAGGAAAGATCAGTTCTAGAGAAGAGTTCTTGCCCCTGGGACACTTTCTTCGTAGACTAGAATGCATAACCCAAGCTTGAGGAGTTTAACCTCTCTATGATGGGGGAAAGCCAGGTTATTTTGGCTAAGTGAAGCCTTGTTGTATTTAATCACATCATTGTCTCCTTCTTACTGCCTTTAACACAAATCTCCGGAGCTGTCACTGAGCACCATGGTCATGGGGACTTGGGGAGCATTTTAATTTGATTTACTATTAACCTTCTGACTAGAAAAAAAAGAGAAATCCTACAAGTAAATCTTCTCATACCATCCATTTAGCTGACAAAGTGGACTTCCTGAAATGACATGGAATAATTTGTTAGCCCTTTGGTGAAAGTTTGGGAACTTTAAGAATGTGCTTAAAACCCACTTAGAACTTTGTAAGGCTTTTCATATTGGGCTGGGGACCTGCCAGGTGAGTGTTCAACTTCCTGGGCCAAAGAATGGGTGATATGGGAGGAGCATTCAATTCTCTCAGGCAAGTAGGATCCCATTAAGCTCACTGGAGCTTAATAAATGAATCACTAATGCCTTAAAAGTAGGCATTATTCTCCCAGGCTGTTAGAATTTTAGAGCTAGAAGGAACTTCAGTCATCATGGAGTAGTTGAGGGGTTCTTAGCCTTTTTATGCCATGGACCCCTTTGGCAATCTGCTAAAGTCTTCCCAGAGTGATGTCTTTAAATACATAAAATAAAATACATTTTTATAATGAAGCCAATTATATTCAAATACATCTATCAAAATATTTTTTTAAGAATTTCATGGACCCCAAGTTAAGGACACTTGATCTAGGCCAACCTGTTCATTTTACCAGTAAGCAAAGTGAGACCTGGAGAGATTGAACAGCTCTACTAAGGCAACATGATGTTATTGTTCAGGCATGTCTGACTCTTCGTGATCCCATATAGGGTTTTGTTGGAAAAGATACTGGAGTGGTTTGCCATTTCCTTCTCTAGCTCATTTTACGGATGAGGAAACTGAGGCCAGTAGGATTAAGAGACTTGTCGAGGGTCACACATGAAACTGATTCTGAACTCAGTTCTTTCTGGCTACAGGGCAGGTGCTCTGTTCACTGCTCCATCTCACTGCCCCATCTAAGGTAATATAGTTTGCCTTTTTTCAGAGTGAAAAAATTCCTGGGTCTGCTTAACTTTGAACCTAGAGCTCTTTTGAAACACTACGCTGCCTGAGTAGAATTTCTATTTTTGTTTTTAATTCTTAATATCTAGTAGAATGCCTAGTACATAGTAAGTCCTTAATAAACGGTATGGCGATTGACTGAAAAAATGAATGATGGAATTTTCTAAAAGTCAGGAAAAAAAGCTATGCATCAGAGCATAGCACTGAGTTGTAAAAGTAATTTGTCCTCTATCTTAGTATAAAGAGTCATCAGGAATTCACTTCTTAAACATTTGATACTACCCTTATGCAAGTTTTCATTTTTTTAAATAAACTTAGCAAAGAGACCTCACAATGTAAGTAAGGTATATGATCTGAAATATACATTAACTTGAAATTAACTTACCTATCTCAGTTTTCTTCTGTGCCTTATGGCCATCACCAATCTTCTTGACTTTTGCTTTGCCACTGGACTTTGATGCATCTGGAAGAGGGTGTGAGGATAACAACTTTGTGCAACTCTGTCTCACTTAAATCCAATTTATGTGTGAGTCAAAAGTCATCCTTAGTGATATCATTTTGGTCCTCTTTAAGTATGAAGGACAACAACAAATCAATAGCCAGTGAGAATTTTTATGAGATTGGAGTAAGTTACCCTGATGGTAACATGCATTAAATCTGACATCTTATTTATGAGTAACTTGGTTAATTCTCAATGCTATGGTTTCCTCAAATTGATGACATTTCCTAAGGAAAGATGAAAGAATCAGTTTCATACTAAGTTTAACCTCCTTCCCAATGTCTAAAAAAGTCAAGAGAGCATATTGTAATTCAGCAGAATGTATTTTAAGTCAACAACCAATTTTAAATCTTCCTTTTTAGGGAGCAGAGCTAAGAAGGCAGAGAAGCATTAAGATCAGCCTGATTTCTACCAAATCACCTGCCAAACAACTATGCTATAACATCTCACAACAAATTCTGGAGCAGCATGCCACAAAAAGATGGGGTGAAATAATTTTTCAGCTCAAAACAGCTTAGAAGGTTGGCACAAAAGATCTATTGCAGTGGGGTGGAAGTGGAGGGCAAAGCAGCACACCAAGGCCATAAGGGAGGCTGAATCAGTAGCAAAAGATTCCAGAGGGGGCAGCTAGGTAGCTCAGTGGATTGAGAGTCAGGCCTAGAGATGGGAGGTCCTAGGTTCAAATCTGGCCTCAGATACTTCCCAGCTGTGTGACCGTGGGCAAGTCACTTGACCCCCATTGCCCACCCTTACCACTCTTCCACCAAGGAGCCAATACACAGAAGTTAAGTTTAAAAAAAAAGATTCCAGGGCTCTCAGCCACAGACAGTAAAGGGGGTGGGAAAACTGCTTAAGAGGAGATTATAAGGGTTCCTTTGCCAAACTCTGGGTGTAAGACTCTTGTCACATTTTCCATATGCAGATTCAAGTCACTGTCCTGGTTTGTGGTCTCAGGGCTAAGAGGAGCACTAGCACACCACCACTTGTAGCCACAGTCAAAAGAATGAAAAAAAGAAAAAAAGTGAACTATTTCATTGGGAAAACAGTTTAACTAGAACCTAAAACAAAGATAGATAATCTAAGAATTATTGGACTACCTAAAAACCATGATCAAAAAATGAACTTGGACATCATCTTTCCAGAATTAATCAAGGAAAACTGCCCTGATATTCTAGAATCAGAGGATAAAATAGAAATTGAAAGAATCCACTGATCACTTGCTGAAAGAGATTCTAAAAGGATAACTCTGAGGAATATTATAGACAAATTCCAGAAATTCTAGGTCAAAAAGAAAACATTGCAATTAGCAAAAAAAAAAAAACCATTTCAAATATTGTGGAGCCCCAATCAGAATAGCACAAGACCTGGCAACTTCTATATATTAAAGGATCTGAAGGTCTGGAATATGATATTCCAGAGAGCAAGGGAGCTAGGACTTCAATCAAGAATCGCTTACCCAGCAAAACTGAATGTCATTTTTCAGGGAGGGAAATGGGTATTCAATGAAATAGAGGACTTTCAGATATTCCTGATGAAAAGACCAGAGTTGAATGGAAAAGTTGGCTCCCAAATACAAGACTTAAGAGAAGCATAAAAAGGTAAACAGGAAAGAGAAATCAAAAGATATTCAATAAGATTAAACTATTTACATATATATATGGGGAAATGATTCTTGTAACTCCTAAGAACTTTATCACTATTAGGGCAGTCAGAAGTAGTATACATAGACAGAGGACAAGGATATAAGTTAAGTATAATAATATAGATAAGATGATATCTAAAAGATAAAATAAAATTTAGGCATGAGAAAAAGGAATGCATAGGGAGAATGGGGAAGGGACATATTGAATAGGGTAAATTATTACACCATAAAAGAGGCTTGAAACAGCTTTTACAGTGGAGGCAAAGATATGAGGGTTGGGAAGGGTAGCACATGAACCTTATTCTCATCAAATTGGCTCAATGAAGGAAGAGCATACGGAATTAATTGGGTATAGAAATCTGTCTTACTCTGTAGGAAAGTAGGAGGGGAGGGGGATAAGAAAAGGGAGTGTGGTTGATAGAAAACAGGGAAATAGAGGGAATGTGGAGGTCAGAAACTAAACAAGTAATATACAGTAATCACAATGATACAAACAAATTTTTTTAAGTTTCTCTAATAAAAGCTTCATTTCTCAAATGCATAGAGAAATGAGTTAAAGGTATAAGAATACAAGTTATTCCCCAACTGATAAATGGTCAAAGAATATGAACAGACAATTCTCAAAGTAAATAAAGCTCTCTTTAGTCATGCTAAAAATGCAAATTAAAAACAACTCTGAGGTACCACCCCATACCTATCAGATTGGCTATTATGACAGAAAAGGAAAACAGTTGGAGGTTGGGAGAGTTGTGAACTGATTCAACCATTCTGGAGAGCAATTTGGATCTATGCCCAAAGGGCTATAAAACAGTACATACCCTTTGACCCAGAAATATCATTACTAGGTTTGTATCCCAAAGAGTTAAAAAAAAAAGGGCTTGAACCTATTATTTACACAAATATTTAAAGCAGCTTTTTTGTGGTGCAAAGAATTGGAAATTGAGGAGTAATTCATCCATTGAGGAATGGCTAAGAAAGTTATATGGTATATGATTGTAATGGAATACTATTTTGCTGTAGAAAATGATGAGTAGGAGTATTTCAGAAAAACCTGGAAAAATAAACTGAAGCAGAGTGAAGTAACCAAAACCAGGAAAACATTGTACAATAGCAATACTATAAGATGAACAACCATGAATAATTTAGCTATTCCCAGCAATACAATGATCCAAAACAATCCCAAAGGACTCACAATAAAAAAAAAATTCAATCTGCTTTCAGAGAAAGAACTAATAAGAGTCAATCTAAACCAAAGCAAACTTTTTTCACTTTCTTCATTTTTTTGTTTCCTTCCACGAAAGAAATAATGTGGAAAGATGAATAGGATATGTAAAATCTATATCAGATTGCTTACCATCTCAGCATTGGGGAAGGGGAGGGGAAAGGAAGGGAAAGAATTAGAGACTCAAAATTCTTCTTAAAATTTTGGAAACTATTTTAACATGTAACTGGGGCAAAATAAAATGAAAAATTTTTAAATCTTCCTATTTAAAAAAGAGGAAGAAAATGTATTGAATTCTCTCTAAACCCTGCCATTTTATTGAGTCATTAGGTTTTTTCTTCTCCAGAAAAAGTTTTGGTTATTTATCCCTATGGTTTTCTATATCAAAATTATTTCTTTATATGCCTAAACTCTTCCCTTGTGAATCTTCCCCTTGTAAAAAAAAGAAAAAGTTAAAAAGAGCATTTGCAACATTCCACCACTGTAATTCTTCACCTGCAACAAAGAGAGATTTCCTTATTTCTTCTTCCCAGCCAAGACTGATTATTATTATTCTGTGAAATTGATATAAAAGTATAAAATAACTGGCAACTTGCGAATTACATTCCTGGATGTCAAAACACATGACCCAGACTGTCCAATCCAAAAACCTAGTAGGGTAACATCATGGGCAAGGTATAAGAGCAGGGGTAAGCAACATATGGCTCTTTCTGCAGGAGCCATAAAGTCAATTTTTTTTCAGGCACTGTTATAGGAGTGCGCACTGTGAGCACTGTACGGCTCTCACGAAATTACATTTTAAAAAATGTGGTGTTTATGGCTCTCATGGCCAAAAAGGTTGACGACCCCTGTATAAGAGCCATAAGTGGGAATGACTCTGCCATTTGAGCTGAAAGGAGCTCTCTCACTATCTAGCTGGAGCTTATCTCTGGCAAGATCTTGCAAAATATAGCAAGAGATGCTGCTGAATCCAAAAACTAGGACTTGCAACCATGGCCAGGGATGGAAACTAGAAACCTTTTATCTCTCTTTCTCTTTACTAATAAATACTTATAATTTAGTATAAAGTGTTCAAGATTAATTTTGATTCATAACATTTTTAAAAATTCAAGTTCATGGAGGAATTCCATGTGAACTGGAATGACCTCCAGGAATTGATGCAGAGTGAAAGGAGCAGATCCAGGAGAACATCGTACACAGAGACTGATACACTGTGGTACAATTGAACGTAACAGACTTCTCTACTAGCAGCAATGCAAGGATCCAGAGCAAGGCTGAGGGACTTATGAGAAAGAAAATTAGCCACATTCAGAGAAAGAACTGTGGGAGGAGAAACACAGAAGAAAAACAACTGCTTGGTCACATGGCCTGATGGGGATATTATTGGGGATTAAGACACTAAACGATAACTCTAGTCCAACTATCAATAATATGGAATTAGGTCTTGATCAATGATACATGTAAAACCCAGTGGAATGTGCATCGGCTAAGGGGGGATAGGGGGGTTTAGGGGAGAGGGAAAAAACATGAAATATGTAACTATAGGAAAATATTCAAAATTAAAATTAAAAAAACAAAAACAAAAACAAAAAACAAAAATAAAATAAAATTTCAAGTTTATTTTGTGTTCTTTCTGTTTGCAATGTTGTGTCATTAGTTATATTGTTTTTCTAGTTCTCTTTTCTTCACTCTGCCTCAGTTCAGACTTTCCCATGTTTCTCTGAATTCCTTATATTCATCAATTTGCAAGTATGGTAATATTCCATGACACTGACAAACCATTGTGTATCGGTTTTTTTTGTTAGCACACACAAAACAACACTGCTATGAATATCTTACTACCTATGGCTTCTTCCTTCCTTTTTTGACCTTTTTGGGAGAATATTGAGCATTCATTGACCAAACTGTTTCTGCTTTTTTAAATTCAGAGATGATAGTTACATTTCCCCAGGACTTAGAATCTCTCAAGGAAACATCAAGCTTGTATTATTTTTTTCTGTATTAATTATTAAATTCAATAGGATTTGTTATAGAATTCAGTAAGATATAAGTTCCTCTATAGAATTTAAGTTCCTCAGGAACAATCTATTTCATTTTGTCTTGTACCCCCAGTATCTAGCATAGTGCCCATCACACAGTAATTACTTTATAAATGCTTTCTGGATGAATGAATTAGGAATCTTCTGAAGACCACTGGGAAGTCATGCATTAGAGGTAATAATTATGAGTAATATTCATTAGGTAATAGATGTGTCCATTATTCTGCTAATGGCACTCCTCCCTTGAAATGCTAGTGAGCTAAAAAGAGAATCTAAGTGCCAAAGTGAGAAAGCACTTTAAAAAAATTCCTCCATGCTCTGGAGCTGCCAAGTGTCCTTTGTGAGTAGGGAGGATGTAGGAGAGTTCAGTAGCACCTAATAAAACTGCTGGAATGTCACAACTCAGTTTCTCGAAGCAGGTGGAACTGATGTGGAGAAGGCCTCAGAGGTGTTGGCAGATATGAAACTAATTTCCTGTTGACTGAACTCTTAGACGATCATGACAAGGGAGTTCCCATTCTGCCTTTGACTTCCAAACAGGCTGCCTACCTCCTGTCACTGTTTCCAGCACAAGAGGAATAGTAGATAAAAGAAATCTCAGCTCTAGGCAATGATGGAACTTAGGATAGGCAGAATTGTGAAACCCCAATCACTGTCTGACATTTAGGGAGCTGGAAATAATTTTGATGAGTATAGAGTTGCTTTTTTTTTTAAAATGGAATCTGACAATGCCACACTTTCATTGTGGGGCCAGTTCCTTCCCTAAAAAGAAAGGTCTAGACCAAATGCAGACTCCCTCAGCTCTTTTCATGTTTTCCATGGGAAAGCTCAGTCCATCTTGGGTCCAGTACAAAATGGTTTTTATCTCTTCCTCTGGGAAGAAGAGGGAAATCACCCAAAGAAAAGGAACAAGCCACAATATAGGTATTACTACTCACATACAGAAGTGGTAAGTTGTTTCTACTATCTCCAAAACTGCTTGGAAGGAACTAAAAATGGAATTGATCCAGACATAAGACTGAAAAGGTAAACAAGCCATTCATTCATTCATTGAAAGAGTCTGAAGCAAAAAATAGAAATAGGACATTCAGCATACATTAATACAGATTAAGTGCAAAACACATTTAGCAAATACTCCTAAAATAGTAATAATAGCTATAATAATAATGTGCAAAGAAAATTTACTCTCCCTCCTTTCTGGGGTCATGCAGATGACATCATCTCCTGCTGACTACCTGTATACCTGGCATAAGCCTGAACTTGACCCAGAGGTGAGGATCCTGTGAAGGAAATCATGGAGTGGATTGGGTCAAGAGGATAGAATGGCAGCCAGAAAAAGGCAGCCAAAGAGTCAAGAGATCACAGGACAAGGGATAGGGAGGATGTCCCCTGCACTGCCCCCTGGACTGCCCCCTGGCTGGCCCAGGCAAAATAGAAAGCCACAGTTGGCTCCTGAGACGAGATGTGTGAGAGTTAGTAGGCAGAGAAAAAGATCAATAAATTGAGACAAGAAAGAATTTCGCTCTCTTCTCTTCCTTGATTGTGGCTGGCTGAACTTCCCTGTGAGTGTGGCTAAGGGGCCACTAATGGTGACCACAGACGAGTAAGCTAAATGGAATAGCAAAGAAAGTAATCTATTTCTCTCTCTCTTATTCTTCCATCTTCTTCCCCTATTATTTTGATTTAATAAAATTATTCATTTATGGCCAGTCTCATAATTTTCCCTCTTACAATAGTTAATATTTATATAATGTTTACTATGTACCAGAAGCTTTAAGTGCTTTACAATTATTATCCCATTTGATCCTCACAACAACCTTGGGAGGTAGATGCTATTATTAGTCCCATCTTACAGATGAAGAAATTGAAAAAAACACAAATTAAATGATGTGGCCAGAATCACATAAATATTGGAAGCTGGATTTGAATTCAGGTCTTCCTGACTCCAGGCCCAGAGCTCTACCAACTATTGTCACCTAGCTGTAGTAAGTAGCTTTTAAAGTTTGGAGTGAATTTCACTTATTATCTATGACCTCTTACTTCTTTTTTTCCCCCCACCTTTTTGAGGGTATAGTGAATCCATATTAACCAAGGGGTTTCTGCTCTTTTAGACTCAGAGGTAATAGCTGCATTTTCCCCCCTACTGGGAAACTCTCAAGGTAACATCAGGTTTGGATTCCTTTCTATATTCATTATAAAATTCAAAAGGCTTCATTACAGAATACAATAAAACATGAGTTCCTCCATAGAATTTAAGATCCTCAAGAAGAAGCAACAGCAATACTGTGAGGCAGATATCCAGACTTTGATTTCTGAATGGATCAAATGTGGTCAATCCCTCCAATGGGGTAATTTACAGCCTGCCTCATCCTAAGTGATTCTTGTACATTCTTGACACAGAAATCACCCAGGAGAAGTCAACTGAATATGTTGTGGCAGATCTTCCTTCTTCTAGATTTCTTGGCATTTTATGGCTATCAATAAAGAATGTGATCTTCCCTTAGGGGTGCCCCAGGTGGGTACTTTGGATATAATCCTCATTTTATAATGACAAAACTGAAGCTAAAAACTATTAGATAGAAAGGATGACCTCTGAGAACAGTCAACTCTTCTTTTGAAATAATCCAGAGGTCATCCTCTCTATCTAATAGTGTTAAGATAGCAATAGGCTCAAAAGCTCAAGACTACTTTTTATAGAGAGAAGATATCCTATAACCAAAGGAGACAATGCCTCTCTTTTAGGCATGGAAAGCAATATATGCATATATATTTAAGATACAGCTAATCCAATCCAATCAACATTTATTAAGCACCTACTTTGTGCTAGGAACTGTGCTAAGTGAAGGAGATGCAATTAATAAGAAGAAAAACTATCCCTGGCCTCAAGGATTTATAATCGAATAAGGAAAGACAACACACAAAAGAAGTTGGAAAAGTATGGGGGAACTTTAGGGGGTGCCTAATGTGGGGGCATATTGTTCAATGGAGTTGAAACTAGGCAGAGCAGCAAATGCAATACATATGTATGTATATACATACCTATGTAAGTATATATACATATATAAATGTGTGTGGGGTATATATAATAAAACCAGCTATGTCCCCAAGATGAACTAAGACACTGATGTCAAACTCAAATAGAAATGGATCCCTGCCAGTATATTAACTTAGAAAAATCATGGATTGACATTATTTATATTGTATTTTTACTTATTCCATTAAGCATTTTCCAAATTAATTTTTCTTCCTCCCTCCCTTCCTTCTTTTCTTTCTTTCTTCCTTTCTTTCTCTTTCTGTAAAATCTTTATTTTCTATCTTAGTAAAAACTAGGCAGAGTTAAGTGATTTAACTAAGGTCACACAACTAACTACAAGTGTCTAAGTCCAGATTTGAACCCAGGTTCTCTCAGGCCTAGAGCTCTATCTACTCTGCTACCTAGCTGCCTCCCAATTACATTTTAATCTAGTTTGGGAATACATAGTAATGTTATAGGCCATAAGTTTTATGCATATGCTCTAAAATTTAGACTGGTCCAGAATCTTTCAGAACTACCCAAGAGAAGATAAAAAGCTACTGAATATTGTCAAAGTTAAAGAACTCATCCTTTCTTTCTGTTAATAATCTGTAAACTCAATTAAATCGTTTTCTAGGACTGTATAGTGTGTTGGGTAGGAAATGTTTTAGACATTTCTTTGGAAGCCTCTATTGAATCCCTTCTTGAATTGTGAACTGGTGACCTCTAAGAAGTTAGAAAGGTCAAAACTATTTTCATAATACTACTAATATGTTTTCCAATACCATATATCAGTGGTTCCTAAACTTTTTGGCCTACCACCCCCTTTCCAGAAAAAATATTACTTAGCGCCCCTGGAAATTAATTTTTTTTAAATTTAATAGCAATTAATAGGAAAGATAATTGCACCTGTGGCCATCACTGCCCCTCCCGATAGCTGCAGCACCCACCAGGGGGCGGTGGCACCCACTTTGGGAATCACTGCCACATATTAATTGATGTAATCCACATAAACTAAAGCTTTTGGGGGGTATTCAATAATTTTAAAGAATGAAGTAATCCTGAGACCAAACCAATGTTTTACTGTATGTATATACGATAATAATGTCAAACTCCTTTAGCCTTTCCCAAGAACTATAGCAATTTTATAGTTTGCTTCTCCTACAAATTTCAGTGAATTTGGAGAGAAATTAAAGAACATGATTTGATGCCTATGGACTATACTAGAACCTCCAGTATAATTAATCTGATCCTCACTACCTAGATCAGTCAGACTCCCTAATCTAGTCTACCTCTAGTATGTCACTTCTCCAATCCATTTATCCATTCACAGCAGCCAAAATAGTCAGACTTTCTAAGACAGTGGTTCCATGATGTCACTCCCCTAGTCAAAAATCTTTAGGAAAAGTGAAAACTGTTGGCTTGGAATTTAGGAATCCCCACTATATGGTTCCAGCTTCTCTTTCAAGCCTTATTTCATATAGCTCCTCTTCATATACTCTCTAGCTATTTCCCAATCTTATTCTGTACTATCCCATCTCAGAGGCTATGTCCATCCTTGAATTGTATTCTCATTTCATCTTTGCTTATGGAAATCTTCTTCCTACAAGGTGTATCTTCAATTTTGCCTTTTATATGAAGCTTCCCCTGATCTCTCCAGCTAAAAATGATCTTTCACATTTTTTTGCATGACTCTGACTGAACCTTTCTGCCCTTAATGTCTCATACCTTATAACTTGATTAATTGTATATTTGTCATATTCTTCCTTATCATATTTTTTAATCAAAGCCATTTAGAAATATTTGAAAAGACTTCTCACTCAACTATTATCAGCAATTCAAGGATCCAGAACAACTCCAAGGTATTCATGACAAAAAAGGCAATGCATCACCATAAAAGGAACTGATGGAGTCTAAATGCAGATTGAAATATACCATTCTTCACTTTATTTCCTCCATGAATTTTTCTCTAGTGTAAGCAATAAGTTTCTTCTTTCTTTTTTTTTTAAACCCTTACCTTCTGTCTTGGAGCCAATACTGTATATTGGCTCCAAGGCAGAAGAGTGGTAAGGGCTAGGCAATGAGGATTAAGTGACTTGCCCAGGGTCACACAGCTGGGAAATGTCTAAGTTCAGATTTGAACCTAGGACCTCCCTTCTCTAGGCCTGGCTCTCAATCCACTGAGCTACTCAGCCACCCTCTGTGCCTTCTTTCACAACATGACAAACATGAAAATATGTATTGTATGACAACACATGTATAAAACTATATCATATTACCTGCTACCTTGGGGAGGGAGGAGGGTTGAGAGAAAGAGAAAGAACATGGATCGCACAATGTTAGAAAATGATTATTAAAAATTGTTTTGACAAAAAAAATTTTTTTAATTAAAAAAAAAGAAAAGAAGACCCACTCAGACCAGGAGGAAAAACCTATAGACTACAAGTTGGAGTTTAGTTCTGAGGGTCACTACTGTCCTGAGTGGCACGCACAGGGCTGACTGTTGGGACCCTAAAGCCAACTTTATACCTATAATGTTTAGGTGACCACAGGGAGCAACCCTATTTCCTTTGGGGCCCTCTGGAGGATGTTAGAATAAATCAAAACTGTTCAGTCTATATGTAATGGACATCAGCAAAATTTTAAAAGGACAATTTTCTTTAAATGCATTAAAATTATGTCTATCCCACCCCCCAAATTTTCTCTCAAAGTTATCATCTCAAGTACAGACACTCCTTTATCGCAACCCATAAAGAGAACTTCTTTTTTTCTTTTTTTTTTCACATTAGTCCTCTATTTTTTAAGGTGCCTAAGCCTTTGAAATGCATACATGATATCAAAAGCTTAGGGAGGAGTTATGAAAACAAAAATACTAAGGGGAAATAAAATGTTTTTGAGCAAATATAAAGAAGAAAAATTAAAGGAGAGCTTTTTGGCAAGCCAGTAGATTTCATACACCAAGCAAAGAAACAGAATGTTCTCTTTTAAGACCAATGTAGAGTTTAAGAACATCATTCCCTCTAGGTTTCTTTGTGTTCATCTTTGAAATATAGGCAATGTACAATTATTTTTTGGCCTACTTTTCTCCGCTCCATTTTTAAGAACCAGATCAGTCCTAGGCAAAACTGTGAAGTAGATCACTCTTGTCTTTAGCCATCCACCCAGTGTCCCCTTTTAAAATCCTTTTCACACTTTGATAGCACCCTGTACTATGCCCCTTCAGGTGCCCAATGACCTTCTTTCCCTCTCCATCCTTCACCTTGTTCAAATTTGCTCTCAGCAAAGGATCTAAAAGTCATTTATATTAAGGTACAAATGCCTGATAATACCTTTTAAAGTGTTTCTCCTCCTAGCAGGGTTTGCATTTGAATAGATATCAGCCTTTAATTAAAAGAATTCTAGCCATAAATCAGAGGGTCAGGAAAGTGGTAGGAGGGGAGGAAAGAAAGAAGAGCATTTTTAATGTCCCTGAAACAGTACCAAATAAGCAGTCGTGATCCATCCATTGATAAGAATAAAGAAATCATTTATCAGGATCTGCAATTTAAAATTGTACCTATTTTTAAATTTGTGTGAACTTAGTAAAAGAATGAATTAAATTTCCCTAGTGCTCAACCATTCTTCTCTTCAGTATTCTCTAATGTATGCTATGAAATGTGTAGCAAGCAGTCACTAAAGTTTGATAATACTGCATATATCTGTCTAGTGTGTTCTATGTTGTGATCAGATGCCATCCTTCCCAGAGCCAGATTAACAAATAATTTCATGCTGAGACCCTCAAGGTTGGCAGTCGCAAAACAGCCAGCAGAAGAAGAATTGGCTTCTGCCACATGGTAAATCATCTCACATAGTATAAATTTGTTTGCATGTTGCAACCAGCCTGCATATCTTATATTAAATCTCCATGGCATGACTCAAGAGATCTTATGCATAGAGAGGCATAGAGAGAGGTAGATAAATGCTCTCATATGGTCAGAGACTCCCTGGGTCAGGGCAAGGTCCTTTTTCTTCCTTCTAATCCAGATTCCTTGAGTCCCAGCCTCAATTACAGGCTTAGGCTCAAGATAGTCCCTTCCTAGGCTTTATGTCCCTTAAATTGACTCTGACTTTCTTTTAACCACCATTCTTAAAAGGCTTCCATTCCTATACACACCAGTACCTGCATATCATCATGAAGAGCTAGGAAGCTTTGACAGTGCCTGGCTCCTAGTAGGTATGTAATAAATGCCTTATGGCCTGGATTCTGAGCCATTCTCTGTCACTTTCATGGACCTTTTCTCTTTCTCCCATCACTTAATGTGCATGTCCTCCAAGACTCTACCATTACATTAATCTTCTAATTTTCTCTTTCTATTCCTTGTCACAGCAAATTCATCCACTCTTCTAGCTTCAATGATCATATCATTTGAGATGACTCGAAGGTGTTTACCTTTTCATCTCACACTATTTTCTTTCAGTTCCCTGGCCAATCTGAACTGCTGCCTATCTTCTGCTCTTGCCTGGCCTTAGCTCTTGTCTTTGTTTCTGTGCTTCTACTATCTCCTACACCTGGGATGAATGTTCCACTTATTTCCCTATCACCATCTGTCCATTCTCCTTCCTTCAAGAACTAACTCAAATGTTTCCTCTATGAAGTAGGGTTAAGTTTCCTTAACCCAGTGGTTCCCAAACTTTTTTGGCTGCCACCTCCTTTCCAGAAAAAATATTACTTAGCGCCACTGGAAATTAATTTTTTTAATTTTAATAGCAATTAATAGGAAAGATAAATGTACCTGTGGCCATCACCACCTTCCTGCATCGCTGCAGCACCCACCAGGGGGCGGTGGCACCCACTTTGGGAATCACTGCTTTAACCTTTACCTGAATTTGATTTCTCCTTAAAATTTCTCTTAGTCATTTGATTGGACCTATCCTTTGCACTTACCACATTCTGCCTTATATCAATGCTATGTTGTCCTTGTTTCTGAGACTATTGTGACATAGAGGGAGAGTTCATCTCTTTCCCTCAATATGCTCAATGGGAAAATCTACAAAAGTTATTACCTGATACAACTCAGTACCCTAATGCTGCCTTCCATTACAGGCTGACAGTTCACAACATTAAAGAAGGAAATTTTTATTCAAAGAATAAAAATAAATAAATAAATAAATAAATAAATGGAACAGAATCCTCTGAACCCAAGACAGCATATTCAGAAAACGAACAGCACATTTTCCAAGAACTACCTTCTACCAAAGATATATATATATATATATATATATATATATATATATATGTATGTATGTATGTATGTATGAATGTATCAATCTGCAATACATAGTTTCCTCTCCTGCTGTATATTATGTTATTTAGGAGAAATACATTATTTAGTCAAATTTTATTTTATTGGGGGCAGGAGGGATAAATGTTTAACAGCTGCCTGGGGGCATCTATCAATGACACACATTTAAGTTTAATCTTTATTATTAATGTCTTCTCTATCACTTTCTTAAGTCTAGAAAATCAACAAAACAATAAATCCACCTCTACTTTGTAGTATTTGCTGATTTCTGAAGTGTGAACACTCACACTGAAAATTTAACAATAGAATCACTGGCTCCAGCTCACGGCAGACTGAAGGCATTTAATTACCCAGTTAAATTACATTCAACTTCAGTTATAATTCTAAATGTATCTAAGATTGCTGGCATGATACCTGGTAGCAGTGAGTTTACACAAGAGTAACAGTGGGCAACTAATGGTTACTAATTCCCTTATTTATGAGTGCTAACCAACCCTAGGCTATTCTGTCCCCACAACCATTTATACATTTGCATTTAGCAACAATGCACATCTGTGTCAGGATAAATTCCCCCTTTGCTTTTCATTACTATGAGCAGGACATAGTTGTTTGTTTTTTAACCCTTTCCTTCTCTCTTAGAATTGATACTAGATATAGATTCCAAGGCAGAAGAACAGTAAGGGTTGGGAAATTGAGGTTAAGTGACTTGACCAGAGTCACATAATTAGGAAGTATCTGAGGTCAGATTTGAACCTAGGACCTCCCATCTGACTTGCTATCACTTTCTTACATTTTACAATCCATATTCTCTCCCTTCCTTCCCAAGAAGGTAGGTAATATAATATACGTTGTATATTTATTATCATATAACATGTATTTCCATGTTCATCATGTTGTGAAACAAGATACATATTGCTTACATTAGAAAAAAATTCATGGAGAAAATAAAGTGAAGAATGGTATGTTTCGGTATGCATTTAGACTCTGTTCTATGGTGGTGGATATTCTTTTTCATTGAGAGCCCCAAGAGTTGTCCTGGATTCCTGCCTTCTTGATAATCGTTAAATAATTCACAGCTGATCGTCATACATTGTTACTGTGCACAATGTCCTCCTGGTTCTCCTACCTTCACTTTGCATTACTTGTATAAATCTTTGCAAGGTTTTTTGTGATTATCTTGTCATTTTTTATGACATAATAGTATTCCATTACAGCATATACCACAAGTTGTTCACCCATTCCCAAACTGATGGGTATCCCTTTAGTTTTCCATCCGTTGCCACTGTACAAAGAGCTGCTATAAATATTTTTGTACAGGTAGGTTCTTTTCCCCTGTCTTTGATCTCATTGGGATACAGACCTAATAGTAGTATTGCTAGGTCAAAAGATATGCATAGTTTTATAGCCCTTTGGGCATGGTAGGTCATAATTTTTTCATCAAGCGGTTCACAGAACTTTGAATTTTGAATAAATATGGGCAAGGCCTTAATAGCTTCAATCAACTACAGGCAAGGGAATAGTTTCTAATTTCCCTCAATTCTCACACATCATTTTCTGATTTGTTGTTTTAATCTTGGGTTGCCACAGTAACATTTCTACTTCTCCCTCTCTGTTGACACTAACTCTATTTTCCTATTGTTCTCCCATCTCTCCTTTTGTTACTTCCTCCTAACTTCTGCCTTTTAGAAACCCAAACTTCTTTTTTTTTTTTAAACCCTTAACTTCTGTGTATTGACTTATAGGTGGAAGAGTGGTAAGGGTAGGCAATGGGGGTCAAGTGACTTGCCCAGGGTCACACAGCTAGGAAGTGTCTGAGGCCAGAGTTGAACCTAGGACCTCCTGTCTCTAGGCCTGGTTCTCAATCCACTGGGCTACCCAGCTGCCCCACCGCAAACTTCTTTCAGTATCCCCTTCTACATGAAAACTATTCTTCCGTACCAGATTCTAATGCTATCCCAGATATGGCCTCCAATTACTTATTTATTTTCTCTTATATACTTATTTTCTATTTATTTTTGTGCACAAGTCCCCCTTCTTTCCCTGCTCCCTCCACTATAAGTTAAGGTCTTTTTTTTTTTTTAACCCTTGTACTTCGGTGTATTGTCTCATAGGTGGAAGAGTGATAAGGGTGGGCAATGGGGGTCAAGTGACCTGCCCAGGGTCACACAGCTGGGAAGTGGCTGAGGCGGGGTTTGAACCTAGGACCTCCTGTCTCTAGGCCTGACTCTCACTCCACTGAGCTACCCAGCTGCCCCAAGTTAAGGTCTTTTAGGATGGAAATTACCTAATTGTTATTTTTGTGCCTCTGGTTCACCATTATCCCAGTGATTAATATTTATTGATTAAAAGATATGTCATTGATTGGATAATCAACCATTTGGGTGCTTAATAAATATTTGTTCAGGAATGGACCTAGGTTATTTAATTATTGATTATACACTCAGTCAAGGGATGGTTTGGAGTGAAAAATGTTTTTGCTACAAGTTCCAAGAAGGCTATACCCTGGGCCAGGTAGGTTGCATTTGACTTGAAATGGTGAATGCAGGAAGCGGGAGCCTAGGCTGTATCACCTTTTAAAGTCCCTGCAATTTAAGTGATAAACTAGTGAAGCCTTTAATGATAAATGATTTAATTTAAAAGATAAACCACTGAGACATCCTTTCTAAGTGTTCTCCTGTTAAGATCACAGTGACATAACACGTGTATGGTAAGTAGCCACTTGTGGTGTTGGCTTGTTCTAATTAACTGGAGTGGCAGAATATGGTACAACATTAAAGAAAAATCCTTGAAACTTAATAACACAAGGCACTTTGATATTGATTGAACATATAACTATACAGCTCCAATGAGATTATTGTTCATCATAATAAAGTGAATAGTGAGCTGTGCCTGTTGCTAAGGCTAAGGATTTTTCCACTTGCACCAAAGTATTCATCCCAAGAGGGACTGTGATTTCAGCTAGGGTTCTGGTAGAGTATGAGATTGGTGGCTGTGCCTCATTTCATGGCAAAATTTCTCAATTCTGCTGAGACATTTTCCACTCTGTGAAATAAATTGCTAACAACACAAATGTTTATATTGGCCTGATGCCCTGGTTTGATCTATTTTTTCCCATTTATTTTTACAAATCTGTTGTAAGGCCATTAGAAATCTTTAGTTCCTCAAATTATGTGACTGAGTCAGAGCAGACTTTTATAATGTATAAATTAATTATAACCCTATTTCCATAACATTGAAAGTTTCCACCTCTTCCTTTTAATGAATAGGGTTGTTTTTTTTCCATTTCTAGAGTAAATAAATTATGGTTTGCTTCCCAATTTCCCCCTTACTAGCATTCATACATACTATATTTGTATTTATCAGCACATCACATCTGTGTCAGGATAAATTCCCATTTTGCTTTCCATTTCTATAAGTAGGTCATAAATTTTTAGATAAGCAGCTCACAGAACTTTGAATGCAAACATGGGCAAAGCCTTAATGGCTTAAATAGACCAGAGCCCTGGGAATAGTTTCTAGTCTCCCTCAATTCTCATACATAGTTTTCTTATTTTTCTTTACCTTTGGTTGCCACAGTCCAATATTTCTATTCTTCCCTTTCTGTATCCTCCCACTGCTCTCTCATCTATCCTTTGCCTTCTTTTCTATTGGGTCAGCATATAGAAAATCCTGGCCTTCCCCTATTCCTCAACCATCAGATTTCATTTCATTTGACTGTCTTATTTAACCCACCCTTTCCCCAAAATTATCAGATTCAAAGAAAAACAGCATCATTTGCCATTTAACAAATTCTCACTCACTCAAAATATTACCTTTATCTTAAATTATTATAATGTTATAAATATCATATGTAATGTGATGAATGTTGTACATGATAAAGAATGGCAGCTTCATCTGGAAATCCAAACTTTAGATCCTGCACCCCTCCTCCTGAGAAAATAAAGGAGGCAAGGCTGCTTTTCTGACTAAAATGGAGGGGATGGGAAATCACCCCTTTTTTACCTTTCCCTGGTTCAAGGCTTTGTAAACTTGGCAAAATTCAAATGGAAGGACACATGGCTTCTCCCTTAAAATCTGGGAGAGTTGTGCAAATGGGTGCATCCTCATTTTCCTCTCCCTTCAGCACAAGGTCAGGATGGATTCCATCCTTTGGTCGTAAATGGAAGTAGGGCTGGGAAGGTCTGAGCAGGAGCCACAATCAGAAACACACAGGCTAGAGACTTGGCCTTTGCCATGTGTTGATGTCAACTTTCTATTTGGAAGCATCATATGCTGCTTGTGTAATTTGGGTGAAGTTATTTAAAAAAAAAAACAGCAAACACAAAACCAGCTAAGAGAGAACTGGATGCCAAGAAATACATGACTGGACTATCTTCTGTTTCCTGCCCTTCCCTGGTTTTGTTGAGGGCCTCTGTTTTGCCTTATTTTGCTTCTTCAAGACTTGAAATAACCATTTTTTGAATCAATTCATTGATACATATTTCTTAAGCACTCAGCCATTTCTTTTAAATATTGGCAAAGTTTAGATACGTGTTTTAAACTTAGATTTAACCTTTGTTTTCTTTAAAAAAAACATTTTAATGGAAAGTAATCCATTCATTCTTATATTATTTTTTGGTTCCTCTCTTATATCTGCTTTTAATAATAATTACCTTTATTTTTAAAATAAGATGCATAGGTAGCGCATAGTAGATTAAGAGTCAGTCCTATAACCAAGAAGACCAGGGTTCAAGTTTGTCCTCAAACACATACCAGTTGATTGACTCTGAGAAAATTATTTAATCTTTCAGTCCTCTAGGACCTAGAGTCTAGGCCGATGGTGTCAGACTTAAAGAGTAATGGAGTCTACTCAGTGGCAGATGAGGATTCCTGTCCCCTGCCTATTGACTTAGAAAACCACATATTAACATTAATTATGCTTATTGTATTTTTATTTATTTTGTTAAATATTTCTCAATTACAATTTAGTCTGGTTCCTTGCCCTTATCAGGTTGGTGGGCTGAGTTGGACACCTTGACTCTAGGCAACCCTCTAAGATGGTGACCTATGACATGCATGTCCATTTTCAATGACACGCAGCCACATGCAGCCACATACAGAGAAGTATGGGGCCACATGCCAAGGATGAAACATTTGCTATAGTGTAGTATAGACACTCTGTACACTATAGATGACAATTCTACCTATATTAATTTACCTATTTTGGTTTGTTAAATACAGTTAAATATTACAATTATACATTTTTGTTAAACTATAAATATTGTGAAATTATGGTGTTTTTTTTCTCAAAGTGATACACCACCTGAGTTATGCTCAGTTCTTTTGGTGAATTTTGACACACCAAGCTCAAAAGGTTGCCCATCACTGTTCTAAGACTAAAAGCTGAAGGGAAGATGCTGACCCGGATTAATAGCTTCCTCGTTAGAGAGTCCCCTCTACCAAAGAAACTGCCAGTCTTATGAATCAACAAAAGGTGCAGACTTAGGACATAAGGATGCTATTTTGTTTTTTAAACATTTTACTTTATGAAAACAGAATGCCAACGCCTGGATTTTAGACTAATTGCACCAAAACAATCTCGTTCGTTATTTTTTTAAATTATTAGTTTATTTTTTGTCTTGTATCACATAGGTTATTGTCATGGAGGTCAACATGTCCATATAAATTAAGTCTTTCATGTTTTATCTTTCTGTTCATTTTCTGGAGGTTACATTCTCAGCCTATTCTTCTTATACACATATATCAATTGGCAGATGGCTTTTATTCTTATAAACTTCACAAAGTTCACTATATATTTTAGATATGAGACCCTATCTGAGGGACTATCTATAAATCCCCCCCGCAATTTTCTACTTTCCTTCTAATCTTGGCAGTTTTTGTTTTATTTGTTTAAAATTTTTGAATTTAACATATTCAAAATTATCCATTTTACATTTCACAATGCTCTCCATCTCTTGTTGACACATACATTCCTTTCCTATCCATAAATCCGATAGGTAATATGTTCCCTCTTCTTTACTTATGGTATTTTCTTTTATGTCTAGATCATGTATCCATTTTGATCTTGTCTTACTGAATGGTGGAAAATATTAGTTTATACCCAGTTTTGGCCAAAGTAGTTTCCAGTTATCTCAGCAATTTTTTTCTAAACAGTTGATATTGTCCCCAAATCCTGGATCTATGGTTTTATCATATACCAGACTATTATACTCTTTTATTGCTGTTTATTGTATGCCTATTCCATTCCACTGGTCTACCTTTCTATTTCTTAGCCAGTACCAGATAGTTTTGATAATTATTGCCTTATAATACAATTTAAAATCTTTTGGACTTCCTTCCTTTACATTGTTTTCATTTTTTTTAAACCCTTACCTTTCGTCTTAGAATCAATACTGTGTATTGGATCCAAGGCAGAAGAGTAGTTAAGGGCTAGGCAATGGGGGTCAAGTGATTTGCCCAGGGTCACACACAGCTAAGAAGTGTCTAAATCCAGATTTGAGTCCAGGACCTCCTGTCTCTAGACCTGGCTCTCAATCCATTGAGCTACCCACCTGCTGTCTTTTTCACTTTTTCATCCAATATTCTTGAACTTTTTTCTTCCAAATAAATGTTACTATTTTTTCTAATTCAATAAAGTAAATTTTTCTAATTCAATAAAGTAAATTTTAAATTCAATAAAGTAATTTAATTGGGATGGCATTTAAGAAGTAGATCACTTTAGATAGGATTGTCATTTAAATTATATTGGCTCTGTTCATGCATGAACAATTACTATTTCTCCATTTATCTAGCTCTAACTTTATTTGTGTAAAAAGTGTTTTATAATTATGTTGATATAGTTTGTTTTGACAGGTATATTCCCAGGTATTTTATTCTATCTGTGATTATTTTAAATGGAGTATCTCTTTCTATCTCTTCTTGTAGGACTTTATCTGCAATATATAAAAATCCTGATGATTTATGCGGCTTTATTACCTCTTTGCCTACTCTGATTGCTTTCTTTTTCTTCTCTTATTGCTATTGCTAGCATTTCTGATGCTGTTATATAATATTGGTGATAATTGGCATTCTTGTTTCACTCCTGATCTTATTGGGAAGGCTTCTAGCTTCTCCTCATTACAAGTTGGTTTTAGGTAGATGATTCATATCATTTTAAGGAAAACTCTTTATACCTATGCTTTCCACCGATTTTAATAGGATGCATGTTACATTTTGTCAGTCTTTTTCTGCATCTATTGATATAATCATAATCATATGTTTTTATTACTTTTGATATTAATATTATCAATTATGTTGATAGTTTTCCTTATATGAAGCTATCCCTGCATTCCTGGTATAAATCCTGTTTGGTCACAATGTATTATCTTTGTGCTATATGATTGTAGTCTCCAAGCTAGAGTTTTGTTTATTTTTGCATTCATATTCATTAATAAAATTTGGTCTGTAATTTTCTTTCTCTGTTTTTGCTATTCCTAGTTTAGATATCAGCCTATATTGGTTTCATAAAAGGAGTTTGGTAAAACTTTTTAATTTGTTTAATATTGGAATTAATTGGTTCTTAAATGTTCAGTAGAATTCACTTGCAAATGCATCTGATCCTGATGCTTTTTTCTTAGAAAGTTCATTTATGGCTTTTTTGATTTCTTTTTCTAAAACAGATTTATTCAGGTATTCTATTCCTTGCTCTGATAGTCTAGACCAGTGATTCCCAAAGTAGGCGCTATAGCCCCCTAGTGGGTGCTGCAGCGATCCAAGGGAGTGGCCACAGGTACATTTATATTTCCTATTAATTGCTATTAAATTTTAAAAAAATTAATTTCCAGGGGGCTAAGTAATATTTTTCTGGAAAGGGGGTGGTAGGCCAAAAAAGTTTGGGAACCACTGATCTAGACCAGTGATGGGCAAACTTTTTAAAGAGGGGGCCAAAGAAAGGGAAATGCTCATTTGTCAGTCTGCTTCTAAGGCAACTCTTTCGAAGTTTCATTGTATTGTATCCTATTCATTGTATTCGTCAGATTAGGAATAATGTCCATCTGGCAAAATAGAACATTTCAGGGCCCCTCCTCCCCCTTAACCCTCCCCCATCTGGCCCACAGGCCATAGTTTGCCCATCACTGGTCTAGAGAGTTTATTTTTTTAGGTAAGTAATCTTTTTATCTTTCATTGTTAAATTTGTTTTCATGGAGTTGAACAAAATACTTCCTAAAGGATGCTTTAATTTTGACTTCATTGGTGGTATATTCAACCTTTTCATCTTTAATGCAAGTGATTTGGGTTTCTTCCCTTATTTTTTATTAGATTTATTAGTGGTTTATGAATTTTGTTGATTTTTTTCATAAAACCAACTCCAAGATTTATCTACTAATTCAATGGTTTTCTTACATTACAATTTTATTGTAAATTTGACTTAGTTCCTTATATATTTGGAAAATTAAAAACCTTTGTCAGAGTTTTGTTACAAAGATTTTTTCCCAGATTGTTGCTTTTCTTCTAATTTTGGTTAGATTGGCTTTGTTTATACAAAACCTTTTTAATTTGATGTAATCAAAATCATTCATTTTACATTTTATAATGTTCTCTATCTCTTGCTTGGTCTTAAATACTTTCCTTTCCCACAAATATGACAAGTATACTATTCTATGTTCACCTAATTTATTCATTATTTCATTCCCTTTATTTAAGTCATTTACCCATTTTGAATTTATCTTGGTATAGGGCCGCCCTATTGCTTGATATGTACTCCCTTCTCAGTATTCTTCCCTTTTCTTATCCCCTTGCCCTCTTTTCTCTTTCTCTACTCTTTCTTCTCAGTCCTTCAGTCCCTTAAAGGGCTTTCCTTTGCCCTTGTTCTTTATATTAATATCTGATGAGGAACCTGGAATACCCAGGGTGTTCTAGAAAGACTACCACTTCTGGTATGAGGGCTTGCTGCACTCTTTTCAGGGCTACTCATCCACCTTTGGTATCCACCTATCATCCAACTCTTACCTGTGGCTCCAGTAAGCCTTAGCACAAGTAGTGGCCACACTTGGGAAAATTATCTCTGCAGATGGACTGAACCAGATTGAAGGTAACAAACAGGCCTCAAACTCCTTGGTGAGTTAGGAGTATGTCTTCTCCAAGCATGAGAATACTTTGATTCAACCACCATAAAGGCAGCTAAAGCAGGCTCTGTAGAGGACTTCGAGCTTGATCAGACTTTAAGATGCCATGGTCATTTATTACATCCTGGGCCACTGCCAATCATTCTGACTTTTGTCTTGTCACTGACCTTCAATGACTCTAGAAGAGAGGACAAGGCTGATGACTTTGTGTATGTCTTCTTCACTTAAATCTAATTTGGAGAAGTCAAGATATCATCTCATGATGTCATTAATCTTCTTTGAAAACAAAGGGCAGATAACAATATCTGATGCAGTG
The DNA here is from genome assembly GCF_016433145.1 of Gracilinanus agilis. Classification (NCBI taxonomy): domain Eukaryota; kingdom Metazoa; phylum Chordata; class Mammalia; order Didelphimorphia; family Didelphidae; genus Gracilinanus; species Gracilinanus agilis. The sequence goes on from NC_058132.1 coordinate 241,149,066, forward strand.
TTCTGTTAGAAAACATCAAGTCAAATTGGCAGACTTTGTAAATCTGAGTCTACACATGCAAAATACTGGGATAACTGAGTGTTTTCTACCAGAATTTCTTTTATGGAAGCATAGGTTTGGATTGACTTGTTCAGCTTAACTTGCCACTTAACTTTATTTCTGTGGTGAATGAAGTGATTCTAATGTCTGATTTGTACAACTGCTTGTTCAGCCAGCAGAGCACTTGGGTATCCCAAGGGATAAGAGGCTCTTGAGTATTTGTTAACTCACTTGAAGTGATGGGGTTTTCTCATCCACTGGAATCCCTAGTTTTAAGAAATTGTCAGTGTAAACTCTATTAGGGAGGTAGATTCCCCATCAGAGCAGAAATTTAGGCTCAGAAATATTCTTGCTCCCTGAGGCAAAAAAGGAAGCAAACCTTCTGGGTTTCTCCTGGGGGATCTTAGAAGAGAGAGTCTGGGTATACCAGTAGATTATATAGCAAAATAGATTCTCTTCAAAAAGCAAGAGAAACAAATGTACAGTCTGGTAACAAGCTAGGGGATGGAATTACTAAAAATCAGAACTCTTTGGTGCTCAGTGTTTTGTGCCTAGGAAAGTACAAAGACTAAAAGTCTTGCTCCTTCTTGGACAACTACTAGGTAATTCAATACTTAGTTCAATTCAGTCAATACCTATTGAGTGTCTTCTAAGTGTTCCATGTTAAGTGCTTCTGGGGATATGAGGATGAATAAAAGACAGCCCTTTATCACACAAAGAGTGTACAAGGTAACAGAAGAGATGAAGAAAGTACACAGATAACTTCACTATGGGATCAGTGCCCTGAGAGGATATGGAGTGCTATGGAGGTTCAGTGAATCAGGGAAAGGGTCATGAAGGATGTTTCTTTTTCCTTTGCTAGCTTTTCATTTCATGGATAGATAAAAGAATGCTGGCTTTGGAATCTGATTACATAGATTCAAATTCTGACTCTCACACCAATGTGTATCTACAGTATGAAGGAGTTGAATGAGATGACCTTCAGGATCTCTTTTAATTCTAGAGCTTTCAACCTTTTTCCCTTTAAACACAGACATTTCTCAAGCATCTGCCTATGACCTGTTTCTTCTTTGTTTTATTTTTACTAATATGTTTTATTTTGACACAACAGCTACTTTCCCCCACACATTCCAATAAATCTTGTTAGTACATTTTCCCCAAGAAACAGTTGAGTTATCATTATCAACAGAAAGGAGGGGGACATCCATTGACATTGATAGTATGATATTCACATTGACTGACCTTTGTATTTGACTAAAGTCCCATATCCTCTCTATTAAATTTATTTACATTGTTGTCATTTTATACATATATGTATGCATACATATGCATGTGTATATATAAGTATATACACATATGTAAATAAGTATGCCTATAGAAAGAGGTCAAGTCACCAAACATTTGTTTCTTATTGTGGACTAGGCATTGTGCTAAGAGTTGGGGATACAAATATAAGCAAAAATACCTTCAAAGAGCTTATATTCTAAAAGGGGAAGACAATACATTAAAGGGAATGGAAAATACCAAGGAAGGGGAGGTGAGGAAGATACCTATAGAGTGTCACGGTGACAAAATCAGGAGAATGAAAAGATGGTTGATCTGGGACTTTTTTCAAAATGGAAGTTCTACGGAGGTAGCTGGGTGGCTTGGTGGATTTAGAGTCCAATCTAAAGATGGGAGGTCCTGGGTTGAATTTGGCCTTGGATACACCCTGCTGTGTGACCTGGGGCAAGTCACTTAACTTCCATTGTCTAGCCCTTACCACTCTTCTGTCTTGGAACCAATATACAGTACTGATTCTAAGATGAAAGGGAAGAGTTTTTTTTTTTAATGGAAGTTCTAAGAAGAACTCACCAATTTGTATTATTCCTTGTAGTACAATAATTTTACTTTATATTGATATACAATGGTTTATTCAGCCATTAAACAATCATCAGACTTCTATTTTTTCCCTCTCTAGTTTCCCTATTGGAAATTTCTTTAACTCCCATGCCTAAAATTATCACTTATAAATGACTACTAAATTTATTGATGAACCCTCTCTCTTCCTAGAACCTGGAGCCTATATTTTCAACTAACCGCTCATTATTTTCCACTTGAATGTTTGTTCAACCCTTCATATTCAAAAGGTCCAAAAATGAAATTCAACATTACCCTCAAAAAATAAACAATTTTTCTCTTACTTTTTCTCTTTCTGTTAAATGTTACCACCATTTCACTTTTTTTTTTTAAACCCTTACCCTCCATCTTGGTGTCAATACTGTGTATTGGCTCCAAGGCAGAAGAGTGGTAAGGGTAGGCAATGGGGGTCAAGTGACTTGCCCAGGGTCACACAGTTGAGAAGAGGCTGAGGCCAGATTTGAACCTAGGACCTCCCTTCTCTAGGCCTGGTTCTCAATCCACTGAGCTACCCAGCTGCCCCCCCCATTTCACTTTTAACTAGGATACAACTTTGACTCTTCATCCTTCATATTCAGTTGTTTGTTCTCACAGTTTCACTGTCCTCATAAGACAAGGAATCATATGGTAAAGAACCACATTAAGGAAACAAAGGATGGAGAGTTTGATAAATAGATATTTGGGGATTTCTGTTGTTGTCTTAAGTAGAAAGTATCTGGCTACAGCCATACTTTGCTTTACTTCTTGACCCTGTTTTCATTAGTCTTACCATGGTATGTGTCCCTTTCATTGCACCCATTTCTTACAGTTTTCAAGTTCTGGAATTGACATCAGATTAATACTATTATACTTATATGTATAATTAATACAATTGCTATTAGAAAGATTCATGCACCATTCTTACAAATTTCAAAACTAGAACTCCACTCTCTATTAACCATTCCCTTGTATGTGTTTTCTCTCCCTGTTTACAACGAAAACTCCTTTAGGATAGGAATTGTATTCACTTTCATATTTGTGTTCCCAAAGTTTAGTACAGTCTGTGGCACTTAATACAGTCTTTCTTAGTAAATGCTTTTTTGTTCATTCATTCATTCATCCTTCTATCCATCCATCCACCCATTTATGAAAATTGAGAAAATCCTATTGGATTTGGCAGTTAAGAGTAAAAAGGACATTCAGGTTGAGATGATGGAAGAATGTAGGAAAGTCTATTTTATTGCTCTGTTTTAGAATGGATCTATGCATGTTTTTAAGCATATAGGAAGGGCTATAAGAAGAACAAGGAGAGAAAGGAGAAGGAGGAGGGAGGGACAGGGAAGAAGGAGAGGGAGAGATAAAAAAGGAAGGAGAACTAAAAAGAGAAAGGCAGAGAGATGCAGAGATAGCAGAAAAAAGAGAGTACAAGAGAGATACAGAGAGGGCAAAAATAATTAATGAAAAAAAGGTTCAAGTGGGGATAGTTAGGATTTAACAATTAAAAGTAGATGTTAGCCCTGATGAATAGGTAAATAATTTCATCCTCTAAGACTAAAGTAAATGATAGGGGGCAGCTAGGTGGCCCAGTGGACTGAGAGCCAAGCCTAGAGATGGGAGGTCCTAGGTTGAAATCTAGCCTGAGACACTTCCTAGCTGTGTGACCCTGGGCAAGTTACTTAACTCCCATTGCCTAGCCCTTACCACTCTTCTGACCTTGAACCAATACACAGTATTGATTCTAAGATGGAAGGCAAAGGTTTAATTTTTTTTATTAAGTAAATGATAGAATGGGTGAATATATGGGGAGGATGGTGGATAAAATGCTGATATCTACATATATGAAGATGAGAAATCTCTAAGTATATGACCTCAATTTTCTCAGTAAATTAAAAGGCAAGTGTCCTCTGTTGTTAAAGAGGGAGTGAGGATGGATTTATAGATAAGATGTTTGGAATAACCAGTGTACGAAAAGTGATATAAAGTCAATCAGACATAAAAAAAAGAACAGTTTTCAAAATGAGAATTGCAAGCCATTAATAGCCATATGGAAAAAAATGTTCCAATTCACTAGCTATAAAAGAAATACAAATTAAAATATCTGAGCTTTCACTTTATGTTCATCCAGCAAGCAAGGTTGATAGAAGATGGAAATACTGTCAGAACAGTTTGTGGAAGAGAAACACACTACTATATTGTTGGTAGAGATATAAATTAGATTCACTCATTCTGGAGGGAAAAATCATTCATTCATCATGGTATCATAAATCTAGAGATGGCAGGAACCTAAGATATGATTTAGTATAATACCTTTTTTAATACTTTGGGAAACTGAGGACCAAAAGTTCAATGACTTGTCCAAGGTCACACAGGTAGTAAGTTATGGTGGATCTAATGTTTCTATACCTACTTTCTATTCATTAAAAAAATGAGATTTGAGTGATTTCCCAAGACCAACAAGCAAGTTGGTACCTCAAGCCAAGACAAGATTCTCTTCTCTGTGTCCAATTATCAAATCATATTGATGCCCATTAAAGCTAATACAAATCATGTGGTATATATGTGGATAGAGTGTGTGTGTGTGTGTGTGTGTGAGAGAGAGAGAGAGAGAGAGAGAGAGAGAGAGAGAGAGAGAGACAGAGAGAGAGAGAGAGAGAGAGAGAGAGTGTCTCTCTTTGAATTTGACCAAAAAGCTGTCAAGTTTAGTAAAAATGGAATCTTCGAATCTCAGAGTACATCCAGGCCAACCTGGTCCTGAACAAGAAACCCCACAACAATGTAGACAGCTGAAATCAATATTCCTTAATCATGGTGCTCATTTCTCATTTCCTAAATGATGGGGGTTTTAAAATTTTATTTGTTTTCATACATTTAAAGAGAAACCTACACATACAAACTGATGTTAAGGAAAATATTATGGGGTGATTTCTTCATCCAATTCTTTTTTTTAACCTTAACTTCTGTGTATTGGCTCCTTGGAGGAAGAGTGGTAAGGGTGGGCAATNTTTTCTCTCTCTTCCCCCTTCACTCTCTACTTTATATATATATATATATATATATATATATATATATATATATATATATATATATATATATATTTCCTGTGTTAAACTTAGCACAATGCCTGGCACTTAGTAGCTGCTTAATAAATGCTTGTTGATTTGATTTAAAAAAGTAAAGGCATTGAGGAATGCTGTCAAAGTATAGTTTTTCAGGTAATGTTGAGCCACTGAATTCTTTGAATCTGTCTTGTCTGAGGGACTTACTGTATGAGTTAAGAGGTGGTCCTATATGCTGCATGATCGAATTTTATTTATAATAATAAAAACTTGGACTGTAGCAAGGCTCTCGGCAATGAATTGACATGATGTGCCAAGGACCTCCCTTTACCAGTCTTTCTTCAAGACGAAGCTTTAGGTGTATTCTAAGAATCAGATGTTCTTGTGGGTTTTTATGAATGTTAATGAACAGAATGAATTCTTAGTCCTTTTCTAGCCCTCTTCTGTTCTTGTCTTCTTAGACAAGAACAGAAGAGGGCTAGAAGTGGTCCCTCTTCCCCATCGAGTGCAAGCTCCTTGAGGGCAGCAGATGTTTTGTTTTAGCTCTCGTATCCCCAGAATGTAGTACAGTACTGTCTTGTTCACTGGATTTGCTGAATGAGCGAAGCAGTGATTAAATCAATGTCTGCAGTATTTCAGTTTCTTTATCTAGTAGGTAGATAAGAAGTTACTGAGCTTTGTAAAGGCATAATTAGCCATGAATAAGTAGTTAGTGGAACAACAGACTATAAATGTTTTATGCTAGGTAACCTGATTGATGCGTAGAATTATAAGGAACCACCTTGTGTTTTTCGACCTCCTAAGCTTCCCATTCAGAATCTCTCCAAGTTTTGATCTAGAAGCCCGGATATAGCACTGTGAGTGTCCTTGTGTTGCCAAATGCTACATGAAAAGACTCATTGTTGCAGAAAGACCTTATTTTCATGTGAACAGGAATCTATAACTGCTGTCTCCATCTCCTTGAGGGTGCTCTACAATGCAAAGCGGAGTACTTTATTTTTCCTGATTGAATTGAAGATGGAAAGGAATATAGATCTTCAGCTATGACATGGTTCATTCAAGGACAAGACCAAAAGCAGAGGAAATATGATATCATAGTTGGGAGGGTGTCAAGACAATGCTTGTGTAAAATTGCTTAGGGATGGCCTGGGTCAGGGAACTGCACCCCCCCATTCTAGGGGGGTGATGCTGATTTGACGTTGATACCTGGAGAGGACACAAACAAAGCTGTCTACAATTGAGGACAGGTTCAAATCATGGGCAGGTGGGTGATTTAGCAAGGTTTGGCAAGATGCCAATTAGCCCTGGGATTTTGGAAGTCCAAGGAAATAGTGATTCTACTGGGGAGCTAGGTAGAGAAGAATTTAACATGTTATTCTGTAAGGTCTAGAGATATGGTATTCTCTTATTGCTCTGCTCGTGTGCTGTGTCTACACTGTTTTGTGGAAGTCCTCATACCGTGTTTCCCTTAACTGTGTATTTTCTTTGGAGAAGGAAGATAGGGGATGAGACAACAACTGGTAGGTAGTCTGGCTACTGGGGAAAAGATGTTAGGATGGAGAGGTGCAAATCCCTTTGGTCCCAAATAGACTTGATTTGTCAGAAATCTGAAATGGACCCTTACAATCATGCAGATTAAACAAGTACAGGAACTTTGTTGCTGCTGTTGTGAGTACTTGAGGTCACAATTGAAAAAGATTTAGCACCAGAAACCCATCTCCTTGGTGGGGGAAGGAAGGGGACTGGAAGTGTTACTGTGGCCAGGAAGGAAAGAGATGCAATGGCTAGAAATATAGAGCAATTAAGACTTGTTAAAGGAATCAAATGTGGGAGGAAAGAAAAGAAATTTATAACTAGAGTGCAGAACTTAACTGAAAAGAAAAAAAGTAAAGAAATTTTGTCTTTGTTGGTTTTTAATTCACCTTCTGATTAGAAAATTTGTGCTCTAAAACTCTGTTTAAAACCCTGGAGATCCCTGTGATAAACAACTTAAAACCTCTTATGCTATTACATGCCTTCAATTTTCCTATATTTTCCCTGTAGAGGCATGAAAAATCCCTGTAGGCTTCAGAGTGTCTTAAGTGCTTGAGTCATACAATATTCGATTTGAACTAGTATAATTTGCCAGTTTCCATGATTTAAAAATTGTATAGTGTGGCATTTTTGAATAACTCAAAGAATATCATGGCATTTCTGTAATCTTGTATTGCAACCCAGCATTCTAACAGTCCAAGAGAGAGGCACCTGTATTCAAAAGGCACTTCTTACCTTTGCAAAATAGCTTTCCTAACCAGAACAGAGCTCCCTAGCATACACTCAGGCATTTGAAATCCCCTAATCAACAATGACTTCTGGTTGTCTCTCTCTTTTCAAGATGTTTTTATCTTATAAAGAGTTCATAGAAGGTGATATTTTTTGTTTTTCTTACATGTCACATTGCTTAGCTCCAATCTGGGCATGCATAAGCACTTACTATTTATTTGTTGGTTTGTTAATTTATTCTTATCTACACGATTGGATAAAGCAGGTGAAAGACTGCTTGGCTTCTTAAGAGCAAGAGTTTTAAGGGAGGCTGTTAAAGAGAGATGACTGAGAGTCTGAACCACCATACTTACTCATGTTTGGGTGATGCCACTATTTCTGCATAACTGGGCTGGGTGGAAGTCTGCTCTTTTTGGATACTTCTTTTTTTTTATTTTTTGGTGGTAGAAAAGCATTAAGGAGAAGGGAAGATATTGGGGGTCAGAAAATAGCAGGGTTGTTTTAAAAGATTTGTTGAGAGCAGACATGGTCTCTCATTGCTAAATTGTTCCCAAAGTTGGAAAAAGATGTAAACATTTGAAGGAGTAAAGAAGAACATGATGCTAGGTATATAAAAGAAGAAAAGAAGAGGCTTCCAGGTCCTGCCCTTTGGGTAGCCAGAGATGTGATTTGAGGGGCAATGAAAGACTTAGCCAAAAGATGCATAGCATGAAGTAGGAAGAGCTCTGCTCTTGAACTGCTATACTGGGAGCTAAAAGTCCTGGATTCAAATCACAGCACTGCGATTCTGAAAATTCTCTCTCTGCCCTGGTTGTCAATGCTTGAAATTATCCACATTAGCCACAGAATAACAGAATTTCTCCATTAAAATGAAAATAGGTGAACTGGGGAGGATAAAATGCGAACTCATTATCATTTGGTACTAATATAGGGCCTGCAGACCAACTGCTGTAGCCCACAGTACTCCATAAGGAAGACTAAACCAAACTGAAATGTAATTGGAAACTATTTAACAAAATAAGTAAAAATTCAGTAGAATATAGATAATGTTAATGGATGGTTTCCTAACTCAACATGTGGCCTTCAGGGATCCTTATGTACTATTAAGTGGCCCCATTTCTATCTGACTGACAACCCCGAGCTTGCAGTGTTATGATAGATGGGGCACACTACACAATTCAATAAACACTAAATATATTTTACAAGTTAATTTTGATGTAGAATTAAAGGCAGAGCAAGTTTACATTATGGGTTAGGTAGACCCAGGTTTGGATGTAATGAGAGTCTAGGGAGCTTAACAACATTGTGCAGTGAGTACAATATGAGATGGCATTAAACTAGGGCCAGACAGATTTACAAATTAATTCTAACAAATATTTGAAGAATAATTAGTTGCCTTACCATGTGAATTGTTTGAAAAAATAGGAAAAGAAGGGATACTATAAAATTCCTACTAAAAAACAAATATGATCTTGATAACTAAAACAAGGAGCTCCAAACAGAATAAGATGGGGTAAATAGGTGGCTCAATGGATTGAGAGCCAGGTCTGAGATGAGAAGTCCTGGGTTCAAATTCAACCTCAGACATTTCCTAGCTGTGTGAACCTGGGCAAGTCACTTAACCCCTATTACCTAGGCCTTACCACTCTTATGCCTTAGAACCAATGCACGGTATTGATTCTATGATAGAAGGTAAGGATTTTTTTTAAAAACAGAATGAGAAAACTATAGATATAATGAATATTAGTTCTATATAATAATGAACTAACAGGCCTATAATGAATGATGAATTAATATCACTAAGGAATATTGCTGTACAATTTGTAAATAAAATATTTTCAAGAAGATTTATAAAATAAAAATTACATTATGACCAAACTGGATTTATATTATAAAAGACAATTCTTTACTCTATTGCCCATCCTGAGTTAACACTAACTTAAGTACCCCTACTTAGTACCTCGTTAGACTGAAGACAGGATTAACTCCCCCTTGTCTACTTTTGAATTGAATCAACAAAATATTAAATATCCTACTTAGTACTAGGTGAGAAGCTAGCAAGGTAGTTAGAGAATTCACACCCTTAGAAATTCAATTTAATCAGGAAACTGTGAACCTTTTTGATGAGAACTTAACCTTCACAAGGTGAGAAGTTGATCCCACAGACACCACCCCCTGGGCAGTGCTAGACAATTTGGAAACTGTGATTGACCCCTGTGAGGAACGGAAGAGCCAAGAAGTCACCATAAAAAGCAAGCCCGGAGTTCAGGGCAGATTGTCTTCTAGAGATCCTCTTAGATAGTCTTTGAGAGAGCTTTGCTGGAGACTGCAGCTTGGATCGTGGGCTTGGAGCTCAGCTTCTACTTAGACTCTGACTCTTGGATTACTTTGGTGGGTGAGTAAAGGCTGACCCCTTTTCTAGCTTCTGGAGAGACTAGCTTCCATGGTGGAGGACCAAATAAGGGACAGAGAAGTTCACAGGAGGTAAAATGGACAATTTTGCTGACATAAAATTTAAAAGTTTTGCTTAAACTAAGCCAACACACCTAAAAGTAGAAGAGAACAAGGAAATTGGGGGATGTGGTAGGAAAATATTTGCAGCAAGTTTTTTCTAATAAATGTCTCATTTCTAATATATTGGGAACAAATTCAAATTCATAAAAATAAAAGCCATTCTCCAAATGATAACTGGTCAAAGAATATGACCATTTTAATATGAATAGTCAGACTTCAGAAGAAGAAATCAAAGCTATCAATAATTATTTTTAAAGTTCTAATCATAAATAATTAGAGAAGTTCAAATTTTAAAAGTCTAAGGTTAAATTTCATGCTTATCAGATTGGCAAAGCAGATTTTTAAAAAAGGAACGTAGCATGCTGGAGGATCTTTGGTAAAACAAGTACATTAATAATAGTTGGCAGGACTATCATCTGATTGGTCATTCTCGAAAGGAATTTGGAACTATGTCCAAAAAACTATTAAACTATGTATTCCCTTTGACCCAGCAATACCGAAAGAGATCAGAGAAAAATGAAAAGGACCCTACAAACAAAAATAATTATAGTAGCTCTTTTCATGGTAGCAAAGAATTACAAAGTGAGGGAATGTCTATCAATGGGGGAATAGATAATTAAGTTATGGTATTATCAATATGATAGAATACTATGCTATAGATGATAAAAGTGGATAGTTTCAGAGAAACCAAAGAAATCTTGCATGAACCAATGCAAAATGAAGTGATCACGACCAGAAGAATTTATGTTATATAATACTCTAACAACTTTGAAAAACTTAGAACTCTGAGCAACACAATGAGAAACAACAGTTCCAAAAGACTCGTGATGTAACATGCTACCCAACACCAGATAGAGAGGGCATGGGCTCAGAGTACAGATTGAGACATTTGCTTTGTTTTTTATTCTTGGACATGGCTAATATGGCAATTTGTTTTGCTTGGATATACATGTTTGTAATTGAGAGAAAAGAAAGAAAATAAATCTGAATTTCCAGAAATATGCATGAATGCCACTTGTCTTTCATTCTAATGCAATAACATGAGAACAGCAATCAAATAGTACCAAAACAAGTTCTTAATACCACTGCTAATAAAAAAATGTGACCACCAATTGCCATAAGATTTCCCATAAACAAATTTTATCACTCCCTGGCCAACACTGCCTGACCACCATTCTTTCTACTATAATATAAATTTTTAGAGCAAAAATTAGAGTCTCACTTTTGTATTTGTATTCCCCAGCCTCTAGCACAGAATCTGATGCAGGAGAGGAGCTTAACTAATTATTTTTCATCTCTTCATAGCCAAGATCTAGTCCTGAGCCTTAGGTACTGAACACCTATTACAGAGACACAGAATTAGTTATATACAATATCAATTGGTTAGCCTTCATAAAAGAAATGGTACTGATACGTGGTTTTACTAAAAATTAAAATAAGTTTGACGCTCTTTCTGTAGTAATAATAAATCTACTGCATATCTTAGTACAATTGAAAATATATTCAGTAATGAACCAAAGGACATGGAAATATTTGACTTACGTACAAGTCAGAGCTGTCTGAAAGACTAATCTAATTCTTTATATATTTAGTTATAAATGACTACTGGGTGAAAATCCTAAAAAAAAAAAAGCTTATTAAATTTTGGTTGCAATAAAATGTTTATTTTTCCAAGCTATAGAAACTTGATAATGTGGCAAGTTTATTTCTACATCCAACTTAGAACTTAATTAAGTTAAAAAAACTGATTAATAAGTTTAGTGGCTTAGTACTACTTAATCTCATGTCTAGACTGTACTGGAAAACTTATCAAAGCTATAATTTCAGCTCATACTAAGCCATAACATCATTAGAAGAATTTTTTCCTAAAGGGAATCAATACAACAAGGCAAGATGGTATTATAGTGTAGAGCAATGAAGACCAAGGGACTTCACCTATTGAAAAAATATAATAATCCTTTATAATATACGGCCTGGGGTATCACCCTGATATAATGAAATGGAACCTGGGAAACCAAAATGACAGAGAAATTGAAATTGAGTGTTTACTGGGCATTTGGGGTATTGATACAACAATGAAAACAGCTAAAGGACAAATCCCTCTCACACTAAATCTACATTAATATATTTTTATTTTGTTAACTATTTCCCAATTAAATGTAAAAAATTTTAACATTAATTTTTTTTAAATCTTTGAGTTCTAAATTTACCTTTATCTCAATCCTTGAGAAGACAAGCAATATGATATGGGTCATACATGTGCAATCATGCAAAACATATTTCTATCGTAATAAATGTGAAGTTCTTTTCTATAGAATACAAATAAGACACTAAAAGAGTTCGACACTTAAAGGGAACCAGAGTAGGAATCAGGGTACTTTGTACAATTGTCTCTTCAACTGATCTTGTTTAAAAACAGCTGTAATTAAGAATTTGAAAATGAGAAGTTGTTTTCTTTACAAAACCATTTACCTTTTTGATCTCTCCACCACACCATTTTAAAATATTGATGGGACTTATTATAAGAAACATGGCTGTATTAAGTCTCATAATAACTACAAAGTCCTCTTCAAACATTTTTAAGATGCCAGTTGGGTTGAGAGTGACATCTTCTATTGAAGAACAGATTTTTTAAAAAGTAGTATTTCAGCTGACCAATGAGTCTGATGAAGTGGTTCATTCTAGAAATTAATCCATGGTCTATTCCAATTTCTAATTAGGGGTTTGTAGACTTTGTGCAACACATGCATCATTAATCAGATAGAGTAGTACACTCTTGACTGAAGAATTCATGTACATTAAATCTAACCCAAGTCAGTCATTTCAAGCTCATTGCTGAAAATTTTGTATATCCCTTTATTTCCCTGCCAGCTGTGATCTTGCTGAGGTTTCCGAAAGCCTACGTCATCCTCTCATTTTCTAAAGACTTCATGGAATTAATCTAAAAGTGTATAATCATTCTAGAAACAGCCTTAATTAACAGCCTTGATGAAGGAAAGAGTTGCCAGATTTTGGGTAGGTTTTGTAGGGATTTTTTTCCTCCTATTTAATCAGGTTAGAAGTATATTGTGGGGGGAAAAAATAAAAGACTTTGGTTACCAAAAAAAAGTATATTCTGGTTTTTCTCAATACTCATTTTATTGTTCCCCAATGGCAGGGGTTGGCAACCTTTTTGGCCGTGAGCAACATGAACGCCACATTTTTTAAAATGTAATTTCGTGAGAGCCGTACAGTGCTCACAGTGTGCGCTCCTGTAACAGCGCCTGAAAAAAAATTGACTTTATGGCTCCTGGAGAAAGAGCCATACGTTGCTGACCCCTGCCCTATGGCATAGCTCACCCTTGAAAATCACCCAATATGCCTTTGCCCTTGGGCATAATGTCACATTTGATGAATATTTCTAAATCATTTCTCTTCCAAATGACCTCTTGCAGTCACTTAAAGTGTTTTGATACTCAAACTGCCTTTTATTTCTCTCATAGCTCTCAACTAGAATACTTGGAAGGAAGATTGTTTGCCAAATCCTCTAGTGGTGATTGTAACAACATCTCTATTTTAAAAGGAAGCAAAGGCTTTTCCTTTTGTTCGAGGCTTTTCTTTAATATAAATTTAAGGTGCCATTTTATCCTTCTTGGAGGAGGTTCTGAAGACAGGTTTACTTAAATTACAAATATATTTTTGACTCAACATTTCTAATCAATTTATAGATTATTCCTCTTATTTCTCATATTTTAGTTTCATGTTGTTTCCCATTTACTAATTCTACACACACACACTGTAATTACTTTCCTTCCCTTTTCAGATATAAACAGTTCTCTATTATCCATATGAATAAAGGAAGCACAACAGTTACAAGCATTCCTTGGCCATAGTGTTTGGTTTTGTGCTTAACTGTGGGTATGAATAGACCTTATGTTTTGGGAATATGTAACTCCAAGACTCCAATAGATCTGTGATCTCATTGATGTCAATACTCCTTCTGCTAATGCAGATCACAGTCTGCCTGGCTGATTATTTTGTGGGACTTCTATCCACCTCTTGGAAATTTGCCACAGAGTGGGGTCAGTCAGTCACCCAACATGCTGAAGGCAAGGTCTCTTGACATATTGAGGATGCCAATATAGCATGTGGGCTATCCATTTATTTTCTCTTTCTCTTGCTACATACCTAACTTATCTTCTTTTTTTCTTTGCCATCTTTTTATTTTTTATATATCAAATTATTTCATATGTAACATAATATAACATATATGATTTGTTATAAATATGTAATGTATTCTAACAAATATGCTTATTTAAGATAAACAAATTCTCACTTTAGTTATCTCCAAAACTCTGTCATTTTTTCCCTCTCCCATCCCCAAGAAGGCAGGTATACATACATTATCATATAACACACATTTCCCTGTTTGTCATGTTATGAAACAAGACACATATAGCTTACACTAGAGAAAATTTTATGGAGGAGATAAAGTATTGAATGGTATGTTTCAATCTGCCTTCAGACTACGTCTGTTCTTTTTATGGTGGTGGATATCCTTTTTCATCATGAGTCCTTTAGTGTTGTCCTATAGCTTTGCCTTGTTGATAATAATTAAGTCATTTGAAGTTGACTTTCACACATTATTGTTGTTACTATGTACAATTTCCTATTTGTGCTATTGATTTCACTTTGCATCACTTAATATAAATCTTTCCAAGATTTTCTATGATCATCTTGTTTGTTATTTCTAATGACAAAACAGTATTCCATTACAATCATCTACTACAATTTGTTCAGGCATTCCCCAATCGATAGATATCCTTTCAGTTTCCAATTTTTTGTCACCACAAAAGAAGCAGCTATAAATATTTTTGTTCCGGTAGGTTCCTTTGCTTTTTCTCTTGGTCATCTTAGGAAATAAATCTACTAGTGGCTTTACTGAGTTAAAAGGTATACACAGTTTTATAACTCTGAGTATAATTCCAGATTGCTCTCCAAAATGATTGGATTAGTTCACAGTTCCACTAACAATGTATTAATGTCCCTTTTTTCCTACATCATCTCCAATATTTGCCATTTTGCATTTTTATCATTTTAGTATTTCTGATAGGTATCCGAGATGATACCTCAGAGTTCTTTTGATTTTCATTTCTCTAGTCAATAATAATTTAGAACATTTTATAATATAGTTGTATATAGCTTTAATTTCTTTATCCAAAACCATTTTGTTCACATCTTTTAACCACTGGTGAATTGGGGAATATCTCATATTCTTATATATTTGAAAAAGTTCTCTCTAGATTTTAGATATAAGACTTATGTCTGAGAAATTGTCTATAAAATTCCTCCCCCAAACTTATTGCTTTTCCTTCTAATCTCAGCTACATTTGTTTTATTCAAAAAATTTCAGTTTTATATATTAAAAATTATCCGTTTTATAAACTTTTCTACTAGCAACAATGTAATGATCCAGGACAATCCAGAGGAACTTATAAGAAAGAATGCTATCCACATCCAGAGAAAGAACCTTGGGAGTAGAAAGGCAGAAGAAAAACATGATCAATCATATGGTTCAATGGGGATATGATTGGGGTTTTGGCATTAAAAGATCACTCTATTGCAAATAAGAATAATGGGGAAATAGGTTTTGAACAATGATACGTGTATAACCCAGTGGAATTGCTTGCCAGCTCTGGGAGGGGGGAAGGAAGAGGAGTGGGAAAAATCATGCATCATAAACATACTTATAGCTATGCTTTTTGTGGTGGCAAAAAACTGGAAAATGAGGGGATGCCCTTCAATTGGGGAATGGCTGAACAAATTGTGGTATATGCTGGTGATGGAATACTATTGTGCTCAAAGGAATAATAAACTGAAGGAATTCCATGTGAACTGGAAAGACCTCCAGGAATTGATGCAGAGTGAAAGGAGCAGAACCAGGAGAACATTGTACACAGAGGCTGATACACTGTGGTAAAACCGAATGTAATGGACTTCTGTACTGTCAGCAATGCAATGACCCAGGACAATTCTGAGGGATTTATGGAAAAGAACCCTACCCACATTCAGAGGAAGAACTGCAGGAGTGGAAACACAGAAGAAAAACAACCGCTTGAACACATGGGTGGATGCGGACACAATTGGGGATGTGACACTAAACGACCACACAAATGCAACTATCAATAATATGTAAATAAGTCTTGATTGATCACACATGTTAAAACAAGTGGAAATATGCATTGGATATTGGCGGGGTTAAGGGGAGTGAAGGGGAAAGTAAAAGCAAGAGTCATGTATCCATAGAAAATCTTTCTAAAAAAATAAAATATTTTTTAAAAATCATGCATCATATAACCATGGAAAAATATTCTAAATAAATAATTTTTAATTATCTATTTTACATTTTTAAATGTTTTCTATCTCTTATTTATTCATAAAAATTTCTCCCATCCATGAATCTGATAGGTATGTTCCTTGCTCTTCTAATTTGTTTTATATATCCCTTTATACCTATGTCAATGATTTTGATCTCATTTGAGTTCATCTTGGAAATGGTATAAATAAGCTATTGGTCTATATCTAACTTCTGCCAAACTACTTTCTAGTTTATTCCAAAAACTTGGAACTTTTTTTCATCAAGACAAGGTTATTATAATCTTTTAAAACTATTTGTTGTTTGCATATTCTGTTCTACTGGTATATTTTTCCATTTCTTAGCCTTTGATAGAATTTTAATAATTACAGCTTCATAATATAGTTTGAATTCTGGTACTGCTAGATTGACTTTTTTAACATTAAAAAAATTTTCCTTTAATATTCTTGACCTTTTGTTCTTCCAAATGAATTTTATTATTTTTTCTAGTTCAATCATACATGTATTTTGTGATATCCATGCTTTACATGTTTTTCTCATGTAACTCTTTGCTTATATTGTATTACAAACAAGCTTCCACTCACCATATGTCTCTTTATTGGCTTTTTCAGGAGCCTCAACTTAAATTCTTTGAAAGTTGGAGTGTTGCAGGACTTACAATGTTGTAACACCACAGGAAGAAAAAGAAAAGATGGATTGCTGTTTCAGGGGAAAGTCTGGAGTTATTAAAAAGAACTTGTCAATTCCCCAGTGGCAATCTATAATGCTCAACTCTAAACCCATATCATCATCCATTTATGGCATCTTTCCAAGATGTAATAACAACAACAGTTGCTAGTATTAATATAGGACCTATTATATACCAGGTACTAAACTAAGCACTTTACAAATATTATCTCATTTGATCATCACAACAGCTCTAAGACGTAGGTGTTATTATTACCCCCATTTTTCAGTAGAAGAAACTGAGGCAGAAGTTAAATGACTGGCTCGAGGTCACTCAGCTAATAAATATCTGAGGTCAGATTTGAACCCTATCTTCCTGACTGGTACTCTTTCTACTACACTGCCTGGCAGTCTATATATTCCTTATGGAGAAGTATTATAGGCTACACTTTCAAATGTTAATCACAATCTGGATAATAAACATCTTTATCCTCTTGAGTATTCCTATACCAATAGGCCATACTTTTTTGAGTAGTTAGGAATCTCATTTAGGAGACTAATTTGTGGAACTTGATGCAATTTGCACAGTTATTTGCAAACAGAATTCATAATACTTGAAATTCAGTGAGGAAAAAAGACCTCTTTAGGAATATTTGAGTCATTCAGAACTAAAGACTTATCATTTCCTTCATCATTCCCAGTTCTAGCTTCTGTCTGTCCATCTCTAACCCTTCTGTAAACTGCCCTCCCCACCTCTTTTCCCTCTTCCTCTCTTCTTCCCTCTCTACTCTATTAGTCCTATTACTGGAATCTTTCTGATCCTTCCCAAATCCCTCACTATCCTCTCTTTGCCCTTCTCCAGCTTCTCTCTATTCCTTCCATGCCTCATCTCAAAAAGGCAATATTCCATAGTGGACATAATTAAGAAAATCCTGAATTCTGACACTGGTGAGCTATGTCACATTACCTCTAAGTTGTACTCTTTCCATCTGTAAAAGGGGAATTAGAATGCTTATAGCCTAATTTATAGCAAAAAAGGCAATGCATGCAAAGGACTTAGAAAAATTTAACATACTATTTAAGCATCAGTCATGTGCCACCACCCTATCCCCCATTTGCTGACAGTTTCAAATTGACACAAAGCATCTGTCTATTTATGGGGTGGTACAGTGGGTAGTGTCCTTGCTCTGGAGTTCCTGAGTTCATATCTGACTTCAGAAACTTAGCGGCTGTGAGACTACAGACAAGTCACTTAACCCTGTTTGCCTCAGTTTTCTCATCTGTAAAGGAGCTGGAGAAGGAAATGGCAAACCACTCTAGTATCTCTGCCAAGAAAACTAAAAATAGAGTCACAAAGGCTCAGATACAACTATAACAACTGAACAAAAACAAAATTTATCTCCCTAGAGATGACTTCTCCCTTTTGAAACTTGGTCTCATTCTGACTTAGGCTTTCCTTGCTTCTGGGGTTATAATTGATGTAGTTTGATTTAAAAGGCTTTGCTTTCAAAGTCCTAAAGGTTTATAAGTTGCATGAAGGGCCCAAGACTAAAAAAAAAAAATGACAAGTGAAATAGATGAATGATTCAACAAGAATTTCAAAAGCGACATTAGCTATGTAGGGTCCGCAAATCTTTTTAACAAAATGCCTCGAACATAGATGGCACTCAATAATTGTTTATTTAATTAAATTGAATAGTCTTCCAGGGAATAATTGAGAGTCAACAATACTGATTGAGTCAGCATCTGTAACCAGCTGGTGAACAGGACTCTGTGGGAAAAAAAAAACAAAAAACAAAAAACAACCCAGATCCATCATTCTCACCTGCCTCAGTGTGGCCAGAGGCATTATCAACACATCTGGCACCTGATCTACCTTGAAAATAGAGCGTAGTCTATCTTGCTGTGGTCCATTTTCTGGCCAACAAAAGACAGCCTCTGTCTGCTGAATCATAATTTCCTCCAACTCCTGGCTTTACGTGTCAGACACAGTCTCAGGTTCTTTCTAATAAAATAGACAATTTTTTTGTCCTGCTATCCAATCTACTCTATGTTTTTTGACAGATTTTTGCTGAAAACATCCAAATCTTTCTTTCTAGGTTGCAAGGCCAAACAATGTGATATTAGGGTTCACAGGTATGACTTTCCTTGCTCTGATAAGAAAGTAACAGAATTCTATTGATGCCAGTTTACTTTCTTCTCTCACGGAACTATTCTCCTATTTTATTTCAGAGATGAGAAGCCACAATGGTAGCAGAATAAGTGCTGGGCTTGGAACACCCAGTTAAAACTGAGTTCAATGATCACCTCTGGCACTCAATAGCTATGTGATTCTTTTTGTTGTTGTTGACGTTTATTTATTTGTTTGTTTGTTACATATAAATATCCAATTAAAAAATATCCAATTAACTCCCTTCTTCCCTCTCCACCCCCTAAGAGAGAAAGCATTATTTGACAAAAAGATAGATGGTTTTTGTATATATATATATATATAACTATGTCTTACTTTTTTCTGTATTTCAGTTCCTGCTCTGGAGGTAGGCATACACAAGACATTCTTCAAACAATTTTTCTCTTGCTGCATATAATATTCTCTTAGTTCTGCACATTTCACTCTTCATAATTTCCTGTAGGTCTAGCAACTTAAGCTCTCTGAATTTAGGCAACCCCTAAGGCATCCATAGGTAAAATGGAGATAATATATGCAGTATCTGCCCCAAAGGGTTATTGTCAGGCTCTAATGGTAAATCTATATAAAACTTAGTTACCTTTTATATGTTGCCTGTCTACCTTAAGAAGTAAATGAAAGGTAGGGCCTATTTTATTTCCCAAGCATTTATTAGGTACCTACTCTGTGCTAGGTACTTTAGAAATATTATCTCATTTTATCCTCTCCCCAAAACCCCATGAGGGAGGGTATCATCATTATCCTCATTTTAGAGTGGCAGAAATTGAAGCAGATGGGGGTTAAGTGAATTGTCAAGAGTCATACAGCTAGCCAGTATCAAGGCTAACTTTGAACTCAATTCTTCCTCACTTTAAGCCCAGCATGACACCATCTTGACTATCTTTTGTATCCCATCCCCAGTGCATAGTAATCACTTAATAAAGCCTGTGTCTGGGCGCAACTGGGTAACTAAGTGGAATGAGAACCAGGACTAGAGACGGAACATCCTGGGTTTAAATCTGGCCTCAGACACTTCCTAGCTGTGTGACCCTGGGCAAGTCACTTAACCCCCATTGCCCAACCCTTACCACTCTTCTGCCTTAGAACCAATAAATAGTATTGATTCTAAGACAGGTAAGAGTTATTTTAAAAAAATAACAAATAAGCTGTGTCTACCTAGTAATATAATACTTATTGTTATTCACTTAATTATAAGAGTAATGCTCAATGAGTGGGGAATTGCTATTATTTTTTTCTCCTGGTTAAAAACAAACATATCATAATTTCTCTTTACATTATTATTACTTGTTGTATTTTATATTTGTTTATTTTTTATATTAGGATGGCTTTCATTCCTGGGAATATCATCCTAATTTTTGACCTTTCAACATAAGCGTATATTAGGAGCTAAATTAGGAAAGTAATAGAACAATCTTTTCAGGGAGGAAGTATGTAGCCTCACCACCTTCCAAAATAAAAAACAAAAACAAAAAAACAAAAGCCCCTAAAGTCTCTGAGACATTTTCACTGTTCATCATGCACCCGCTAGAAGTGTTTGTCACAAATGCATATTTCAGCTACATATCACAGGCCAGCATGATAGAGAGAGAAATATAAACTTGTGAATAAAATATTTATGATGTGCAGTCACTCATACTCCTTTATTTATAGGCCATTCGGTGTGTATTTCTATCACAACTGTAAAACTAAAATTTGGGTGGATCCTCCGGCATTTGAGTCGTCTGGTGTGGAGATTTAAATTATCCATCCACTAAATCGAATGCCTCCGAAATAAATCATGATCTGTTTATAAATATCAGTATTGCAAAGGAAAGAAAATGATGTTTATGCATTTGGCTTATTACTAAACTGAGAAGAAGGTTATCTCAGATGCAACAAGATTACCAATCAGCTCCAATATTTGCGCACATCAGAAGAGATGGCAATTTGAGAGAAAAATAGAAAAGTGAGTGGCTTTTCAGGAAGAATTATGATTTGCTGCTGTCCGATCCTTTCTAACTACTAAAAAAAAGGTACCAAAAGCCACTCTTGTGTTGTCAAAGAGATGTCCTTGAAAGTTAGTAACAAAGTCTTTTAATAGGAAGATAGGAAGTCATATTTCATCTAGAAAGCTGGTGAAATTTTTAAAGCCCTCAAAATCTGAATTTTCTGTAGCATCCAACCAAGACCCAAAGGTTACAGACAAGGATGTGGCCATATACTCTATTGCTTCTCTTGCCTCATCTTCCCTCACTGCCTAAATCTGATCAGGCTCTCTCTAGTCCAGCCTCTGGATAAGAATTCTAGGCCAGAGAATTCCATTTCTTTTGTGTTTCATTCCACAGCCATTTATTAAACACCTACTATGTGCAAGGTGAATGACGGTATGATGTCATTGAGAGAGAAGCAGCCTAGGAGTTAGGACCATCGGAGTGCAAATCCCACCTCTGACACATATAGCCAGACAAGTCCCATAACCTCTTATTGTTCCAGTGAAACTCTAAGGTTACAGGATACAGAAGAGTTACCATTCAGCATTGGCAGGACGAGTCACTTCAGCAGGAAGTTCCCTACACAGATGAGATCACTGGATCAAATTTTTTTAAAATGTCATATATTATGTATGTATGTTTCTTTGCTTACATACATGTGCATATGGGCAGGTAGATGGAGGAATGGATAGAGTGCCATGCTTGGAGTCAGGAAGATCCAGTTTAAATCCAGCCTCAGACACTTAGTAGCTGCGTGCCCCTAGGCAAGTCATTTAACCCTGTTTGCTTTAGTTTCCTCATCTGTGAAATGACCAGGAGAAGGAAATGGCAAACCACTCTAGTATCTTTGCCAAGAAAACCCTACATGGGGTCATGAAGGTTCAGACATGATTGAAAAAAAATTTTGTAATGATCTATATTTTTATTTTGTTAAATATTTTCCGATCCACTTTTTCAGACTACATTCAGGAATGTTAGCATGGTGTTCCATGAATCTCATGTTTATACCTTTGCTCTAAACCAGCTGGTTGCTTCTTCCTCCAGTTGCCCTTAGCTCATTCTCATTTCTCCTTTTAAGGTGGGGGTGGTTATAGTGGGAAAAGCACTGGTGGTGGAATCCGAGGACCTAGATTCTAATCCTAATTTTGCCGCTTTCCACCTGTGTGACCTCAAGTAAATCATTTAACCTCACTAGGTCTCAGTTTCCTCATTTATTAAATAAAGATGCTGGGCAAGATGAGCTCTAAGGCATCTTCAGGCTCTAAGTCTGTGATCCTATCAGTATATTTAATCAAATAATTGTTCCTCAACATTATGACTTCGAACTTCTGGAAAACTAACTAGAATATTGAACTTTCTACATAGTGTTTTGGAAGCTCAAGGTAAGTGAGCTATGAATTCTCTAATGCCCTTCAGTATGTTCTTCTCCCATTGTCTGATGCTTGAAATTCCACAATCACAGCTTCATATAATGTGTTTGATGCCTATTTAAATGCAGATTTGAGGAGTGATGATGTTTTAAATCCTTGTTAATCATTTATACCTTAGTGTAAATGAAGACTCTGAAAGCCGGTTTTTGATTGGGGGGCTGGGGGTGGAAATGTCCTTTTGTTTGTCACTTACCGTGAGTTTGGTTTTCTTTTGTGTTTCAAAATGTCCCTTACTGAATTGGGGGCAGGGCACAGAGGTTGGTAGCTGCCAAGGAGATTTGACAGGGTGGCCCATGGGGAAGGTCCTGAAATTGTCACTGGAATATTTAAGTCAAAAGGGCCAAGGCATGATGAAGTCAGAGTTGGACGGGAGGGGAATGGTGGAGCATCTCACCTTTCTCAGACAGACTGACTGTCAGTCTGCACCAAGAATACTCCTTTCCCATAGACATGAAGGCAGTTACCCTAATACAAAATGTTTCTTTTATTTTTGTATCATGGATTCTGAGTTCAAGCATTTCAGTTCTTTCACATTTATAGACGATTTAGATTTTTAACAGTTATTAAATTTTGATGATGCTTTTTATACCAAGGGGAGGCTCCTGGCAAAGGAGGGTAAGTTTTGAAGGTAAAGCAAAACACTCCCATGATTGAAATCAAGAAATAAATAACCATATGCTTGAGGTTTTGTAGCAGGTCGCAGCCTCATACAACTTCTATGCTTTTTGTCAGCAGAGTTTCTAAAATGGGTTTGGGAGGGGGGGCAGCTGGGTAGCTCAGTGGATTGAGAGCCAGGCCTAGAGACGGGAGGTCCTAGGTTCAAGTCCGGCCTCAGACACTTTCCAGCCATGTGCCCCTGGGCAAGTCATTTGATCCCCATTGCCCACCCTTACCACTCTTCTACCTTAGAGCCAATACACAGTATTGTCTCCAAGATGGAAGGTAAGGGTTTTAAAAAAAATAAAAATAAAATAAAATGATTTGGGGGCGCATATGACCCCCATCAGGAAAATAAACAGGGGTTAAAAGGAATTAGCCCCAAATCAGATAGTTTTATGGGACCATTAAACTGAAAACCAGATGCAGTTTAAGGATAGACAGTTTTTGCCAGAGGCATTCTGCTGGCTTCTGTTGCCTCCATGTCTCCATATGCTGGTTCCTAGGTCTCAGCTATACATTAAAAAAAGTGTATCAGGCTGCCCTTATCTTACCAGAGAGAAATTTCTAGATACTATATCTCAGCAGAGGATGGTAGAGAGCAACTGGCCCCTAAAAGGATAGATATCCTAAGGCTCTGCAGATGGCAGCAGAGAGCAGCTCGGTCACTGAAACCAGTGGAAATGGCCCAAAGACTACTCATAGGCAGAAGAGAAACAACTTCCAACACCACAATGAGTGTAGCAAAAATGACTTGCCCAGGCAGAAACAATGTACCCAGCAGAGAGCACAAATGCCACCCTCAGGAGAGAGAGAGGCAAAGGAGAGCGTATCGAGAGTACCCTCGGGACAACGGCAGCATCAGAAGTGGGAGTTGCTGAGGCCGAGTGTCCCAAGTGGACTTTCCACTGTTTAACCCCCTCCGTTGCAGAGCTGATACATTGGAGATAATGCCAGACTTTTTTTTTGATATTAGATAGTTTTGCTTAATATTTTTTCTTTTTTTTTTAAATACAGAACATGGATCTCCGGGAAAGGAAAGGATACAGAATACATTGAGAAATGTCAGTGATTTAAAACAAAAGGTATCAACTTATACTCATTTTTATTTAAGAAAAAATTTAAGTGTGCCTTCTGCCATGTGTCCTCAGCCTACACAGGCAGGATCCCTTTGTTGATATCCTACCCATGTGTGCCTTAGCCACATGAGAACATGAAGTATGTCCTTTCATTTATGTTCTCTGGCTATATGTGCTCTCTATCTATACTCTTCATGTTCTTTGGTCATATATATTTTCTGTGTATGTACCTTTTTCCACTCATGGTGTGATAGTGCTAATTTAGAAGTATTTGTTTAAAAAGTGTACTAGTGGGAGCAGCTAGATGGCTCAAGGGACAAAGTACCGGGGCCAGAGATGGGAGGTCCTGGGTTCAAATCTGAACTCAGATACTTCCTAGTTGTGTGACCCTGGACAAGTCACTTAACCCCCATTGCCTAGTCCCTACTGCTCTTCTGCCTTAAAATCGATATTGATTCTAAGATAGAAGGCAAGGATTGTTTTTGGGTTTTTTTTAAGTACATTAGTGTGGGAAGCAGAGGGAAGGAGGCAGCTGGGAATTTTAATGTAACAAACAAATAAATGTGATGTTAAAAAAATGAAAACCCTTTTAGTTTTAAAAAAAATGTAACATTTGTGTATGCAGATTTTTTTGTTACTATATTAGCACACTACTTAAGTGTCTTTTATTTTGAACTAATGTGTCTTCTACTAGTTAAAAGCAAATACATTACTGGGGGCTCATGAGTTATAGTTTTGAGTGGGTCTAAACGATGGAGCACCTTGAACCTGGAATATCTTCCCTAGGAGCCCATGTGTTTAGGAGTACCCCAGGGACTATAGAAATGAGTATAATTAAAATAATAAAGGTAAAGCTTATGTCTTCTGTATGCTTAGCAAAGCATTACAGCATATTGTGGAGTCTATATAAATACAAAATCAATCAGCAGCTCTTTGAAAGGACTGCAGATTACTGCAACTCTTCAAATTGACGTCAGTGGATACTGTACATTTCCAATGTAATTAGACTTCGATTTTCATGCATTTATTCTAGGAAATAATAGAGCTTAGAATGAATGCCAAAACTCCTGTGCTCATTCTGTCTCCCTCTCTCTCTGGCTTCAAGTGATAATAACACAAAATACAAATTGGCTCCACCAAGGAAAAAAATGTATGTTTTAGTGCCAACCATGATATTATCTTTGGCTGGCTCCTATGAGCAGATGTTTCTCCCAGTGATAAGCAGGATATAAAATGTTTATCTTAAAGGGCATCTGTCTCTAAAGGAAACAGAAAAAATACTTAGCAGGTTCAAATGAGATGCTGCTCCAGGTCACTGGTTTACTTCTTCACCATTCTCCCCACATAAGGTTTCCATCACCTGTGATTTTCCCCACTTATGGATAGTTGGGTACCGAAAGAATATCTTGATGAACTAGATCTCTTTTGTCCACCTTCCCTCAACCACCAAATACCCCAGGATCTGATCTTCCATAGAAATTCCTCCTTCAGATGCTGATTCACCAGAAGGAAGTTGTAGAAGTAAGTAGTCAACAGGTGGAAGAACTGAATAAATAAAAACTTAACCCAGCTACAGAGGTGACTTTTAAGACATAGAAAGCAAAGGATCAAGGATGAAGTAAACAAATATTTTTGCAGGGAAGAAGACATAAACTCAACTACCTTGAATGATCTGCAGAAAAATACTTTATAAACAAATGCTCTGCACATCAGTGGAAAGTCCTTGCTTTTTTTTTTTTTTTAATTCTCACCTTCTGTCTTAGAACCAATGCTAAGTATTGTTTCGAAGGCAGAAGTGCAGCAAGGGTAGACAGTTGGGATTAAGCGACTTGCCCAAGGTCTCACAACTAGGACGTGTCTGAGGTGTGATTTGAACCCAGGACCTTCCATCTCTAGACCTGGCTCTCTATCCACTGAGTGGCCTAACTGCCCCAGAAGCCCTTGCTTTTTAAGGAGTCAGAGAAGCCCAATAAAGAGGACACTGGATTGCAAAGCTAATGAAAGAGCAAAACTGGACCTACATATGTCACTGTGTAGAACTAGAGAAATCATTTAACCTTTGTCTTTAGTTTTGTTTTTTGTTTTTTTCACCCATTATATGGAACTAATATTACCTGCCTCTCCAAAAAGTGAAAGCTAGGTGAAGCAACGGATAGTAGGCTGGACCTAGTCAGAAGGATCTGAGTTCAAGCCTCAGACACATATTAGCTGTGTGACCCTGGGCAAGTCACTTAAGCTTTGTTTGCCTCCGTTTTCTCGGCTATAAAATAGGGACCCTGAAAAAGGAAATGACAAAAAACTCCAGTATCTTTGTCCCAAAAATCCCATAAAGGAGCAGCTAGATAGCACAGTAGCTAAAGCACCAAGCCCAAAGTCAAGCAGATGTGAGTTCAAATCTGATCTCAGATAGCTTGTACCTGTGTGACCCTCTGCAAGTCACTTAATCCCAGTTGCCTAGTCCCATTACCACTCTTTTGCCATAGAATCAATAAATAATATCAATTGATAGATAAAAGGTAATGATTTTTTTAATCTTATAAAAATGGAGTCATAAAGAGTTGGACATGAATAAATGATATAACAAAATCCAACAAAATGAGGATGCTACAAGGATGAATGGAAAGGCAGAAACAGAAAAGATAGAAAGGGATAGGTGAGGAGAGGGAAGGAAATGAAGAATATTTTCTTATTATTGACTCAATTTTATATTTAGTTTTTAAAAATAGCTATTATTTTAGAATAGAAGTCTCTCTGCCATTTCCTATTTCCTATGTGTTCTCTTCAAGTTTATTAAACTCACTTAGCGGAGTGGCCAATATGACAGTAAAGGAAAGCACAAAATGTTGGAGGAGATTTGGCAAAATTGGGACACTAATGCATTGCTGGTAGAGATGTGAATTGATCCAACCATTCTGGAAGTCAATTTGGAACTATGCCCAAAGGGCTTTAAAAGAATGCCTTCCCTTTGATCCAGCCATACCACTGCTGTGTTTGTACCTCAAAGAGATAATAAGGGAAAAGACTTATACAAAAATATTTATAGCCATGCTCTTTGTGGTGGCAAAAAATTGGAAAACTTTCTCTGTTGGTGATGGAATATTATTGTGCTGAAAGGAATAATGAACTGGAGGAATTCCATGTGAACTGGAACAACCTCCAGAAATTGATGCAGAGCAAAAGGAGCAGAACCAGGAGAATGTTGTGCACAGAGACTGATACACTGTGGCACAATTGAACATAATGAACATCTCTACTAGCAGCAATGCAATGACCCAGGACAATTCTGAGGGACTTATGAGAAAGAACATTATCCACATTCAGAGAAAGAACTGTGGGAGTAGAAACGCAGAAGAAAAACAACCGCTTGATCACATGGGTCAGTGGGGATATGATTGGAGATGTAGACTCTAAACTATCACTCTAATACAAATATTAATAATATGGAAATAGGTCTTGATCAATGATACATGTAAAACCCAGTGGAATTGCTCATTGGCTATGGGAGGAGGGAGAGAGGAGGTGAGGGAAAGAACATGAATCATGGAAAAATATTCTTAATTATTTAATTAATTGAAAAAGAAATAGAAGTAAAGAAGTTTACATTTTTTTCCTTTTTTTTCATTTCTCTTTCCTTTTAACTTTTTTCAATTACATGTAGAAACAACTTTTGACAATTGTTTCCCCACATTTTGTAATTCAGATTCTCTTCTTCCCCTTTCTGCCCAATCAGTAAATAATCTAAGATAGGTTATACCAGTGCTTTCATCAGTTCATATTTCCACATTCCCCATGCCACAACAGAAGATATATATCACACACACAATAAAAAACTCATGAAGGAAATAAAGTAAAAGATGGTATATGTTGATCTGCAATCAGATTCCAACAGTTCCTTCGACTGTGGATAGCACTTTTTAACACGAATTCCTTGGAATTATCTTAAAACCTTGTTTTGCTATTAATAGTTTAGCCCTTCACAATTGATTATCATACAATATATCTGTTATTATATGCACTGTTCTCCTGAAGTTTATTGGTATTAAAAAAAATAAACCTCTTTTAAAAATTAAACAACTGGTAACAATATTACAAATATCTGATATAAGCCCAGAGAAATATCTACTTTGTGGGTAGATATCACATGGTGTACTGAAAGGATTTCAGGCTTTAGATTTAAAAGACTAGACTCAAGTCTAGATTGCCTCTCTTATACATATCATTGATATGCCCTTGGACAAGTCATTTCTTGTAATGGAGTGGAGTGTAATGAAAGTAATAGAATGAACACTGAGTCTGAATTCAGACATTTAAATTCCAGCTCAGCCTCTTACTGCCTGAAAAACTGGTGCATTGAAGCTCATTTTCCTCACTTGTATAGTTAGGAGATTGGACTAAAATATTTCATTGAGTTTATCCCCAGTGTCTTTTACATGGTAGGTACTTAATAAATGTGTATTGATTGAGGGACTGATCTCCAAGGTCCTTTCCAGCTCTAGGGCTTATGATCCTATTTCCACACTAATTATCTGTTCCCTATAAGAAATGACATTCCTGGAAGCTTTGGGGGCCAAAGAGAAAATCATACTCTACTAACAAATCCTACCTTTTGCAAGAAGTCTTTCCTGATTTTCCTTAATGCTAATGCTTACCCACTGAGATTACTTCCAATTATCCTGTGCATGCCTTGTTTGTACATAATTGTGTGCATGTTATCTCTCCCTTTAGATTGTGAGCTCCATGGTGCCAGGGACTGTTTCTGCTTTATTTTATATTGCCATGATAAGCTCAGCACAGTGCCTACTACATAGTAGGCATTTAATAAATAGTTGTTGACTTGCGTAATAGGCAAATTTACAAATTAAGATTTCGACATTCAGGATAAGATAACAGTCAGACTTAATCAGGCAAGGCTGGAGGGTTCCAACCATGAAATGGTGAGAAGGGAGTTTTTTCCTGGAGTGACTCTCTTATGGCTGAGGCAGTTAGAGGCTGGTTTATGTGTCCCAGTGAAGAGCCCAGGAAAAGTGGATTTGTCTCCCAGAAGAAACATCTACCCATGGAAATTCAGGTTGAACAACAAGACCAGACTTGGGTAGTGAACATACCAGGCTGGTTCAGCTCCCTGTCTTTACCTTTTATGAATTAATTGTTGAGGATCCTGGAAAGCTGTGAATATCACTGGAACTGAAGTAGACCCAGTTGTGAGACCATCACATCCCTTTCTAACCTCCAAAAGCTGGACCTGATAGTCCGTGTTAGCTAAGTGTAGATTTTGACCCAGTTCCAGTTCCTGAAGTCTGTCCATAGTTATCTAGTGTACGGTGACCTTTTCCCCATTTCTCCAACCCTAAACCTCTTAATAAACTGTTTTATTTTACTTCCTATTGTCTTCCTCAAACCTCTATAAGGACCCATAGAGAGACAGCATCCAACCCTTGTTTTTTCCCTGGCTAGGCTGACCAGTAAACTGCCAACTGTCATCTTGCCAACTAGAGTGGTTTAACCCAACACCCACATCCCTTGTGAGAGGTCCCCTGTTATCCTGTGAAATCCTGTCACATGGGGTGTGTGGGTGTGTCTTGGTTGTGTGTGTCACCTCTGTTTTACCCCACTTAGACAGTTACATATTTTACTTGGATAGGTGAAATCTGTGAAAATAAATAGAAAGGCAGCCTTGCTAGATAGCAATAAGAGCATAACATCAGCATCATCAGTAAACAAGTATGTCTTAGAGCACGGGTCAGCAATGTATGGCTCTCAAGCCATATTTTGAGGCCAGATATGGCTCTTTATGCAGGAGCCATAAAGTCAATTTTTTTCAGGCGCTGTTACAGGAGCGTGCACTGTGAGCACTGCACGGCTCTCACAAAATTACATTTTAAAAAATGTGGCGTTTATGGCTCTCACGGCCAAAAAGGTTGCCGATCCCTGTCTTAGAGTCACAAATTTAGCAAGCAACATGAGAGAATTATAGTGAAAAGGTAAGGAAGGTTACTTGTACTACAGCTGCTAATTACAATTTGCTTTATTCTTAGAACACCCCAGAATATGTCATATAGGTAGAGGTGGGCCTGGAATCAGGAAGACCTGAGAGACCTCAGACACTTGCTAGCAATGTGGCTGTGGGCAAGTCATTTAGCCCTTGTCTGTAAAATGAGGATAAAAATAGCTACCTATCTTCCAGGGTTGTCACAAGGTTCAAATGCTTAGTACAGTGACTGGCACATTGTAGGTTCTTAATAAATCCTTTCTTCCTTCCTGATTTAACATATCCTAGGGACAGAATGTCACCTAATTATCATTGAAACAATTAGCCTATTCATTCAACCTTTAGCCTTAGCAGTCTGATTAACAGCCATAAGTCCAGAGACAGTTATGTGTGTATTCTGATTAGGGATAGGTATTTAACTCATTTTGATTCAACAATTGGTTATTAAGTACCTACCATAAACAATCCATTTTTAGGTATTACAGATGCAAAGACTGAAATGTTGTTTTATAAGAATTTATAGACTATTGGGGAAGGGAGACTGTAAATAAAAACCAATTACAATACAAGTTACAATAATTGTATAAAAAAGGCCCAAAGAAGCATAAGGAAATTCAGAAAGGAGTTACTTTGAATCTATATGAATTTCTAAGTTGCCTTATAATTCTAAATGAAATTATGTACAAGGAAGGCATAATAGAGGAGATCACTTATTAGAGAGTACTTGAACTAGGATCAATAGAGAGAGAAATGACCATTTCAGGACTGGTTCAGAAGTGCAAAAAAGAATGGGAAAATGAAGTCACCTAATTAAATATAGCATTAAGGCATAAAAACCTCACGAATAAATACAGAAAGGTGGCAATATTAAGTGCATCCTTTTCAGATTATAATGCAATTTAAATTACATTTTATAAAGAACCAGGGAAATATATATTAAAAAATAATTGACAACGAAATAACCTAATTCTAATGAATAAGTGGGTCAAAGAACAAATCATAAAAACAATCAGTAATTTCATTGAAGCAGATAACAACAATGAGACATCATACCAAAATTTGTGAAGTACAGTCAAAGCAATACTTAGGGGAAATTTTATATCTAAATCCTTATGTCAATGAATTGAAGAAATAAGAGATCAATAAATTGGGTATGCAACTAAAAAGAACAAATTAAAAAGCCCTACTTAAACACCAAATTGGAAATCTTGAAATTCAAGGGTGAGATTGATAAAATTGAAAGTAATAAAACCATTAAAATAATAAATAAAACTAAAAAGCTGGTTTTATGAAAAATAAAATAGAGAAACCATTGATTCATTCAGTTTTTAAAAAGGAAGGAAAATCAAATTACCATTACCAAAAAGAAAAGGACAAATTTACCACCAGTGAAGAGGAAATTAAAGCAATTATTTGCCAATAAATTTGATAATCAAAGTGAAATAGATGAATATTTACAAAAATACAAACTGCACAGGTTAACAGAAGGGAATATAGAATATGTAAACAACCCCATCTTAGAAAAAGAAATTGAAAAAGCCATCAATGAACTCCCCAAGAAAAAATATCCAGGGCCAGATGGATTCACAAGTTAATTCTACCAAACATCTGAAGAACAATTAATCCAAATACTATATAAATTATTTGGAAAGAGGCAAAGGAGTCCTTCCAAATTCTTTTTATGACACAAATATGGTGCTATTGTATAATTCAGAAAAAAAATGGGAACACAAGAAGAGAAAAATGTTGAAAAATATGATTTGGGATCAAAAAAAGAATGCCTCATAAAGTTCTCAGGAAATTCACACACACACACACAGACATCATAATTCCTTTAAGAGGGGAGTTGGAAGAAGTGTTATTATGGTCAGCATTAAATAATATTGCAAGTAATAAAATTGTGAGCTATACCTTAACAGACATTAAACAACTGGTTATTACTGTGGGATTCCTTTTTCACTGTACAATCTCTGCGTAATCAGATCATCATCTGGTTAGAACAACAGTCAAAATCAAAACCAAATAAAAAAAGAAAATAAAGGAATATAAGTGATTTCATGTGCAATTATAAGATCTATTTTTGTTTTTTTATTTTAATTGTCATTTTTAAACTTTATTTTTATTATCATGCAAAACACACTTCCATATTGTTCATTGTTGTAAGAGCACACTTATACAAAACCAAAACCCCAAAATAAAACCATAAATGTGAAAGAGAGTATGCTTCGATCTGCATCCATCTGACTCCAACAGCCTATAAGAACTACTTTTAAAAAGTTTTAGATTCTATTTTTTCCCCTATTATGGGAAATGGACAAAAGTGTTCAAGGAATTTGATGCAAAATATTTGCTACAATAAGGAAATAAAAGGAGAAACTGGACCAGCTGAAAAACATTTGAGTGAAACATAAGTCTATGTACTAAAGTAGATTTAGGACTTGGTTAGAAGCCCTGGAGTGGCATTTGAGTTTGGGATTTCAAGGAATATAGATAAACCATTATACTAAATTTATCTAATGCAATGTTTATTGATAATGTAAAATAGATTTAGTGGACTTAAACAAGGATACAAGATTTGTGTACTCCATTTCAACTTCCATTCTTGATCTCATCTCTGGCCTGATTTAAGTAAAAAAAAAAAGTCAAATATGTAATTGAAACTGGACAACTGGATCCATCTAGGAAATAAACTAGTTATAAATGGCCTCTACCACATCAGAAGCTGGGCAGCTAGGTGGCTTAATGAGAGAGCACTGGTCCTGAAGTCACAGACCTGAATTCAAATCCAACCTCAAACATTGACTAGCTATGTGACCCTAGACACGTCACTTAACCATGTTTGCCTCAGTTACTTTGTCTGTAAAATGAGCTGGAGGGTGAAATAGTAAATTGATCCAGGACCTTTTCTAAAAAAAAACCCAATAACAAATGCGGTCTTGAAGATTAGGTCATGACTGAAACAACTGAACAGTACAGGACAGAGCCAGGATATGAACCTCAGTTCTTTGACTCCAAATTCAGGATTCATTCCAACATGCTGTACTGCTTCCTGTATTGCATTCAGATAATAGAGGGGTTTGGGGTTTTTGTTTTTAATTTTTTAGAATATGTTTCCATGGTTACATGATTCATGTTCTTTCCCTGCCCCCCCAAACCCTTCTCTACCCTCCCCGTAGCCGACACGCAATTTCACTGGGTTTTACATGCGTCATTGATCAAGATGTATTTCCATATTATTGATACTTGCCACTGGGGTGGTCATTTAGAATCTGCATCAGAAATCATATCCCCATCAACACATGTGGTAAAGCAGTTGTTTTTCTTCTGTGTTTCTACTCCCACACTTCCTCCTCTAAATGTGGATAGCACTCTTTCTCGTAAGTCCCTAAGAACTGATCTGAATCATTGCATTGCTGCTAGTAGAGAAGTCAGATAATGGAAGGTCTTGAATGCCATGTTAAAGAATTTGCATTTTATTTGATAAGAAATGGGGAATCACTGAAGTGTACACCCTGTCCTCTCTGGCCCCCAACCCATTTCATGGTAGAGTGGTTAGAGAATTGGTGTTAGAGCCAGGAAGAGTTAGATTCAAGTCCCACCTCAGATACATATTAGCAATATGTCCCTGGGTAAAAGACTTGAGCTTTCAGTGCCCCAGGAAACTCCTTAACATCATAAATTATAGAATAATTGTGGATCTGTGTCATTGATGGCATTTCCTCATTGATTATAGCCTATATCAATGAAACCTCAAATCTGATCTAAATGAGAAAATTAAAATGTGTCCATTATTTCTTATCTTTACTATTACAATAGCTTCTGAAATAATCTCTCTGCCTCCAGTTTCTCCTCTAATCTATTCTTCACAGAGCTGTCAGAATAAAATTTCTAATGCCAAAACTGATGATATCCTTTTCTTACTTAGAAACCTTAGAAATCTTTGTTGCTTATATTTTTATCCTTAAAGGTCCTTAATCAACTACCACCCCCCTACTACTTCTACTCTGATTTAGGACTTAATATTGTTCATAATCTTCAATAATTTTCTCTTTAAGATTAGACCAAAAAAATTTATTTCCTAAAGTGGCACTACTTTTGTTTGCCATCTCTCTTCATTTAGCAAGTAAATTAAGTATATGTAGGCATTTTAGGCTCTTTTGATCTCTTTTTATGAAAACTGGGTAAGTCAAACCATAGCTAACCAATTCACCTTAATCTCCAGTAGTGATATTCTAGGACCTTGAATGAAAAAGCCTTTAGTAAAGCGATGTCCCCTAACCCTCACTGAATGGAGCAACCATAATGTTATCTACCCATTTCCATAGAAGGAACTGTTGGGGTCTGAATGTAGATTGAAGCATACCATTTTTATTTTATTTCCTTCCTGAATTTTTTTCTTGTATATGCAATATGTCTTCTTTCATGGCATGGGGAATATGGAAATATGTATGGTAGACAGCACTGGCATAACCTAAATCAAATTATTTACTATCTGGGGAGAGGTAGAGGGAGGAGGGAAAGAATTTGGATCATAAAATGTCAGAAAACAATTGTTGAAAATTATTTCTTTATGTAAGTAAAAAAAATCATAAAAAGAATAGACTTAGGGAAGCTAGGTGGCTCAGTGAATGAAGAACAAGTTCTGGAGATGGGAGGTCTTGGGTTCAAATATGGCCCCAGATACTGCTTGGGTAAGTCACTTAACCCCAACTGCCCAGCCATTATTACTCTTCTAATTTGAAACCAATACTTAGTATTAATTCTAAGACAGAAGGGAAGGGTTTAAAAATAAAATAAATTAAATGCAACATAACCACCCTTTGGTGCTATACTTTTCTATAATTGATTTGGAAACTATGTAAAAGTTTTCATCCATTGCTGCTCAGTGACTGAAAAGATTACAATCCTAAGCCAAAGTTTATCCAAAGAACAAAGTTTAGATGCATGCATTACATTTTTGATATGACTCTACAAGAAAAAGTCTAATGGAATATAGTTCCATTAAAGTGGTCAAGCAAGAGAAGCTCCTCTTTGGATCTACCCATCTGAGAAAGTGTCATCCAGAAACTGTAGACCATGTCACGCATAATAGCAAGGTGCTCTATGTTGTTCAAATTAAAAATATATTATTTAAAATTCACAAAGCTAAGTAAAAATATATTTAAATAATTAAACTTTCAGATGATATTCTTAATTTTTAACATTTACATATCTGAAGCTATTAAATTTTTAAAACTCTACTGTCTTTTTTTTTTTTTTTAATTTTAAACCCTTAACTTCTGTGTATTGACTTATAGGTGGAAGAGTGGTAAGGGTAGGCGATGGAGGTCAAGTGACTTGCCCAGGGTCACACAGCTGGGAAGTGTCTGAGGCCGGATTTGAACCTAGGACCTCCCGTCTCTAGGCCTGGCTCTCACTCCACTGAGCTACCCAGCTGCCCCCAACTCTACTGTCTTTTGAAATACCATATATAATAAATTTTATATTTGACATATATAAATATATAATGTTTTATACACAATAAATGAATAATAATTCTATGATGTTATTTGATAATCACTGTAACTGCCACTTACTGATTAAAATAAAGTGTTTATGATGTAGGGGGAATGGACAATATAAATGTCCTATACATAGTAGATGCTTAACAAATGCTTAATGGATTTAGCATTTTGGACTTAGTACCTCTGACCCTTAATAGCATCTTGATCTTGAGTAAGTTACTTCTTAGAGTCTTAATTTCTTTATCTGTAAAATCCATAGTATGTACCTCATAGGATTATTTTGAGACTTAAATGAGGAACTATCTTTGAGGCATTTTGCAAGCTTAGGTACCATATAAATGTCAGTTAAAATTCTAATGATTATATCAATGATGATAAATATGATAGAAAATTTAATAAATCAAAAGGAGGATTAGTGATGGAGATAATATAAGCATTGAAATGAACATAATCAGTACCTAAATTAAACTAAAACTTACCAGGGTATGGGGATATAGAATAGCCTAACTGAAACTTACATATCCATATTCCAAGTTAAAAGACGAGATAAATTCAAAGTTGTGTTCAGAATAGTCACTGACTCTTCCCTTGATTCTATCCCATTTGTCCAACTAATAAGCAAATCTAATCAATCCTAAAAAAAATTTCCCCTATAATTCCTTTTTTTTCTTTTACTACTGTCATTACCCTAGTCTTTCACTTTGTTGTAATATCTTAATAGTGTTCAAAGTGGTCTCTCTTGCTTTCATTTTCTTCTCCATTACCTTCCAAATCTATCCATACGCTACTGCCAATTAATTGTCATTTGTTGTTCAGTCGTTTTTCAGTCATGTCAGACTCTTTGTAACCCCTTTGTAATTTGGGATTTTCTTGACAAAAATGGTTTGCCATTTCCTTCTCCAGCTTATTTTACAGATGAGGAAACTGAGATAAACATTTAAGTATTAACAGCTAGACAATGTCTTAGGCCAGATTTAAAGTCAGAAAGATGAATCTTCCTGACTCTGGGCCCAGCTCTCTATCCATCATGCCACCTAGCTGCCTTTTAATTGAATCATTTCTTCTCTTTGAAAAGACCACCAGTAGCTTCCCGTTACTTACAAAATAAAGTTTAATTGACTAAACATGGCATTTAAGGTCCTTACAAATTTTCCCATATCTCGTCTGTCCAACTTTATCTCCCCCAAGTCCCCCCATTTGAACCCCTACTCTGTTTAATTGACATCGACATTTCTTAAGCATCCCATATTTGATTCCAAATCCTTTGTTCATGCTGTTCCTTCTCTGTGGTAAAACCCTTTCCCTCATCCCCTTCCTTTCTACCTATTAAAATCTTACTCTTCTTTCAGGATGCAGAACAAGTCGTATTTCTTCCATGAGTTCTACTAAAACTATTCTAGCACTTATTTTTCTGAGGGTTTTAATGTCCCATGAGTTCAAAATAAGTGACAGCAGCCAAAAAACCCTCCCAGTGCTCTCTATGTAGGCTGCATTAATAGAAAAAGCAATGTTCAGCCCACAAAAGGGCATAGTTCCTCTGTACTTTGCCCTGGTCAGACCACATCTGGCTTTTTTGTGCATGTTTATGGATGTCATGTTTTAGGAAGTTTGACAAGCTGGAGTGCATTTACAAGGGGGTTACCAGGATGGCCTGCCCTGGGAGGATCAGTGGAAGAAACTGATATTTAGCTTAAAGAAGAATAGATTTAGAGGAGACATAAGAGCTGTCTTCAAGTATTTGAAAGGTTGTCATATGCAAGATGGATCAGACATGTTCTCTTTGGCCCCAGAAGGCAGAAATAGGAGCAATGGGTGGAAGGTATAGAGAGGCAGATTTCAGAGGGGAAATAAAAAACTCAACAGAAGTTGCGGGTAGGAAAACATCTTCCCTAGCGAACTAAAGCTATCCAAAAATGGAATGGACTGTCAGAAGAGGTTCTGGGTTCCCACTGAATAGGTGTCTTCAATCAATAGCTAGATAACTACTTTTAAGCAAGAGCTATGCTTGTAAAAGTTTAACAATGAGAGTTTAACTCTCCAGAAAAAAAATATCCCCACTTCACATTTTTCATTTTAATCTGAATCATTAACATTTTTTCTACCACCTTTTTTTTTAGGCTAAACAATCAATAGGATAAAAAAATCAAGTAGCATTTGTCAATTTCTGAGGTGTAAATGCTCATACTGAAAATCTAACGATCAGGTTTGGTCTCACCCTTGCTATAAGGTTATTGTAGGGAGCATCCTTCTTCATATGTAGGCTGACTTAGATAGCTTCTGAGCTCCATTCCAAGTATAAAATTCTATGATAGTTTGAGCTTCTCAGAAGTTTTCCAATGCTTCTTCTTATTGGATTGTCTATATCAGGACCATGATAACAGCATTAGGATCATTGCTGTTATGTCTGGGTCTGAGCTGGAAGTCCTATGTTTCAATTACTTATATCTGTATGCCCCATAACTATTTCTAGGGTCCTAACAGTCACAAAATTCCTAAGTATGATCCTGTTCATGACCAGTCATTTCAGTATTTAATCCTGTATTGCTTTGCCTGCATGGCTGGTTTAACTGTTTCAAATACACGTCTCATTTTTCCAAACAGATTATAATAAACTGCCAGAGGTCAGAACTTTATCTTATGCTTTTTTTCTTCCTCCTCAGCAATATTAGATACATAGTAGGTACTCAATAAATACAAATAACAAATGAAGACAAGAGGACTGCTATATGATGGAGATTCTAGTATCATAAAAGAATTCCCCTCTTTGGCCCTTTCCCCCAAAGTGAACTAGTATCAAATGAACCATTCGGGTGCAGGTTAGTTCAGATTCATCCATCTGTTATAGTTTGTGAAGACATATGCCAGTGATTAGGGCAATCAGAGGCCTGAAGGGAAATCTGCTACTGAGAAAAGACGGATGGAGTCCAAAGACTTAGCAACTGGAGGCCAGGCTGATAATGAATCAATCTCTCAGAAGTGCTAAATCTAAAGAGTGAGGCCAGAGTAGGAAGCCAGTAATTGGAGTGGGATTTCAAGCCAGGAAGATCTGTACAGATATCAGAAGGCACACTACCAGAAATTTAGAAGAAATGGCTGATAGCCTTCTTACCTATGGCTTGCCCCCACCATTTTTCTTCCTTTTTTAACCTTTTGTAATATATTTTTAACTTAAATTGCTTTATTTCTTTTTAAATTCCAAATTTTTTCTTTCCTTCCACCCTCTACCCTATCCATTAAGAAGGCAAGAAATATAATACCTATAATTCATAAGGAGTCATGCAAAACCTATTTCCACATTAAGCCATGTTGTGGAAAACAACAACAAAAACCACACTTCAATCTGTATTCAGAGACAATCAGTTCTCTCTGGAGGTGGATAACATTTTTCATCCTTTCAAATTGTAGTGGATCATAATATTGGTCAGAGTTGTAAAATCTTTCACAGCCAATTATCATTACAATATTGCTTTTACTGTGTACAATGTCCTCTTGGTTTTACTGGATTTACTATTAGATCATATAAGTCTTCTCAAGTTTTTCTTAATCCACCCCCTTCATCATTTCTTACAACACAATAGTATTCCATCATAATCATATATCATAACTTGTTCAACTATTCCCCAGTTGATGGGCATTTTCTCAGTTTCTAATTTATTTTGCAACAACAAAAAAAGCTGCTACAAATATTTTTGTTCATACGAGTTCTTTTTCTTTTTCTTTGACCTCTCCTGATACAATCCTAGTAACAGTATTGCTGGGTCAAATGCATGCATAGTTTTATAACCCTTTGGCCATATCAAATCATTCTCCAAAAAATGGCTATTTACAGGTCATTAGCGTATCAGTTTTTCCTTACTCCCTCCAGCATTTATTTTCCATTTCTGTTATCTTAGCTAATCTGATGGGTATGAAGTGGCACTTCATTTTAATTTATATTTCTCTAACTATTAGTAATATGGAACATTTTCCATATGACTACTGATAGCTTTGAGTGCTTCTTTTGGAAACTGCCTATTCATGTCCTTTAGCCATTTATCAATTGGGGAATGACTTATATTTTTATAAATTTGGCTCTGTTCCCTATGTATCTGAGAAATGAGACCTCTGTCAGATAAACTTGCAGTAAATTTTGCCTCTATTTCCTATTTTCCTTCTAATTTTGGCTGCATTGGTTTTGATTATGCAAAAAAAATTTTACAGCAATGGAATACTATTGTGCTATAAGGAATGATGAACAGGATAATTTCAAAAAGAGCTAGAAAATACCTACATGAACTGATGCAGAGTGAAATAAGCAGAACAAGAAAAACACTGTACAAAGTAATAGCAATATTGTGGGACAATCAAATGTGATAAACTTTGCTACTAACAGCAATACAATGATCCAGGACAATTCTGAGGGACTTCTGAAAAAAAATGCTATCCGTCTCCAGAGAAAGACCTTTTGGAGTCAGAATGCAGATGGAAGCATATGATTTATCACTTGTTTATTTGGGTATATATTTTAGGGATTTGGTTTTATAAAATTATTCACTTATAAAAATGAATAATATGGAAACATGTTTTGCATGATAATACATGTATAACCCAAATTGAATTGCTTGCCAGCTCCAGAAGGAATGAGAGAAGATGGGAGAGAGACAATTTGGATTATATGACTTCAGAAAACACAAATAGAAATTTGTTACTAAATTTTTAAAAATTTAACTTAATGTAATCAAAATTATCCATTTTACCTCCTTTTATCCTCTCTCTCTTTTTTTTTGGTCATGAATTTTTCCCTGTCCATAGCTCCGAAAGGTAATTTTTTTCTGTGCTCCTATAATTTGCTTATGATATAAACCTTTATGTCGACCTTACCTATCCATTTTGAGACTATCATGGTATTCACTGTGAGATGTTGGTCTATACCAGATTACTTTCCAGAGTTCCCAACCTTTTTTGCTTAAATAATGAGTTCTTTCTCTATTACCTAATATCTTTAGGTTTATCAAATCCTAGGATACTGTCCTCAATTTACTTCTGCCTATTGTGTACCTGATCTATTTCATTGATCACTCACTCTATTTCTTGTACAATACCAAATTGTTTTGTTGATTACTGATCTATGGGATAATTTGAAATATGGTACTGCTTATACTACTTCATTTTTTTTCTCATTGATTCCCTTGATATTCTCCATTTATCCTTTCAGATGAATTTTTTTCTGGTCTTATAAAGAATTCTTTAGTAGTTTGACTGGAATGGTAGTGAATAAGTAAATTAATTTGAGTAGTATTGTCAATCAATCAGAGCTCCAGACCTGGAGTCATGAAGACTCCTTTTCCTAATTTTAAATCTGGCCTCAAACTCTTATTAGATGCATGATCTTGAGCAAGTCACTTAACTCTCTTTGCCTCAGTTTTCTTATCTATAAAATGAGCTGGAGAAGGACTGGCAAACCACTCCAGTATTTTTGCCAAAAAAAAACAAAACAAAACTCAAATGGGGTCATGAAGAGTTGGATATGACTAAAACAACTGAATGACAATTACATGCTAGGCATTCTACTAAATGCTGAAGATTGTTGTGAGGGTTTATTTAGCAATTAATTTAGTAATGGTTTTGGACCTAGTAGGAAGGGCTGGAGGATTCCAAGATGGAATGAACGAGCAGGAAGTGGGCTTATGCTCTGTGAGAGACTCCATAACTGTTGCTAACCCTGGGAGATATCAGAGTTAGGGAAAAACTGCATCCAGATTCCCTGGGATCCTGAGAGGTGAAGGCTTTCAGCAAGTGGACAAGACCTGCAGAGCAGTACCAAGTGGGGAAGTGGTTTGGGATCTGGTGGACAGCATTTCAAACTCACTCTCCCTACCTGGGTACCTTGGATCACCTGGTGGAGTTGGCTCTTGGCATCCTATGACTATCCTTAGATTACCGTGAGACCCCAATTGCCCTTTAGCTGAGCTGACCAACCCTGGCTGGAACCAGGTTTGAAGAAGCTTTCCCTGTGACTTCAGTACTGCTTCCTTCGGGCCCTGCCTGGCTTAGGTCAGTAGGATAGTATAGATAAGTCCTTCCCTGCCCCCTGTAGTGTGCCCTTCAGTTTCAAGTGTAGAAATCCCCTATCCCACCCTTTATTTAGTTACCCTCAAATAAACTGTTAAAAACCTTTACCTTGCCTGCTGGTTCCATAGACCCTGGCCTAGGGTGAGCTGGGTGACCATTGGGCCAACTGCCATTCTTGTGTCAGTTAAAACAGTGAACCCTGGTCTCCCTATCCTGGTTAATCCTGTCTCTCCTTCAACCCGGTGTGTACCCACAAACCGTTTAATTACATTTTAATAATAATAATTAACATCCCTGATGCCTCAAGCCATTACAGGATTCAAAAAGAGGTTAAAGACAGTCCCTGCCCTTAAGGAACATATACTTGACTGGAAAAGACTACATGCAAGTACATATATACAAAGCAAGCTATAGGGAATAAATAAATGAACAAATACGTAAAATAAGAATAATTAGAAAAGGAAAAGAACTGGAATTAAAAGGAATTAGGGAAGGCTTCTTATAGAAGGTAGAATTTTAACTGGGACTTAATGGAAGCCAGAAAGCATTCCAGACATAGAGGACATCCAGAGAGATGCAGTATCTTGTTTGTGGAACAGCAAAAAGGCCACTGTCAGTGGGTCAATGAATGCATATTGAACTGGAACATGTAAGAAGATTGGTGAGGTAGAAAGGAGCTAGACTATGAAGGATTTGAAAGCCAAACAGAGCACTTCATATTTACTCTTAGAGGAAGCCACTGGTGTTTATTAATGGGGTGGGTGGGGCATGATTACCATGATCTGACCTATGTTTTAGGAAAATCACTTTAGTAATTGAATGGAGAATGGTCTGGAGCAGGGGTCGGCAACGATATGGCTCTTTTGAGAGCCAGATATGGCTCCTTCTGCAGGAGCCATAAAATCAATTTTTTTTTCAGGTGCTGTTACAGGAGCGCACACTGTGAGCACTGTATGGCTCTCTCAAAATTACATTTTAAAAAATGTGGCATTTATGGCTCTCATGGCCAAAAAGGTTGCCGACCCCTGGTCTGGAGCAAGAAGAGATGAGGCAGGGCAGACCCACCCACAGGATATTAAATATTATTATACTGTTATCTTGTACACTTGAGCAACAAATATTTCTCCAATTGTTCATATCTCTTTATTTGTGTGAAAAATGTT
The DNA here is from genome assembly GCF_016433145.1 of Gracilinanus agilis. NCBI lineage: Eukaryota > Metazoa > Chordata > Mammalia > Didelphimorphia > Didelphidae > Gracilinanus > Gracilinanus agilis. The sequence goes on from NC_058132.1 coordinate 241,191,867, forward strand.
TTGTAATTGTGTTCCTTTAATGCTCCGGTTTGTCTTTACAGGTAGACACTCAAGAATTTTATACTCTCTGCAGTTATTTTATTATAAAGATATTTTATTTAACCAATTACATGTAATAACAAATTTCCACATGAGTGTTCTGAAATTATATGATCCAAATAGCCTCCTTCTTCCCTCCCAGAGCTGGCAAGCAATTTGATCTGGGTTATAGGTGGGGATGTTTTTTTTTTTTAAATAAAGATATTTTATTTTACAGTTATTTTAAGTGAAATTTCTTTTTATCTCTTCCTACCACGTTTTGTCGGCTTTCCCTGTCTGTACCAGTGCTATATATTCTGATGTATTTGTGTCATTTCCCCCTCAACTCTGACCCCAACTGATTAGAGGAACCAAGTGAGATTGTGGGTTCGATCAAGTTTATCACATAAGAAATTAGAATTGTTTAGTCAGAAGCATGTGTTAAGTGCTTACTGTGTGTTAAGTACTATGCTAGGTTCTGAAGAATACTAGGACAAAAATACTGAATCTGTTGTTATATAGCACCAAGACATTATCAGTTAAATTTTGGAAGAAATTACTCTTTATCAGTGACACAAACAATTGATATGGAAAATGTCAAAAATGGAACAAACTGGTAAAATGGAGTGAAATAAGTTGCTTTCAAGTATTTACAATACCCATACCCTAAGGCAGGTTTTTCTCCTTTACTACCTATGTAGCAGACTGATATTTGTTAGGATATCTTCATATATCTGTTAGGAAGGTATTTATGCATATATGATTATTTAGTATTATTTGATTCAAAAGAGACCAGAATGCCTTCTTACCCAAAATTATCTCTTTCATAAATGTACCACGATGCCTAAAATTCCACTAAAGGGAACTATTGAGGAACAGCTAAACTGATTGTGACCTATGAATGCAATGTAATCTTTCAGTGCTGTAAAAAATAAATGATGAATATAGAAAGGCTTGAAAAGAGTTACATGAAATGATACAACGCAAACAAAGCAGAACCAGAAAAAAAAAAAAGAATGTGGTCAATGCTTTCGACAGCATAAATGGAAACTTCGTCAACACTAAAACAATGAAAGGTGAATATTTGAAATTTTAATGATCAAGCTTAGATCCAAAGCAAATATATGAAAAGGAACCTTACCCTACTTCTGCTTGTTGACAGAGGTGAAGGACTATGGGTGTGGAAGACTACAAATAATGTCAGGCTTTTTCAGTATCTTGGTTGGTTTTGATGAATTGCTTTTTTCCTCTTAAAATTTTTTATTACAAGAGATGGCTATCTGGGAGGACACATTGGGAAATTCATAGATGATATAAAAACAAAAGATATCAATAATTTTTAAAAAGTTGGATACCTCTGGGTTATGAATTGCCCCCTCAGGTACATCGCCACTGCTATGCATATGTAATTTCTTTTACTATATAATCTATATATAATTATATATAATATAATATATATCATAAAATATATCCAATAAAACACTGAACCATCTAAACCCTGCCAATTCTTGCCCATATCCTCCAGAATATATATTCCCCAGAGAGCCCACTGAGTCTCTGTGGAGGGGATCTTCTTGCTCTTTTGACATTGCAAGGATATCAATAGAAAGTACACTCTTGCCACATAATCAGGTCCTCTTAGATTACCCATTTCTCATATGAGATCCTTTCTTATAGCTCCCTTATGCAATTTTCTCCAGGTAACTTATTGCCCTCTGAGTAAGGTAGAGAGATTCTGTGATCCTGTCTCTTCTTTTGTTATATCCTTGTGCAGGGTAATGAATTCATTACCACAAACACCTGATTCTGGGTTAATTTTTTTCAAATGCATTCTCTGTTGACAGGCAAACTCCAAGAAGAAAGAAAAAATGGCATACATTATTTTTAATAGCAGGGAGATAGGGGTGCTAGAAAAGGGAGGAGAGTGAGAAAAACTTGCAGAAAGTGATAGAGAAAGCTAATCTACATGATGATTATGTTTTTGAGCTCTGCTGCTATAATGAATAAGAGCTTCAAAATTACTACCCTCCTCACTTGTGGGAAGGGATTTTACCAACAAGAATGTGACCTGATGTGATCCATCATCATGATTTTCATAAGCTGAGCTCTTCTGCTATATACTACCTGTGCAGTCTTCTACAGGTCATGCCACCTCACTGGGCCTCAATTTCCTCATCTGTAAAATGAGCTGGGTTGGGCTAGATGATTTCTAAGCTCTGTTTCACTGCTAAAATTTATAACTCTGATCACCAAATCATATGGGGAAAAGTAGCCATAGCACCATTCCATACTTTTTCTCTCACATTTAGAGAATGATTGATTACAAGCATTGGATGAATTCAACAGAAACACAATGAAAATGCCAACTTAAGGGCCAATTCCCAAAGGCCACTGGGGGGCAGTAAAGGATGAAGTTGTGCAGGCTAAAGGTGTACATAAGCCTAAAGCATCCAGCCCTGTCTCCCTTTGAGTGTTTTTGACTCTTTCCCAAAGAAAACCAAGATCAATAATAAAAATGACTACTTCTGAGATCCTGTGAGATTCTGCTCAATGAAAGCTTTGTTTTAGGATCTGAAGAACCCAGTCATTTTGAGGTTAACTTTAATTTTGTTCATACTAGATCCCAAAAAAACCAAACATGATTTAGAGGATGATTTTGGTGGTTGTAATACAAAATATTGTTTTAAAATAGTAATTACAGCCTAAGATTGATTAATTCTACTGAGTTGGGAGAAAGTATTTACTGGGAGTTTTCAAAAGCATGGGAAAATGCGATATAATGAATGCATTGGGGGTTGGGAGCATATTGCTGCTTTTAAGGGAAGGAGGAAAGGAATGAGCATTCATTAAGTACCTAATATGTGCCGGACACCGTGCTAATCACTTTACACATATTATCTTATTTGGTCCTTATAACTACTCTCTGATGCAACCAAGAGCCACACAGCTAGCAAACGTATGAGGTCAGAATAGAATTCTGGCATTCCCCAGATTCTATCCACTGTACCATCTGACTGCTTCTTGAGGGACTTCATTCCATTTTGTCTTTGTAACCCCAGCATATAGCAGAATGGATTGTACATTGCTTGTTGGATTTGGATAGGAAATTAGAAAATGGGTATATATTGGCCATGAATTTTATATATAAAATGAATAGACAATACAAAATTATTGCATGTGTCAACTTGTGACATTATGTACATTGTTTTTCCTCCAGAAACAGTAATAATTATCTTCTCTTATGAACTGAAGTTGCATATCACCCAAAGTAAAATGGAGGGGTGAGTGGTAGACATAAATAGACTGCAGCATTAGAGAGATTCAGGAATGAAAAAAGAGATGGGCAAGTCATGTAGAGAGGTTAGCAGATAACCGGTGAATAATCTGTCATTGGTATTTCCCCAACCTTTAGAATATTAGTTCTCTGTCTTTTTTGGCCTCAGGACACTTTCAAAGTCTTAAAAAAATTGAAAACCCCAAAGATCTTTTATGTAGGTTATACCTCTCCAAATTTACTGTATTAGAAATTTAAAAGGATGCATTTAAAATATTTTATTTCTTTATTTATTTAAAAATAACATTTTAATGAACCTATTATGTTAATAAATATTTTATGAAAAATCACTGGTTTTTTTAAGTTAGAAGAGAGACATTGTTTTGCATATTTTTACAAATCTCTTTGATGTCTGTCCAGAAGACAGTTGGATTCTCATCTCTGCTTCTTCAATCTGTTGTGATATATCATTTTGGTTGAAAATTTTTGAGGAAAATTCAGCCTCACACAGATATGGAGCTGGGAAAGGAAAGATTATTTTAAAAGGTAAATAATATCTTAGTATCATTATAAAAATTATTTTGACTTCAAGGATTTGCTGAAAGGCTCTTAAGGACCCCAGGGGTCTGTTGACCACATTTTGAAAGCTGCTGTTGTAGAGAAACATTATGATTCATTAGTATCCCCATGAGAGAGGAAGCCTTACAGGATATTGGGTGGACATAAACTCACGTGCATCATAAAAAAACAGAGAGAAATGGATGGGTCGTATATTATGTCATTGTTGAAAGAACTCACATTGATGCAATGAGAGATTCATTAAAGAATCAAAGTATAAAAATTTAACTCTTTCATGTCTATTGGTCAGCTGTGGAGTTAGATACTCGTTATTTATTTTGTCTTGAAGACCATTTCTATACATTCTTAGTAAAGGTCTGCCCTTTAGTATGAACTGTCTATAAAATGTAGTAATGTCAGTAGAAATGAATTGGCTGAAACCTAAAATGTTCATTCCACTCATTGTAAAGAATGAGATAAGCTATTTTATAATCCTATGATTAGGTTTGCTATTCCCACATAACTGGCTCCTCCACAAGCTTGAACTTGAAAAGAGACAGATTTAATCTTCAAAAAGATCCAGAAAGGGCTGTCTTCCTATCTTTTGCAGTTCTTAAGCACATCTTCCCATAGATCCCCCCATATAAGATCCAGTCATCATGGAAGCCTTACTTCATGTCTTTTTCTGGTTGCTAATGGAGCATTAATGTTGCCCATCATGTTTCTTTTGCTATTACAAGGGATATACCAATAGACTCAATGTAATTTTGATATTTAAAAGGTGGGTCTTATCCTCAGAGAGAAACTAGCATTCATTAAAGTAATTTTAGAGTTTTCCAAAGTTAATCATCCCTCTGGCTTCCTCTTGTGCCTAACTCCTTATTCGTTTGCAATGCTTATATAAAGTGTGTGTTCACAAACGCCTGTGTGTTGTGCATTCACCTGAATGTCATACACTATGCAGTCTTCATACACCAGGTTTTTCCTCTGTTAGTCGAGCCAATCTCTTTTTAGTGAATATGGATCTTTCTGTAATATTTCTGGGTTTAATGCAATTAGCATAATGTCATCAGCAAACAAAAATATCTGGAGAATCTCACTACCCGTAGGGAATTCCTCCTTTTCCAGTGGACTTTCTGATTTTACCCAGGAGACTGGTGAACACCTGTAGTGATCATGTTTTCCTGCTTTATTTCATGTGTGATATTAATGACCATAGAGTTATTAAGCAAGGTTAATTTTGCTGTTACATCCTTCAAAGACTCTTATATGATTTTGACATATACTTCAGACGCTTTGATGAAGATTAGTCGCCTTATTGCATCGCATTTTTTATAGTCAGTAAACATTAAGCACCAGCTATGCCTTTCAGTTAATCATGAGTTGATAAAGTCATGAAGTTAGGGAAGTAGATGGCTCATCTTCCTGAGTTCAAATCTGGTCTCAAATCTTTATTAGCATGTTTGCTAAGAAAACTCCAAATGATAGACTTTTCTACTAGTAGCAATGCAATGATCCAGGACAATACTGAGGAAATTATGAGAAAGAACGCTATCCACATCCAGAGAAAGAACTGTGGGAGTAGAAACTCAGAAGAAAAGCATATGATCAATTACAGGGTTCAATACTGCAAATATGAATAATATGTAAATAGATTTTTAAAACTGACACATGTATAACCCAGTGGAATTGCTTATCAGCTCTACGAGTGGGGAGGGAAGAGGGTGGGAAAATCATGAATCATGTAATCATGAAAAAATATGATAAATAAATAAATAATTTTAAAGAAAAAAGAAAACTCCAAATGGGGTCAGAATAGTTGCATGCAACTAATCTACAAAACAACAAATGTTATAGTTTACTATGGAATTTCCTTTGCAAAAGCCTGCCTATTCTGTAATACCTCTTAAGGATGCCCTCATTACAGTTAGATTATTATCACATAAGTGTTACATAGATGGGAAAGTAGGTATAAAGTAGTGGCAAATGATCTCTCAATTGCCTTTTTGTTGTAATAAGGTACTTCTCCCTTTCCTTTGGTATCATTTGCTCCTTCAGATAACTTGAAATTCAATTGTTCAAAGTCCTCAAAATTATTCTGCCAACTGAATGAATCTTCTCTGTGTGTATCTCATTGAATGTATATTGTTTTCTAACTTTGTTTTCCTCAATGTCATTTCTCCTTCTAGAAGCACACCTAGCACTCTGATATTAGAGTCTAAATGATATAGATCCATTATTCTTGAAAGTCAGAGATATTGATATCAAAGTCTTTTGAACTCAGGAAGATGAGTCCTCCAGGCCTCATCAATCAACTGTACCATTTAGCTGACCCAGAAGTACCAGAATTCTCCTCAAAATCAAATGGTTGGAGGGTAGCTGGTTGGTTCAGTGGATTGAGAGTCAGGCCTAGAGGCAGGAAGTCATGGGTACAAATCTGATCTCAGACCCTTCCTAGCTATGTAACCCTGGCTAAGTCATTTATGTACCTTACCATTTTTTTTGTCTTTTGAACCAGAATATAGTAGTGATTCTAAGACTCAAGTAAAAAATTTAAAAATAATAATAAATAGTTGTTTGGGAGTTTTAATTTGGTTTTAAGCTTCTCCATATACACTTGAACTCCACCTGGACCATTAACTATGTCTCTCTGTTAACCACAAATGACAACATCTTTATTCTCTGTAATGCCAAATTTCCAAACCCTGTGAGGTCCAAACTGGGACCAACACTCAGCCATCTTTAAGTTTATTGACAAGGTAAATTATGGCTGAATGGAGGAATGGAAATAAGCCATGGATAAAGAAAATCTTTTACAATCCCCTTCCCAATTAAATAGATTAATAATCTGATTGATTTGGAAACCTCCTTCTCCAAAATGGTGCCCATAACAAGCCATTCATGGTTGCCTTTCCTGTATAGATCTTGGCTAGTCTACATCTTCCCATAAGTCCACCATGGGAGGCTCACCTCTCATGCTGGAGGTCTTTTCCACTTTCTTCTAACTTCACAAGGGGACCAATGAAGAAGTCTGGTTATCCATCTGTCACCCCTTGCCCTCACTCATTTCTTCCTTGATGGCATCTTTAGAACCAACACTACTTCAAAGATTCTAAATGATTATATGTTACATCTTGCTTAACCAAAAGTACACTTTTCTATTATCTTCTATATTATACTCATTTTCACAGGTCATTTGAGTTTTTTAGTTGCATGCTATTTCTTTTTTTGGATTCTCTTCTTCCATCTCACTTCTTATTGATTTTTATTTTTGCTAACAAGTCAATTATCTAATAATATATGCATAATTGATTCAAGAATGAGTTCCATAGCAGTAGTGAATATTTTCCTATGTGTTAAAATATAATTAATTTCCTTTTTTGTAATGTTGTTTAGTGCTTGATATATCCAGTGCCTTTCTATTCTTATTGTATTCATGATGTGTAGGTTATGAGGATTCTGTGTAGGCTATTAAATTTTTATCTTTCTCCTTCCTTAATCCTGAACCATATTTTCAAATTTTGCATTGAAGTAACCAAATATTAAAGCATACATTAATTTACTACGAAGTCTCATCTGTTTCTTTATAGAAATCCTCTATTTTTAACCCACTACAATAAATATCCACATAATTTACAATTATTTTTGTGCTTTCATTAAATGTTTCTATGGTAAGTACTTAACACAGGTACTGCCATATTAGATAATCAAATGTAACAAAAAATGGTATTTCTTAATTGTCTTTTTGTTGCTGTTTTTCAGTTGTGTCTGACTCTTCATGATTTCGTTTGAGGTTTTCTACCAAAGATATTGGAGTGATTTGCTATTTCCTTCTCCAGCTCATTTTACAGATGAGGAAATCAGGGCAAACAGGATTAAGTGACTTGCCCAGTCTCATAGAATAGTAAGTATCTGAGACAAGATTTGAATTCAGGGAGATGAGTCTTGCTGACTCCAGGGCTGGAACTCTATCCACTGTGGCACCTAGCCACCCTAGAAAGGTCATAGAACCCAAGTTTAGAATCCTTGTATTAGAGGAGCCATTATGATATGAGGGACTTCAGTATAATTTAGGGATCTTTTACTTAATTGCTTTACTGTCCTGTCCCTACTGAGACCTGGAAATTTAACTATCTGATTTCCTTCCATGTGTAATCCCCAGCTTCCTTTATAAGCATTAGGGTTCATCCAACTTCAAAAATATTAGTTTTAAAGCTCCTTCTGTTTTCCCCTAGATTCTCATCAAGGACCTCTTCAGGTAGCTGTGGAAATGTCTCTTTCTTAAACCAAAATAGGCTTCTTGTTTTCTGTTCTGGTACAACTCAAGAGAAAAATCTTGTCATTTTGTGCCTCTTGCCAACTAACATCAGTACCTTCAACCGAGAATTTTGAAGTACAGGAAGTCATTCTTACTCTATCTCTCCATTTTTCTTTCCTTCTTTCTTTCCTCAAGCAAACTAGGTCCGATTATACAAATTGCCTACCGGCCACTATACAAACAACCTTTCTGCTTATTATTTTGAGGAAAGTACTTTGCAATTTCTCAAAGTGCTACATACTTAGGAGTTATCGTGGCAGTTGAAGTGACTACCCTAACCAACATGCTTTGAGATCAGGAAAGAGTGGTCCGAATGACAGAACCATACCTAGATGACTTAGGTGAAGTCTAACCATCAAAATACTTCTTTCCTTTTGTCATCCAGAAAGATGATTCAAGATAGCAATTATTTAAGAAGAATGTGGTAGGAAAAGGATGAGATATCTTTGTAAACTTTGGTTAAACAAACAAAAGCAACAACACTACAACTGTTATACATACATCCTGCAAGCCCCAACTACCTTGAAAGATGGGGACATTCAGTATGACTTGCCTCAGACCCCACAACCCCTTAAAATGGCTCTTCTTTGATATCTTGAATAGGAAGGAGAGGGGACTACTATGCATATTGACCCAAGTCTGGCTATTTTATTTTCTTCTCCAGGAACTCTACAGCTTGTGGACTACTTACTGTTTTGTGAGAGGTGTAAGTCTCTAAGCTAGATCAGTGCTGCTTATCATCTCTGAACAGATGCCCTATAGACTAGTCCCTGTTGTAATGAACTCCAACACCAGCAGAACTCTCATTTGTCCCAATGGATATTTTTCATGCTGTGCCATTGCCCATTGAACACATCTTAGAAGGCAATCAATCCATCATGTTGGACCCTGGAAAGTATATTCTAATGTGGAAATCCCACCAACTCACACACTGAGGTTTAAATGCCAAATTTTTCAAACCTATCACTAACTAATATAATTACCTCCTGCTGAGAATCTAGATGTTTATGCACAGCATCATTACTCTTGGTAATTAGGTCTGTAATTTCCTGTAGTATATGATCTATTCTTTCCTATGTGTTAAAACCAAGTGATAGTAATTGATCACCGTCTATCTGTGATTTGAAATGCTCTTTATTCAAGAAAATATTAGTTCTTATGAGCCTGATAGATCTATTTTCAACAGTATGACTTAATTAAATCATAATATTTAATCATAACCTTATATTTCCATCTCCAATGCAGAAATGCATTCCAAATGACAAATCGACGGAATTCTATTCAACATCCAGCCAGGATATGGGATTCTTTTTTCTTTTGTCCAAGAAAGGGCTTTATTTATTAATTTTTGGTGTTTAAAGATACTGTATTTGATCAATTACATGTAATAAAAATTTTCCACATAATTTTTCTGAAGTTATAAAATCTAAATTTCTCCCTCTCTGCCTTCCTTTTCCCTTCCCAGAGATGGAAAGCAATTTGATCTGGGTTATACATTTATTATCACACAAAATTTATTTCCATATTGTTCATTGTTGTAATAGAATACTCATATAAATTCAAAACTTCTAAATAAAAATCCAAATAAACTAAAGTGAAAAATAGCATGCTTTGATCTGCATTCTAACTCCACTAGTACTTCCTCTGGAGGTGGATAGCATCCTTTGTCATAAGTCCTTCAGAATTGTTCTGAATCATTGTATTGCTGAGAGTAGCTAAGTCTTTCAAAGTTGATCATCTCATAATATTGTTGTTATTGTGTACAATGTTCTTCTGATTTTATTTATTTCACTCTATATCAATACATGTACATCTTTCTGAAATCATCCTTTTTATTATTTCTTACAGCACAATCGTATTCCATCACCATCATATACCACAATTTTGTTAGCCATTCCCCAATTGATGAACATTCCTTCAGTTTTCAATTCTTTGTCACCACAAAAAGAGCTACTATAAATATTTTTATACATGTAGGTCCCTTCTCCTCCCTATTTTTTTTATCTCTTTAAGATATAGATCTATTAGTGGTATTATTAGATCAAAGGGTATGCACAATTTTATAACCTTTTGAGTATAGTTCCAAATTGCCCTCTAGATTGTTTGAATCAGTTCACCACTCCACCAACAATGTCCCAATTTTGCCACATTTATCACTTTACTATCATTTTGGTCAATCTGAGAGGCGTAAGTTAATACCTCAGAGTTGTTTTAATTTGCATTTTTCTAATCAAGAGTGGTTTTTTTCGTGTGATTATTGATTTCTTCATCTGAAAACTGCTTGTTCATATCCTTTGACCATTTATCAACCAAAGAATGGCTTGTATTCCTACAAATTTGACTTAGTTCTCTGTATTTCAGAAATGAGACCTTTATCAGAGAAATTTATTATAAAATTTTTTCCCAGTTTGTTTATACAAAACATTTTTAAATTTAATATAGTCAAAATTATTCATTTTACACCTTGCAATGTTCTCTATCTCTTGTTTGGTCAGAGGATATAGGATTCTTATTTTGTTTGGAGACTGAACTGGAATATTTATTATCAAGATTGTTTCCAGAAGAGATACTTTTATTGCAGAACATGGACCTCATCATGAAAAAGTATCTCTTGAGCCCTTGAATATATCTATAGGACATTGTTCAGTTATTGGCATGTGATTTCATCAATACAAAGAGCTCTCTCCCTCCACCAAAGAAATTCAGCAACTATTCTACAACTCATTGTCTTAGAGAGTTGCCTAGATAACTGAAAGAATTAAATGAATTGCCTGGGTGTCAAAGGCAAGACTAGAACACAGGTCTTCCTGAGTCCAAGGGTAATTCTTTAACCAATATATAATGCTGCTTCTATATTATTCATAAATTATTAATCCAAAGCCATGGGTTACACTCCGTTGACAATTTTTCAGTCCAGTTGCTTTGTAATGGAAATAGAACTGGGTTTCAAGTTAGAGGTTCTACCACTAACTAGTTTCTGATTTTAGGTAAGTAACTTCCCATCTCTAGTCCTCTGATTCCTCCTCTTAAAATATGTTTGGACTAGATGATCTCTTCCAATGCTCCTAAACAGAGTTTATTCTGAACCCATATGGTTACAGCTACATAGAAAGTATTAACCAAAGTCTATCCACAGTGATATGATTTCTTCCAGACATTCACTTATGGCCTACAGTGATTACATTTCCTACTTTTTAATTTGAAATTTTAAGATTTCCTTTAAGGTTTAAGCCAAGGTTTAGGTTCATTGCCTTAGAAAAATAAATCATCTTTTTAACTGTGTGCCATGGATAGGAAAAATCAATGCTTTCCTAGGCTGTTTTATTTCTCCCTTGAAAAGAGCTTGGCATGGGAGGGTTCACTCATCATGTTCATATCCATCTTGATTCTATAGGCTGAGAATTTCTATAATGGTCATGTGAGGGGGCAGCTGGGTAACTCAGTGGATTGAGAGTCAAGCCTAGAGACGAGAGGTCCTAGGTTCAAATCCGGCCTCAGACACTTCCCAGCTGCGGGACCCTGGGCAAGTCACTTGACCCCCATTGCCCACCCTTACCACTCTTCCACCTACGAGCCAATACACAGAAGTTAAGGGTTTAAAATAAAATAAAATATAATGGTCATGTGAAATATGCCAATTTAGATATCACTTTTCATTGTCTTTCATGTCTAGTCTTCTTTTTATGTTATGTTATTTAATTTTTTACTAATTACATGTAAACAAAAATGTTTAGCATTCATTTATTTTTAAATTTTGAGTTCCAAATTCCCTCCCTCCCTTTCTCCTCCCTCCTTAAGAAAGCAAGAAATTTCATATAGATTATATATTTCATGACCAGTTTCAACTAGTAGAAAAGGCACTGGATGGAGAATCATGATCCAAATTTTACTAATTTTACTTGGGGAAACTATGGTTAGTCACTTAGGCTCTTATTTCCTTATTGTCAAATAGGTGCTGTTTACATAGATAATTCCAGAGGCTCTTTCTACTCTAAGAATGTATAATTCTAAAGATCTTCCATACTACTACATAAAATTCACTTCAAGATTTGGTAAGGTTATTTTCTCAGCTTATATTAGGTCAGTACTTCCCTTTGTTTAGCCTTAATTTTCAAAGGTAGTTCTTCTATTTTTAATAATCAGAACTGGACTATTTTTGTTTGTTTTTATTTCTTAATCTAAAATCAAAGATATCTATTGTGTACAGCTTTGGTTGTTTAAAGTGTATATAAGATTTAACATGATATTACCAGCTCTTCTCTACTTGTCTGTTTTCCCTTTTGAATTTCCTTCTGTTCTCTTTTGTGTATTTTTAAAGGCTTCATTGATATTCTTTTCTTCTTTTTTTGTTCTATTCTCACTACCTTCTCACATCACCCCAACAACTTTCACTCCTTCCCCAAAATGAACACATTCCTTTCCAAAAAATAAGCACATGAAAATCCATGATTGTCACTCTGCCAATAGGTGAAGTGACAGGCTTTCTCATCAGTCTTCTATAGTTATGATTAGACATAGAATTGATCCACATTCTTAAATCTTTCCAAGCTATTTTTCTTTAGATTATTTAGTCATAGTACAAATTGTCCTCTTTTTTCTGGTCACTTCACCATTTTATCAGTACAAGTCTCAAGTTTCTTTGATTTTGTACCTTTTATTAATTTTTTATAGCACAGATATATTCCATTATGTTTATTTTTACCATAATTGGTACAGCCACTCCCAAAATGATGCTACCCATTTTGCAGAGCACTTTTTGCACTGAAACTTTGAAAGCTTTGTATAAACTATGAAACAAATATTCATCATCATGGTTGAGAAAGCTTATTGAATGATGAGAATTTTTATAAAAGCAGGAAGCATGTCTTAACTCAGGAGAAGGAAAGACTGGCTCATTCTTCACACCCCACAATATGGTGTTCTACTCCAGTATAATATCTACTATGTAGCTAGAAACACACTCTGGCTGGGAGAGGTGCCATATGTTCGTAGGGCTTTCTTTTTTGGCATCTTTATACCAGTACATGGGAGTCTCCCCTCATATACCAAAAACCTAAACATGGGAGGCCTTTATTCTAATTATATACGATTGGAGGGGTAACTTAGGGAGGGAGTAGCTTTTTCTTTCCAGCTATACTATAAAAGTTTATGGGGACTAAAGGTCAAAGAGTTGTTATCAGCCAAATCTGTATATAAAAAATGAAGAAGTTTAGAATAAAGGATTTGAAATGCTAGGCAATCAAAAACCCAATCTAGGCTCTTTCTCTCTTGCCTTCCTCTACCTGTTTATTTCCATGATGAGAATCAGTGTCTATTTCCATATCATTTCCATTCCATTAACCAGTTCCTTCCTGTTAGTGAGAATCAGATGCAGAATAGAATTTCCTTTTGTTTTTTCCCTCACTGTTTTGAAGGATGAGATTTTCAATAAGGTAAGTCAAAAAATTATTTATTAGCTGCTGTGCTTTTTAAAAATGTTTATTTATTCATTTTGAAAAATTTTTCCCATAGTCATATGATTCATATTTTCTCCCTCCCCTCTACCTTCCCCTCTCCCAGAGCCAACAAGCAATTCCACTGGGTTAAACATGTATTATCATTCACAACCTGTTTCTATATCATTCATTTTTATAATAGCATAATCTTTTAAAATCTTAACCCCAAATCATATATCCATACAAACAAGTGATAAGTCATATGTTTTTCTTCTGCATTTCTATTCCCACATTTCTTTCTCTGGAGGTGGATAGCATTCTTTCTCATAAGTTCCTCAAGATTGTCCTGGATCGTTGCATTGCTATTAGTAGCAAAGTCTATCACATTTGATCATTCCACAGTGTTTCAGTTACTTTGTACAATGTTCTCCTGGTTCTGCTCATTTCACTCCTCATCAGTTCAAGTAGGTCTTTCCAACTCTTTCTGAAATCCTCCAGTTCATCATTCCTTACAGCACAATAGTATTTCATCATGACCATATGCCACAATTTGTTCAGCTATTCCACAATTGAGTGATATCCCCTCATTTTCCAATTTTTTGCCACCACAAAAAGTGCAGCTATAAGTATTTTTGTACAAATAGATCCTTTTCCATTTATAAAAATTTCTTTGGAATTACAAACCTAGTATTGGTGTTGCTGGATCAAAGGACATGTATTCTTTTAAAGTCCTTTGGGCATAATTACAAATTGCCTTTCAGAATGGTTGGATTAATTCACAACTCTACCAGCAATGCATTAGTGTCCCAGTTTTGCAACATCCCCTCCAATATTTATTATTTTCCTTTACTGTCATATTGGCCAGCCTGCTAGGTGTGAGGTGATACCTTGGAGTTGTTTTGATTTGCATTTCTCTAATCAGGAAAGAAGTGCTATGCTTTCGACAGAGAAAGGCAAAGAGAACCAGGAGATGTCATGTTTTCAGTTTGTGTTTAAGCAAGTCTACTCTTCCTACTAATGATTTTTATATTTGTGGGAGTATGTGCCCCAGTTTTGGGCAGTGGTGAGAAGGATTCTACTGCTACTTTTCTTGTTTTTTTTTATTTCATCAAATGCCTTTGCTTTGAATCAGTTGTATCCTCAAACTGACTGATAAAAAGTCAACATGACAAAGGTCCTATATATACCACCTCTCACCTGTGGCTCTAAGAAGCATGCATACTGGCCACACTCTGGTAAACCATCATAGCAGGCATTTACCAGGTTCAGATTAACTGATGGACATCAAACCCATCAGTAAGTTTGGGGATACCTACCCCAAGCATATGAAGACTTCCCTTGGTGGAATGGGCAGATGAGAACAATTTGTTCCAAAGACCATGAAGGTGGTTGGAAAAGGCTCTGTGGACTACTTAGAGCTTGTTAAGACATCAAAGATGCAGAGGTCATTTATTGTATCCTGGGTCATCTCAGTCATCCTAATTTTTGTCTTTCCACTGGACTTCAAAGAATCTGGGAAAGTAAGGTTGATGACTTTGTGCAATTTTACCTCACTTAAATACAATTCATTTACAAGTCAAGAGATCATCAGTGGTGTCATTGATTCTCTTCAAAAACAAAAGACAAACAACAATAAGAAATGAGTGAACATATCAAAGCTCTCCTATATACCAAATGAGTTATAACATCACCTTTTGTGGTAACAAAGAATTGTAAATAATGTAGATGCTGGGAGTGGAGAAACAGATTGTCGTACACAAATATAATATTACTGTTCTGTAAGAAAATTCCAAGATTTTCAAAGAACCATAAGAAACTATATAAAGTAAAAAAATATATATATAAAGTAAAATGAACAAACCAGGAAAATAATAGATGTTTTTAATTACACCATATAACTAAAAAAGAAAAAATTGAAATCAAAAGCTATATAAGTATAGCAATCAAATGTGGCCCCAGGAAAAAATGCTGAGTAACAAAATCTCCTTATATTCTTTTCAAAGTTGAACTACAGTAGGTATGAAATATTGTACATACTATCAGACAGGTGTGTTTCCATTGGTCTTGCTAAACTGCATATTCCCCATCCTCCCCACTTAAAAAATATATTTTGTCTTTATTACAAAGTAGAGAAGGGTAGCTGGGGTGGGGGGGCAGAGTGAATAGAGTATCACACATGGAGTCAGAAGACCTGAGTCAAATCTCACCTCCAACATTTATTAGCTCTTTTTAATCCCAGGCAAGTCACATAACTCTTTTACCTCAGTTTCTTCATCTGCAAAATGAACTGAAGAAAGAAATAGCAAACTACTCCAGTATCTTTGCAAAGAAAACCCTAAAAGAAGTCACAAAGAATGGGATATGACTGAAATGATTAAATAACAACAACAACAGAGAAGGGGAAGGGATATACTAGAAAATGAAAGTTATGTAAAAAAATATCAATAAATTTTAAATTAAACCCTTCACTGAAGGGCCATGAGTTGACATAAAGACTATCAAATTTGTGTAGCTTTTCTAGGGTGGCATGCATTAGATGATTTACCTTAATAGCTTTGTAGGAAATCTAGGAGTGAGGCCAATCTTTGTCCTCTTGGCTCAGGATGATATATTGCTGGTCTCTACCTAGACATGAAATAGAAATTTTATTTCAATTCAATAAACATTCATTAAGAACCTACTATGCTATTATGTGCCAGTGCTAAGCATTGGGGATACAAGCATGGAAAATAATTTTGTGCTAAGCATTGGGGATACAAGCATGGAAAGTAATTTTGTTCTGTGTAAATAAAATCAGGCAGGGTTGCTGATAAAGAATGGAGTGAGCTCAGAGTCCAGTTTATTCCCTCTATAAAGGAAGGCTTTAGGAGGAGTTTGGTACTCTACCTTCCAACTCTCCAATCAGAGAGGAGAGAAACTAAGGGAATGGGACTAAGCAAGACTTGAGTTAGCAGCCTGGGGATGAGATTAGAAGTAATGAACTTGTCCTAGGAGGGCCATCTTGTTTCCTGAATTTGAAACCCTGAAGAGCAACAGATGCAGAGTGGAGAAGTGTATTCCTTGTGACATAGGGAAGACAATGCTATGGAAGCAACATGGTGTGACATAACATACCTTAGGTCTGCCGTTAGTAATCTATGTATCCTTAAGTGTTTCTTCCTTTGCAAAATGAAGAGCTTGGGTTTGATAATCTCTAAAGTCCATTCTATTTCTACAATTTAATTCAGTTCAGTAACAGAGAATAAAGCCCTGGGAATTAGGAGACATGGGTTCAGATCCTGAGTGAAGTTTAATATGGGGTTCATTTATGAAAAAGACATAAAGTTGCAATTGTCAGGTGTCACTAGAGTGTTGTAAGCATACAAATAAGTATTTGCATGGCATTTTCAGGCTCTTTCAATGAATAGAATCATAAAAGCATGACATGAGGGTATCATTATTTTTTCTGTCATCCTTTTGATGCTTGAGGAGTTTTGTCTGGCAAATGCCCCCTCTTCTAAAAAGCCTTCATGAATAATTACACCTGGCATTTTTGTTTCAATTCAGCAAGTGCTTCAAAGCTTAAAAAAATGCTAACACTTGCATATTAGTGAAGTTAACTGCCTTGATTGTGAATACAGGGAGACAAATAGGGCTATGTCGGGCAGAAAATGCATTATTTATGTGAGTTTGTTTTTAATTGATGGATTTGAATAATTTCCACAATAAGTGTTTGATAGAGGGAGAATGGAATGCCATAAGGTACTTGCTGACACAGGTTTGGCTTTTTCTGATGTAGGGCATATTGTCCTTGGGGCAGGGCTGCCTTATGCTTTGGATTGGATGGAGGAGAGGGGAAAAAGATGAGAGAAAGAGAGAGAGAGAGAGAGAGATAAGGCATTACCACTGCACAGCCAGAAGGTAGGAAGAATGAAGACACTGTGTGCTTCTAAGAGCTTTATAATGGGAGGAACCCAGGCTGTTGTAAGAATGAACATAGAACGAATCTCATATATGCCCCTTCCTTTCCACTCATACAACCCACAACCTATTTCAGGCCCTCATCACCTCTCACCTGGACTATTGCGACGACCTTATAATTGATCTTCTTGTTTCAAGTCTATTTCATTCTCTAATCAGATGCCATAGTGATTTTCATGAAAGCACAGGTTTGACTGTTGAATTTTCTGGGCTTTTCCTGCCTCTAGTCATTTCACTCTCTTCCATGCAATCCACAATCCAGCAACACTGACCTACTTGAGATTCCTCTCATAGGAGGCTCCATCCCCCATCTCCATCTTTCTGCATTGACTGTCCTCATGCCTAGAAGGCTCTCCCTTCTGCTTCTTGTTTTTCCTAGCTTCCTTCAAACCTCAGTTCAAATCCTACATTGTCAAAAGGCTTTTCCATACCCCCACTGCTTGTGCTTTTCCCATGAGATTATTTCTCATTTACACTGCATATTTATTGTAATTTGTTGATGTTCAGTCATTTCAGCTGTGTTTGACTTCATGACCCCATTTGAGATTTTCTTGCAAAGATACTAGAGAGGTCTGCCATTTCCTTCTCTGGTTCATTTAAAGATGAGGAAACCAAGGCAAATAGGGTTAAGTGACTTACCTAGGGTCACATAGCTAATACATGTCTGAGGCTAGATTTGAACTCAGGAAGATGAGTTCCTTGAGAGAGAGAGAGAGAGAGAGAGAGAGAGAGAGAGAGATGGATCCTTTACTCTATCCACTACATCATCTAGCTGCCCCAATTATTTATTGTAATGCCTACTTGTTTCCACATTGTCTTCCTCTTTAGAATATAAGCTCATCAAGGACAAGGATCACATTTTTGCCTTTCTTTTGTGTAAAGTCAGCTACTAGGGCTTAGTCTAAGAACCTCCATGTTTAATCCTAGCTTGACTTTTTAGGTAAAGTGTTCAACCTGCCTGCAGGAAGAGTGGTCCACTCAGAACTAATCCCATCCCCTGAAGACTAATATCCCTCCAATACTAATCCCATCTCCCAGAGATGCTATAATTGAGAAGCTGAGGTGCTGCTAACCCCACCTCTTCACTCAAACATCGACCAATCAGGATTGTTTTACCTTTATGTATAAATTGTTTTATTCCTATCTATAAAAACAGCTTCTACTTTGAATTGACCAGGACAGGGACTGAACCAGAATTTTCTTTTTACACTTTTATCTTCAGTTCTAAGCATAGCATCTGGCACATAGTAAGTGCTTATAAACTTGCCCTCTTAAAATTTTGCACAAGGTCAGACAGGCTTCTCTGTCTAAAAAAGTATACTTGATGGCCATGTATCGTTTTACCACAAAACGAATTATTTTTTTAGTGCTTCCTTTTCCCTGTTGATGATTTTGAGACAGGAAGAGCTCAGGAGGAGGATGATTAAGAAGTCATGAACTGCTTTCCTCCACTCCTCTGTCAAGGACATTTGGAAATGTTAGAGATACTGGAGACAAATCCTTATATAGCAGTTCTCAAGAAAGAAAAGAGGGATAATCATTGTTTACAATGTCCCAAGAGAATACATTAAACACTGGAAAAGATGATGATGTGTGTGTATGTGCACTTGTGTGTGGGGAGTGTTTGTGTGTGTCTGTGTGCGCACATGTGTGCTCATGTGTATGTCTGTGTGTGTGTGTGTGTGTGTGTGTGTGTGTGTGTGGTAGTAGCAAAAAACTAGAACCAAAGTGTCTGCCCATCAGGTGGACAATGGCTGAACATATTGTGGTATATTAATATAATAGAATATAATTGTGCAAACAAATCTAATTTAGTTCAGTTTAGAAGGGAAACCAATGACTAGGAAAAAAATCTTTGTAACAAGTTTATCTCCTATCCAAGATGTAATGGGTCAGCCACTAAACATTTATTAAGCACCTATTATATGCCAGGCACATACTAAATGCTAGTAGAACAAACAAAGCTCAAAGATAGTTCTTGCTCTCAAGGAGGAATTAATTCAAATTTATTAGACTAACCCATTGTTTAAGTGGTCACGATAAATGGTCAATGGATGAGAACAGACAGTTTTAAAAGAAAGAAATTCAAGCTATCAAAAAGGATATGAAAAATTATTCAAAATCACTAAAAATTAGAAAAATTAGATGAGCTAACATAATAAAAATGATAATCCTACCCAAATTGATCTACTTATTCAGTGCCATACCTATCAAACCACCAAAAAACTTTTTATAGAATTAGAAAAAATTATAACAAAGTTCATCTGGAAGAACAAGAGATCAAGAATATCAAGGGAAATAATGAAAAAAATGTGAAGGATGGGAAAATGAGAGAAAAGAACTTTAGGTTCCACTTTACACAGACTGACAAAAATAACAAAAGAGATAATTTTCAAAGAAAGGAATCCAAGCTATGAACAAGTACATAAAAAATGCTCCAAATCACTAAAAATTAAAAAAAAAATTTAAAAATCTTTAAATTTCTACTCATGCCCATTAGACTGACAAAAGTGACAAAAGAGGAAAATGAGAAATGTTTGAGGGATTATATGAAAGCAGATACACTTATGCTATTGGTGGAGTTGTGAACTGGTTTGGCCATTCTATAAAGACATTTGAGACTATACGCTACAACTCAATAAACAATGAATGCCCTTTGACCCAGCCATACAGAAATACTCCAAAGAGATGAAAGACAGAGTAAAAGAATTCATATATACACAAATATTTATAGTAGCTCTTTTCATGATATCTAAAAATTGATCAACATGATCTTGTCCTCCTATTGGAGAAGGGCTAAGCAAATCTTAGTAAAGAAATAATGAAATATTATTGCACCAAAAGAGATGACAGAATAGACATTTTCTGAGAAAATTGGAAAACCCTCTATAAAATGATGTAGATTGAAGTGAACAGAACTGAGAGAACCAACTATGCAGTGATAACAACATGACAGAGAAAAACAACTTTGAAATGCTTTAAAACTCTGATCAATTCAATGATAAAGAGCCCCAAAGAATGTACATTGACATTCACCTTCTTCCAGAGAGATGATGAATTTAAAATGCCAAAAGAACCATATATTTTTTCAAATATATTTTTTCATGACCAAAGTGAGAATTTGTTTTGTGTATTGGTAGCTTTTTTTGTGAAGTTTTTTCTATAGTGCAATTCATATTAGTGAAAGGAGTAATAGAATATAAACTTTTTAAGACGATAATGATATCAAATACATTTTGAGATACTTTACACAACAACAAAAAAACCAAGCCTATGCAATACATTAATACTATTAACATAGTCATTTTATGTCATAAATTTGTTGTTTTATATTGTGTGAAATATTGGTTTGTGTATTAATAAAGCATTTTTGTTATTAAAAAAAAAGAAAACAATTGAATCCTAAAAAGGATAAGTATGAAGAATTCAGTGAAATGTGGGAAGACATGAATGATGTGGATCAAAGTGAAGTTAATAAAGCAGAACAAGTTACACAATGGCCATGGTAATGTAACATCAAACAACAAAAAAAACTTTAGAAATCTGAACTGCTGATCAGAGTTAAATATCCGGCATTTTGAAGCTCCTCAAACATTTGACCCCTTGCCACCTTGAAAATTCTTTGAATTGTTAGTAAAAACACTCTTCTTATCTCTGCAGAGAGAGAGTAGACCACTGGTGCAAAATGAGGAATACATTTTCTGACTGGGGCAGTGTGTTTGGGAGGGGGAAATTCCTGAAAGTGGCACCGTTGTTAAAAAGTATCTATAAACAATTTTTAGAAAATAATACAATGGGGGCAGCTGAGTAGCTCAGTGGATTGAGAGCCAGGCCTAGAGACAGGAGGTCCTAGGTTCAAATCCGGCCTCAGACACTTCCCAGCTGTGTGACCCTGGGCAAGTCACTTGACCCCCATTGCCTACCCTTACCACTCTTCTGCCTTGGAGCCAATAGACAGTATTGACTCCAAGATGGAAGTTAAGGGTTTAAAAAAAGAAAGAAAAGAAAAGAATACAAGCTGAAGTGTTAATTATGGTATTGCAATAAACTTGGTGTCATTTTTCTTTGATGAAAAGTGAAGAAATTTTAATTCTTAAAATGTGGTTCCCTAATTTGAGAAAGAAACCAAAATTATGATTATCAATTAGTTGGCAAATAACTTTCTGGATGACTTCCACCAAAATATTGCTCTATTATCTCAGGAAACCAGGGAAGTAAGCTTGACTTCAAAAGGGTTATGCCAATGATGACAACCTAACCAAGCTAGAAAGAGTTTATATATATCAGCACTGCAATGGGTCATCTGTCTAACATCTAAGAACTTAGCTAGCGAAGATTGGAAAATATCATTACTAGAAGACTGGCCACCAAATGATTAATGAATTTTATTTTGACCAACAGAACTCCAGGAAATTACAACATTTATAACATGGTTGTTCAGTATTCAATATCCTTTCACTTCCATAGTGATTGAAGGAGAAGTAGGAAAAAAGAAGAAAAAGGGTGCCAAGAATAATTTAATTATAACAACCAACCAACATTGCCAGAAGACCTGAACTTATGTTGATATTCTTACCAGAGAAGAAACCAGAATATGTAAAGCTATCATGGCCAATAGAAAGACAATTCACAAGCTTACATCATAAGAACAAATGATAAAGTTCATTTTGTTGTTTGCCCAAAAGTGACACAACATTTTATGGAGTATTCAACTCTCCCACTTTGCAGGGCTTAGCATGACTAGTGAAAAGAGAAAGATACCATTATGAAGATAATGGAAGCTTATGTGCCAACATCTGTTGCAGAGGATAAAGTAGAGAAGTCCAACAAAGCACGTGATAAAATCCTCCAGACAAAAGCAACATAAATGTCATGATATCATCAATTTAAATACAAAAGTAGACACTTAGGGAAATGAGTGGTAGTGAAGGATAGTTTGCTGGGCCTATGCTTTCATTGTTATAGCAGGCTTTGAGATGA
Source organism: Gracilinanus agilis (assembly GCF_016433145.1). Taxonomy (NCBI): domain Eukaryota; kingdom Metazoa; phylum Chordata; class Mammalia; order Didelphimorphia; family Didelphidae; genus Gracilinanus; species Gracilinanus agilis. The sequence goes on from NC_058132.1 coordinate 241,214,410, forward strand.
TGAAAATTCCCTCTGCCAATACAAATCATCACTTTCTCTCCAATTTAGAGTCTTAGAGAATTGCCTGGAGGACTGAATAAGTGACTTGTACAGGGTCACACAATCAATATGTGTCATGGTGGAACCTGACCCAAATATTTCTGATTCCAAGGATAGCTCTCTATTCACTATGCCATGCTGCTTCTCAGTGTAAACAAAAAAAAATGGAAATTTTGTTTGGGATTAAGGGGAAAAAAAAGATTACTAAGGAACTTCCTGATTGTATACTATGAATACTTTCTTCAGGAAAAATTAGATATTGTACATAAAATGCTGTGCAAACTTTGTAGGACTTCATGAATGTCAATTATTGCTACTGTTATTACCCAAGAAAATGTTAAAGGTGCTAGATGTGGTAAGCATCAACAAAAAAGAAAATTGACTAAATTTTAAGAGAACAGAAGTGACTAATTACCAAGGTAATCGTCATTTCAGAATCTGTTTTCTCTGTACTTTAAAACCATTAACTAACTGGTTAGAGAAAAATTAAAAGTCAACACAAAATAAGAAGAAATGAAAACTATGAGAAAGAGGTGCTCTGTTCAATCATAGCCATTCAAATCCATTCTATTTAAGTTTTAAACACTAAAAATGAGAAATGCAAAAACCTTGACTTTGATTAACAGTAATTACAAGAGAAGTTACTTCAACAAACATAAGACCATATCAGTGTGCATAGTCTCTCTAGGGCTGCACATGGCCACTCATAAATACCTTGTTGTCCTTTACAATTCCTTTTTGAGTCCTCTCACAATACTTCTGTTGAGGCTCAGTCCAATGCACTAAGTCCTTTTAACATTCTCTAAGTACCAGTGCAGTATGCAGTGAAGGCTGTCCACATTGTTCTTAGATGAGACCCACTGTCTTTTCCTAGATTTCATTTCCTAAACCCAAATGTTTCTAATGAATATAAATGCCTAATATTCAAACTATATAGAAATTGGGATAGATACATAAGATTAAGAGTCAACAAGGGGGAGGGGAGCTTGGTCTGGCTGCCTCCATCTTGAAGCCAGACCACCCACTGTGAAGTTGACTGACCTTGGGGGAGGCTTGTGTGAACCCTGCCCTCATTCAGAATCAGATTAGGGTACCACATACCTCATCTTATAGGGAAGCCTCGCCCCCAACTCCTGTGGGGTGACACGACTCAGTTTCGAGGTGACACACTCTCGAAGTCTCCCAGTGTATATTAGGTGAGAGGGAAGAGCTGGAAGAGAGACTCACCTCATAGACTCTCCCTTTCTATCATAACATTGGTTACTTGGCTATTATTATTAAAGTCTCGACTAGATATGTAATCAAAGGATATAAGTGAATAGTTTTAAAAGGAGAAATGCAAACTATTAACAACTATATGGAAAAAATGTTGTAAATCACAAAAAACAAGAGAACTTAAGATTAACAATAATAATAAAAGATAAATTGGTGTTAAAGAGGTCATGGAGGCAACTGCTAGGTGGCTCAGTGGATTGAAAGCCAGGCTCAGAGACAGGAGATCCTAGGTTCAAATCTGACCTCAGATACTTCCTACCTATGTGACCCTAGGTAAGTCACTTAGCCCCCACTGCCAAACCCTTACCACTCTTCTGCCTTGGAACCACTACTCAGTATTGGTTCTAAGAGAGAAGGTAAGAGTTATTTACTTTTTAAAATAAAATAAAAAATAGAGAGGTGATGGAAAGACAGCTACAAAGTTCTGCATTGTTTTTTAAAAAACACCTTTTTTTTTAAATGAATCATTATATTGTTGATCTATTGATTGAACATATAGCCCAAAAAAGTCATGGACAAAAATACTAATGTGATATGTACCAAAATATTGGTAAGAGTACTTTTACAAATAGGAAAAAAATGAAAATACAATGGATGCCTTTTTGATGCAGAATCAGGAGAACATTACATACAATAGCTACCACAGTGTAAATTAAAATAGCACTACAAATTTAATATTTATTGTAATGTCTAATCTTAGTCAAGGAGAATAAATGATAAAACATGTTTCTCTCCTCTTGGTAAAAAGGAACAGATTTTTGGATGCAGAATGTTGCATATGTGTGGAAGGCTGATTGGAGAAATAGGGTCAAGATAGGACCTGTTATCTGGATTCCCTACATGACCAATCCAGGCTGAGGCAGTCTTTGTGTTTGGTCCTGGTCACCTGAGCCCTGAAAAGCTCTGGTACCAGCAGGTTGGTTAATCCAAAAACAATTTGACCCCTCCAGGAGGCTATTGGGAGTCATTTAGAGAAATAGAGTCTGTAATAGATATTTTATCTGGATTCTATTACAAAATCATCAACAAGTAAAACTGTGTGTATGATTTTTTCTGCACTGCATGTCAGGTAGCAGACAGAATGGGCCATCTAAGGTAAAAATCTGAGACTCCTCTTTTGACTCATTTTCAGAACCCCTCCTTTTCTTAATATTCTTATTGGAAAGCTTTGAGTCCTTAGCAGACCAACAGCTACTGAGTTAACAATTTCTCTCCTTGATAGTTAAGAAGTCTGAACTCTAAAAAATACAGTCAAGGCCGGACACAGACAAAGCTAGACAAGACTTTATCTGACCAGGTGCAGTCCTATAAATCAATAGGACAGGACTTAATTAGTAAAAATCTCTATGAAATATATTTCTGCTCTCAGAATTAACCCCCTACAAATTGGTGGTTGGAATTTGGCCTTTGACCCTGGACCTATCTCTCTACTTTTTAGACTTTAATGGGTTTTTGTATGATTTGTAACCCCTTCACAGCTGTGATTCTTTCTCTGTGTTCTTTGTTTGAAACCAGTATATAATAAACTCAAAACTCCATAGCAGTTGGAGCAGCTATGGGCTAACCACTAGTCTGGCTGTTCTCAGTTTTCTGTTCTTTTCAATCTGACACCACTAAACGCCATTCAGGACCCCCCAAAATATAGAGCTGGCTCTCTATACATATGCTGTTGGTTTTAACAGTTTTAGTTGGTTGGTTTTGATGAACTGTATTATAGATGATTCAAATATTGGGGATATAGATCAAGAAATAAATGTTGTGCCTGAAAAGGAATCATAAACACTTTTTAAAAAATTAAAATAAATAAAAAACATTTTCCAGCCTGTTACTATTAGTAATATATTATAGCTTACTGATGTTTGCCATGCACACAATGCCCAAAGCCTTCTTGACCCAATACTATATATTTTTAATACCAAAATTCTTACAATGACACTATATGGCTGCAAATCATGAATCAGGCAATAATCTAATTACCTTTCACTACTCATTTCTTTGGTAAGTTTTTAAGATTTCCTGTTCAGATATGAGTAGGATTAGATGACTTCAGAGGTCCTTATCCACTTAAGAGTCAATGATTCTGTAATCAATGGGCATGCCCTTTCTTTAGTATGCTATAGTGCTTGCTATGATTTTAGACTGAATTTATGGTTTGATTTTATAAGAAAATATTTTCCATAGCTATAATGCAACATAATTGAACAAATAGCTCTTTAAAACTCCCACTGTATAACTTAAGGAGATGCTTCCTTCTTGAATAGTATGAGAAACTAGCAGAATTAACAGAAAAGAGAGAGGAGTAGGGAAAAGATCATCTGAAGAATCCAAGAGATAACCCAAGACCCCTGAAATGGTTGCCCCTACTCTTGATTTGAAACATTCCTTACCCAACAGTATTCAGTTGGTTGGCTCTCCCTAGTCTTGAAAAAGGACCAGAAACAATTATCTATTGATATAATTCTATGGACACAGTTTGGAGCTAAGGATCCACGTAGAACTATAAATAGCTTAAAACCCTGACCATGTTGTTCCCTTACCCTTGGACACATTTACATCAATCAGAGTCTTCCATGAATTTTCTAGAATTCATTCTCTTGTGTAAATGAAGCCTATTGGCCTCTTCTATCAAAGGTTAAAGTCAAAAAGAAGTTTTTGACAGGGTTTGAATCTGGAATAGACTCAAAGTTCACTCTTTCATGAATATGACAAAGAATATTCATGCTTCAAGTTGAGTCAGACCAAATAAACTGGGAAGTCCCTTCATGCTGAGATTTGTGATGCTAAAATTCTGCTATGCTGAAAACATCAGTACCATTGTCAAGGATAGAAATAGAGCAAGTAGCAGATAATTCAATCAGCACCAGGGCTTGGGAAAAACCCAAAGCTATCCATAGCTTATCTATAGATATATCTATATATTATCTGTACACATAAAATCATTAAGAACATAGAGAAAGAGCACAAATTAAGTCAATTTAGGGAAGTACGATGCTTGTTGCTAAGTTATTAGGCTCTTTAAAAAAATTTTTTTTTATTTGGGTTCAAGGAATGAGAGACTACTCAGAAACCTGTGAGAATTATTTTGAGTAATTCAGACCCAGTGAAATTTTAGGGCAGGGAAAGTCTTGTTTGGAAAAAGAAAAAAATTGGGGGGAATACTTTGGGGTCTGAACATAGACAAAGGTAAACCATCAAAAGAGACTGAAAAAAAAGGTGAGGTGGGAAGAAATGAGTCAAGACAAAGTAATGTTATGGAAAGCAAAGGAGGAGGCAGTAGTTGAGGGAAAAACCAAAAATGTCAAAATCTAGACAGAGGCCAAGCAGGATGCAAACTGAGAAGAGGACAATGGATTTCACAGTTGAATGATCTCTAAGTAAAAATGTAATAGAGGAACACTTGGAAGGAAAATAAAAAGGGATCCACATATATATTTATAATATATGTGTATGTGTAGGCTATATATACATATATAGTATTGTTACATATATGTACATGTTCATATATTATATACATTCATTTGGGATGTTTATATATAAAATATGCATATGTAATACACAATAGATTATATATGTGTGTAGTATAAAATAGTATATGTGGAGAGTATATATTACATATACATTTGCTAAACTAAGTACTATTAAATTAAACAAAGCCAAAAAAGAAAAACAGAGCCTGCACTCAAGGTATACATCCTACTGGGAAAAAAAATATATAAACATGTGAATAATAAATAATTTGAGAGGGAGAAAACATTAGCAACAAAGTATTTCCCTTAAATGTTTGACTCCCTCTTTAATGAGGTGGTTAATACCTGTTCTACTGTTCTGGATGTGATTTATTGCCTCCTGCTTTAAAGTATTCTGATCCTGGCGGGTTTAGTAGGCTAGCATCTCCCACACCCATAACAAAGTTTCATTTTAGTCCAAAAGTAGTAGAACCAAGGTGGCTAGGTGGCTCAGTGGATAGAGATCCAAGCCTGGAAAAAGGAGGATCTGGGTTCAAATGTGACCTCAGACACTTCCTAGTTCACTTAACCCCAAATGCATAGCTTTTAATCTTCTTCTGCCTTGGAACTCAAACTTAGTATTGATTCTAATACAGAAGGCAAGGGTTATTTTTTAGTATTATTATCATTCCCAAGAAATCTTGACAATATTGTACAAAACAATTTATTGTGGCTCTCTTTCTCAGTTCATCTTCATTTTATGGTAAGGTAAAGTTGTAGAATTTTAGAACTGAAGATCTGAGAAATGATGACCTTCAAACTCATTCTTATGATCTTCAGAATACTTCTAACCATCCGTAACCACCACGGTTTGTCATGACTGTCAGAATTGTTATCTTCACTTTTGAATTATGTGCTGAGAAGCTATAATTACTCATCTTTGGACTAAATAGAAATTTTAAATGTTCTTATATTACAGTTTTATGCTTCCAAAAGAATCTTCTTTTTCTCTATATCCAAAGAAACGTTTCTTTTTTCTCTTTTAAACAAAAATTCTTAAATTAGACACCAACTAAAATGAACACACATATATATATACACATATATATACATATATGATGAGGGGACTGTATCTGAAACTGCAAATCTCTATTGAATAGTTTGCTTTCCTTAGCTTTCAAAGCTATCCTACTTGACAATTCCTTCTTGCTATCATTGTGTTCTCTTCTTCCTCCCCAACTTTATTTTGTTTTATTTTGAGAACTCTTTCCTTCACACTCCATTCCTTCCTATCCACTTCTCAACTTGAAAAAAGGGGAAAGAAAAAGGAAAATGTCTTGTAACAAATATACATATTCAAGCAAAACAAATCTCATATTAGCAATGTCCAAAAATATATGTCTCATTCTGAACCTTGTGTTTATTGCTTTTGACAGGATGTGATTTGTATGGTTCATCATAAGTACTCTAGAAATAGAGTTGTTCATTACATTGATCTGAGTTCTTAAAGCTTTAAATTTGTTTTTCTTTACATTGTTATTGCTACACAAATTGTTCTCTTGGTTCTGCTCACTTCATCCTGCTCCTGTTTCTCTGTAATCATTCTCTTCATCCTTTCTTTTCAGCACAAAAATATTCCAATGCATTCAAATACCATAACTTGTTCAGCCATTACCCAATAGACATGCACCCTTGGTTTCCAATTATGTGTTATAACAAAAAAGGCAGCTATTTCTATTTTTGTATATGAAATTCCTTTTCTCCTTTGTTGAAGTATATGCCTTGTACTATTATCACTGAATCAAAAACTATGTACTCTTCAGTAATTTTTTGGCAGTAGTTGAAAACTGCCTTCCAAAATGGCTAGGCCAGTCTACCAAAATTCAATAATGAATCTCTTTCCTAAAGCCTCTCCAGAATTTATTGTTTTTCATTTGAAATGTCTGCCAAATCTGACGAGGAGGTAGTAAAACCTTAAAGTTGCTATGGTTAACATGTCTCTTCTTATTAGTGATTGGACCATTTTTGCTAACAACTTAGATTTCTTCTTTTGAAAGCTATCTTTTCATATATTTTAACCATTTGTTAATTGATAAATGGCTTTTATTTTATAAATTTGAATCAATACCTCATATATATAGAAAATGAACTTTCTATAATCAAAATCATTCATTTTATATCTTGTAATGTTCTCTATCTGAAAATGAACTTTTTATAGAGAAGCATTCTGCAAATATTTTCCCCCAGATTATCTATTTCTCTTCTAATTTTAGCCCCATTAATTTTGTTTGTGCAAAAACTTCTAAGTTTTATGCAATCAAAACTTTCCATTTTTTCTGTGATCCCCTTGTTCTCTGATTCCCTTATGATTTCTTCCACTCCTATAGATCCAAAAGATAATTTCTTCTTTGCTCCTTTAATTTGTATATTGTCACCTTTTATTTCTGAATCATGTATTTATTTGGTATTCATCTTTAGGTATATCATGTGAGGTGTTGGTCTAAACCTAATTCCTTTCAGATTACTTTCCTGAACTTTTGTCAAACACTGATTTTTTGCCCCAGTAACTAGAATCTTTGGGTTTACCAAACCTAAACTAGACTACTAAGTGCTTTTGCTTCTGCAAGTCATGTACCTAAATTCTTCCACAGATCTGGTGGGGGGTTGAAGGGGGATTACTAGCAGTCCAGTTCCCCTTGGGGGCGGGACAATTGAGCAAAAATGGAGTGAGAAGAACCAGAGACCCAGTAGGTTTGCAGTGGCTGATCTGAAGTGCCATCTGCTGATTTTAATTTTTATATCATTTTTCTCAAGATTACATCAATGTTGGCATGAATTCCATTCCCACCATACATCTTATCTTTGGAAACAATGTATTAGGTGTGTTTGACATATCTCTTGGGCTACAGTGGTGAGAACATACAGGCTTTTTCATGGGAGACAATTTTTTTCATATTTCGTTCACTGTTCTTTTATATTAAGTTACTGTTCCAAATCGGATCTGGGAGGGGGGAAACTTAAAAACTGTTCTGGCCTGTTCTTTCAGGCACCTGAGTATGGGAATCTGAGTTAGAGATTTAAAATCTTTGACATTAACTCACTATATGCCAGTTTGTTGTGAAGTGATTTCTAGGGGAAGTTTCTGTATTGTGGGGGCTTATTTGGGGGTTTATTTTGGGATAGTGAGTAGTCTGTGACTGTGGTTGTTCTTGCCATGAACCTGTATTGTTTTTCTGTGTCTCCCTGGGGCTGAATAAGGATACTGATTGCAATAGTTTCAATACAAGTAAATGCTAATGAGAAGAGTCTCGTAGGGGAAACTGAGTGAGAGATTTCCATCCTTTTGACAACCTGCTTTACTAGTTTGTGAGAGGTCATGTGGGGCTGTGCGAACATCATGAACTTTGATGGCCTCCTGCACAGATCTTCTATTTTTTTATCCAGTTCTAGATAATTACTGCATTATAGTATGATTTGAGGTCTGAGCCTATTGGTTCTCCTTTTTTTATATTCCCTGAAACTCATTATTTTCCTTGAGATTTTTTGAAATTTCGTACCTACAGATGAATTTCATTATTATTTTTCTAGCTCCATAAAGTAAGTAATACTTTGGCAACTTGACCAGTAAATTATCTGAATAAGAAAATTAATTTAAGTAATATTGATATATTTATTATATTAGTTTTATCTAACAATAAACAATGAATATTTCTCCACTTCTCTGTCTTTACTTCTGTAAAAAGTATTTTATAGTTGTATTCTTATACTTTTTCTGTGTGTCTTGATAAACTATTACATATTTTCTACATTCTATAGTTATTTTTAGTGGAATTTCTCTATCTATTCCTAATAGATATTCCTACTATTAACAGAAATGCTAATTGGCATATGCAGATTTATTTTAAATTATGTAATTTTGTTGACAATATTAATTATCTCAATTGTTTTAGTGAAACTTTTAAGAGTTCTTCAAGTAAACAATCATATCACCTACCAAAAAACCTAATCTTTGTTCTTTGTTTCTGCTTACTCTATTAATTTCTTTTTCTTATTTTACTGCTTTTGTTAAAAGTTTTCAAATATCAGAGTTGATAAATGACTTCCTTGCTTAACTCCTATCCTTAATGGAAAGGTTTCTAGTGTATTCCCATTATTTACTAATTGTAACTCTTGGTTTTATATAGATACTTTTTTAGAACTATTTTATTCCTATCTGTTCTGAAACTAGTTCTGAAATAAATATCAAATTTCATCAAAAAGCTTTTTCTGTATCTATTTCTAAAAGTGTATAATTATATTGTTCTAATTACTTATACATTTTATTGTGTTTGTATTTTCCTAATGTTAAACCAATTCTACATTCCTGGTATAAATCTCATCTGACCGAGGTATATAATTGTTTTTGATATATTACAATAGCCCAATAGAGAATGTTTTATTCAAAATATTGTCAATTTTCATTCTCTATACTATAGTTTTTTGTTTGTGTTTTGACTCCCTGACTTAAATATTAATTTCATATTGTATCATAGAAGCGATTTGGTAGAATCTCTTCTGCAAACAATTAATGTGATATTGTAATCAATTGTTCTTTATTGTTTCTCCTTTTCCAAAACTCCCATTATTTCTATGACTCTTGAAAGAATGAGTTGAAGTTAAGCTGAACTTATATTTTCTGTAAGATTACAGATGTTTGAGAGAGAGGAAAGGAAGTATAATCATAGAATTGAAAGGGATATGTTAACTGAAGGATGAATCCCCCTTGAAGTGTGTTAAAGCCTTTATCAACCTTCTTGACAATATTTTATTATTTGAAATTCCCCTCAACCCATTTGCCAGTGACTAAAATCTAAGAAATAAGTCCTCTGAAAGCAGGAACCAGATTTTCAATGTTTCTATCATTGAACCTACTATCTACTATACATTGAAATTTCTATCATTGAACCTGTGCATGCCAAAAGTATCCAACAATACAGAAGTGAGGATGTTGGACCTAGATTTTTTGTGATGGCAAATGTATTCTTTGCAATAAGAAAAGCAGTATTTTCCCTTTTTTCTCCACATGGAATTAAATTGTATTAATGAATGCCAAACTAAGCATGGCATTTGCTTTCCTACCTCTAAGTCTACACAAGTTATCCCATATGCTTGGAAATTGCTCCTTCCTCAACTTGGCCAATTAAACTCAACAATCCTTACAAATCTCAATTCAGGTTCTAAGTCTTATAACAAAGATTCTGTTGTGTATGACAAGAACTACTTCAGTAGTCTGGTAAAACTTATAAACTCCTCAGGATAATCTTTTTAAATGCATAAAAAAGATATGTAAGGTTACAAATGAAATATTAAAGTACAGTTGTCAAAATAGTTTAATAACAAATTCATCTGACAGAAAAGCTAAGAATCTTTCCCCCAACCCCCACCAAATAATCTTCTAAGGTCCCAACTGTGAAAATAATTATGCTCCAATGGAAAGCTTAATTAATGGTTTGTGGTTCCTGGGTGAAACATAATTTTGGCCATGAGAGTCTTATCTTGTGCCTCTCAAATAGATAACTACATTCTGCAGATGTTCATAAGGCCCTGAGATATATAAAATCCTCAGAAATAAAGAGTCTGCTGTTGGCTAGGGGGTCTTGGCAGGGACAGGATCAGGAATCCTATCTGGTTATTTGATCAGTGTGGACAGTTCATTCCATCATTTTAGATGGGACAACTCATCTGTGCTCGAGAAGTTTGATAACTTGTGCATGGTCATAAAGCTAATGCATATTAGAGACAAGATAGGAACTCTATGTAACTCTGTGCCCCTAAAAAAGTTTTCTTAGGATAATTTATTAAAATCAAACTTTTCAAGATTTCTTTTTTTTTCCTCTCCACTCTGCAGGATTCTTTCTCACTTAATCTATTTTCCTCTTGTGTTTAATGAGTAAAGTTAATTTAATTTGACTAGAAAGTTTCCTTATTAGGAAAAATAAAATCACCCCAACAGAAATTCCATTTGCCTATCCATTTGCCCCTTGTAATAAATAAAGGTCTTTACAGAAGTGCTTTATCACAAAATAGCCTAAAAGGACCTTTTCCTGAATCAGGAAAAGCTTAATATGGAGATTGTTATTGTTAAGGCATTTCAGTTGTATCCACCTCTGTGACACCATATGGGATATTCATAGAAAAGATACTAGATTGGTTCACCATTACCTTCTCCAGTTTTTGTAGATGAAGAAAGTGAGACAAAGAGAATTAAGTGACTTGCCCAGGGTCACAGTCAGTAAGTGTCTGATACAGATTTAAACTCAGGTATTTCTGACTCCAGGCCTCACTCTCTATCTTCTATGCCACCTATCTGCCCAATATGGAAATTGTAAACATATAAATTAATTGCTGAGATATTAATTAATTACTTCAAGAAACCAGCAATACAGTTTAGACTATAAGGTTCTTGTAAACAGTGATTGCTTCATTCATTATATTTGTGTCTCCAGCCCCTAGAGCAGTGTTAAGGGCATAGTAGGCACTTAATAAATATTTGTTGATTGCTTTTATTTTATTTTGGTAGGAATGAGCCTAAAGAACCTAGAAACATATTTTTAGATTCATCTTATTGTGTGGGGAGTGCTTCAGGTGAGAGAAATGGAGGTTTAGAGATGGACTAAGCCAGTATACAAGATTTTAAAAATACCAGTTAGAAAAGAATGATAGAGCAACTATCAATAATATGGAAATAGGTCTTGATCAATGATACATGTAAAACCCAGTGGAATTGCGCTTTGGCTATGGGGGAGGGGGAGGTGTTGGGAGGGGAGGAAAGAACATGAATCATGTAACCATGGAAAAATATTCTAAAAAAAAAATTAAAAAAAGAAAAGAAAATAAAAGAATGATAGAGGCTCAATAAAGAATAAAGCCAATTCCTAGTATATTTGAATGTAGGATTAGGAAAAATTGATAAAAGCTCTGCAAATCTTTATATTTTACTTTTGTCTATTATTCTGGTTGCTTATTTATATTTCCAAACTTCAGCCTTTTTGTGCTGTTATTTTTACAGTTATTTCTACGGGTCTGCAAATTTTGGATGTTTCTAAGGTAGCATTTTCCTGGAAGAGGTGTGGTCACTTCCCCTGGTCTGCATTTTCATCTTTGCCAGAGAAGGGCCCCTGCCCTCTGTGGCCACAAGTGCTAGCACTCTCTTTGCCTTGGAACTTTGACCAGGATCCCCTCCCTTAGAATCAATCACAAATGCTTCTCTCTTCTTAGGAACTCTGACCCAAAACTGAATATAGGCAATAGAGTTGACAATCAGAGCCAGCTGTACCCAGTACCAGGAAAGGGTCACCCTAATTATCTCTTTCTGACCAATTGTCCGATTCCTTTACAATCTCTGGACTGACCTGCTCCTGAAGCCTATTGCTTCTGCTGGGATGTTGGGGTGGGGGTGGGGTGAAGAGATTCTGCTCAGGCTTCCAAGTGGTGTCAGAAACTTCCGTCAACCCCCTAAGTTTTCTTAGGCAAAAAAAATATTTCACTTTTTTGTTGGCTCTGCCACTCCAAAATTTGATTTGAGGCATTATTTTAAAGTTGTTTGGAGAGAAATAGTGAAAGAGTTCAGTTCGGTTCCCTTTAATTCACCCTCTTGGTTTCTTCCAGAGCAGGGGTCGTCAACGTATGGCTCTTTCTGCAGGAGCCATAAAGTCAATTTTTTTTCAGGCGCTGTTACAGGAGCGCACACTGTGAGCACTGTACAGCTCTCATGAAATTACATTTTAAAAAAGGTGGCGTTTATGGCTCTCACGGCCAAAAAGGTTGCCGACCCCTGTTCCAGAGACTATCTTGAAAAGTGACTTTACTTCAATACTTCTGCTGACGTATGATTTCATCAGGGTGAGTAGTCCTCCCATAGATGCAGTCATCTTACCTCTATGGTTCTTGTCTGTCTTTCCATAATCCTCAATAGAGGAGCTACCCAAGGTGCTGGAGGCCTTCCTCTGATCTTTGCAGTACTTAAAACTCCTAGTGCAACACTTGAGTGGTCTCTTGGCCCCTTACTCTTGCTACATGAGTGGTCCACCTCCTTTTCCAGACATGCATATCCTTGATGATGTCTTTGATACCATCTCCCAAGAGAGTCATGTTTTCAACTTCTAACATTTGAGAACATCATAACAAAAAGTGAAGTTGTTCTAGAGGAGACTAACTTAGAAGAACATGGCTTCTGATTATGAGATAGAATTTTTTGTCATCCTTACTCCAGCATTTATGAGGTGTGAAAATTTACAAGCTCTACACTGTTGCTAAAGAGGCTCTAGAGAGAAGCAAATGAATACAGAAGATATATACGTATACATATATATATATATATATATATGAACTGGGAGGTATCCTACTGTTGCAAGATACTAAAATTCATGCCTTACATCTATGAGCTGATTGCTTATGACTGCCTAAGTCTATTTTAGGCAGGATGGGAGAGAAAGTTTATATCATGGATACTGAATCTGGCATTGGAGTTGACAGATATGCAAAATGCTATAAGGATGCTGATTGCAAATGCAGGGAGAAGATATGAAGAAGTATGAAAGCTTGCTCAATATGTGACATTTTAAAAATGATTTTAGTTAACTTTTGGTACTGTACCCCAGAGCTTAAATATTTCCCCCCAACAAAGCTCACTCAGGCAGTAAACATTTATTACATGCGTACTATGTGGCAAGCACTGTGCTAAGCTCAGGATACCTAGAAAGGCAAGACATTTCCTATTTTCAAGGAGCTCACTGTTTAATGGGGGAGACAATATGCAAACATCTATGTACATTACAAACAAGCTATTTATAGGATAATTTAGAGATAATCAATAGAGTGAAAGGGCTAGAATTAATGGGCATCAGGAATGACTTCCAATAGAACTGGGATTTAAAGAAAGTTAGGGAAGGGAGGAGGCAGAGATGAAGAAGGGAAGCATACCAAACAGAGATAGCCAGTCAAAATGCCCCATGGCAGGTGATGGACTGTCTTATTTGAGAAACATCAAGGAAGCCATTGTCTCTGAATCACCAAATATGTGGATAGCTGTGTAAGGTATAAGGAGTTTGAAAGAGTGGATAAGCAGGTTATGAAGAGCTTCGAGTTCTAGGAGGTGATGGGAAGTCACTGGAATGTATTGAGTAGGGGGTGACATGGTCAGACCTAAGCTTTAGGAAGATCACTTCCACATCTGAGTGGTTCAGTCCTTGGTTCATTGATATCCCTTTCTGTTTCTCATTACCAATACCTGATCCCTCTGGACCAGATTCCTACATCCCAGTTTAGCCTACAGGAGGGGGACTCCATCCTTGTTCTACCTCTGTTGTCCTGCTCCCTGAAAACAAGACATGTTTCTTCACAAACTTCAGAGTCGAAAAGTCAGAAGGGCTGTCAGTGACATTGTAGTCCTATTTATTGGCATCTAAACAAGAAGTTTTTCTGCAATATCTTGGCCCAGTGGGTAGCCCAAGATATAATCCAGAGACAAGAATTGGTTATCAGAGGCAATGTAGGAAACAAATATGGACATGCAACTAGGTGGTACAGTGGATAGAATGCCAGGCCTGGAGTCAGGAAGAATCATCATCCTGAGTTCAAATCTGGCCTCAGACATGTACTAGCTATGTGATGCTGGGCAAGTTCAGTTTCCTCATCTGTGAAATGGGGACATTAATAACTACCTAACATAAATAAACCCTAAAAACAAACAAAATAACCCTGTCATTATTATTAAGAATACTTTGTGACCTAAAGTATAAGTGTCATCTTTTACTGAGAGCAAAATAAAATGGCAACTCTAGCCTACACCCCTACTATAGTAAGTATAGTAAGTAGCCTACACTACTTACTATATAAGATGCAATGCATTTTGCTTAAATGAAATAAGGGTAGTAAATGGACTTGTGATTTAAATGGCATAAGCAACAGAACTCTACCAATTTGCTAGTTGTTTATTCTGCAATTTATGGTATTAGAAAACTGCCTAGAACATTGAAAGTTTAAGTAATAGCTAGAGCATTTATTTGGGCTTAAGATTGCAGCACACTTGACATATGTTGACTAGTGTGATTCTCAAAACAATCCAATGAAGTAAATGCTTTCTGAGGGAAACTGAGGCTGGAGATTGATGTATTCAGGTTCACACATCTAAGTAACTGTCGGTGGTAGGGTATGAACATAGGACTTCCTAATTCCAGCACTGTCTATTGTACTATCTAGCAATGAATTGTCTGGGTTCACACAGCCAGTATATGCCAAACGTGGTACTTGAACTCAAGTGTTCCTGAGTCTTGTCTGGCTCTCTATCCTCGGTGCCCTGCTACTTCTCATTTTCTAGATATATATATATAAGAAAGTAGCATAAATATAGAAGACCAAGAGTCATTCCTTAGAAGATTACCCAGCGAGTTAAAAGATATGAACAAAGAATTATCAAAAGTACAGACTTCTCAGGGCAGCTGGGTAGCTCAGTGGAGTGAGAGTCAGGCCTAGAGACAGGAGGTCCTAGGTTCAAACCCGGCCTTAGCCACTTCCCAGCTGTGTGACCCTAGGCAAGTCACTTGACCCCCATTGCCCACCCTTACCACTCGTCCACCTATGAGACAATACACCGAAGTACAAGGGTTTTAAAAAAAAAAAAGTACAGACTTCTAACAACCATATGACTCATTGCTCAAAGTCACTAATAATAAGAGAATTGAACATGTAAAACCCAGTGGAATTGCTTGTCAACTACAGGAGAAGGAAGGGCAAAGGAGAGGGAGACAACATGAATAATGTAACCTTGGAAAACTCATGTGTAGACTTGTTACTGGAATAAAATAAAGCAAATAAGTGCTTACCCTAAATAAATAAATAAACAAACAAACAAGTAAGTATATAAATAGTAAGTAAATGAAGGAATGAATGAATGAGTAAATAAATAAATGAATGAATAGTAGGAAAAGAATAAGAGAATGGAACATTAAAATTACTCTAAGATTTGCCAGTTTTCACAACTGGCAATACTGGCAAAAATAACAAACTTCTGTGGGAAGTCAAGCAATCCAATACACTGTAGGCAAAGCTTTGAATTGATCCAACCATTCTGAAGAATAATGTATGTTAAAAGAGGAAAGGGAAACCCTTGGGTGATGTCATAAAGGTTAGTTAGTTTGTGCTAGTGAACCAAGCTCAAGGATACTCCCCCTCCCTGACCAGCCAGAGAGCTAATGGCTACCCTTTGTGCCTACTGAGTATGATGATGGTAGAGGTAAATGTAGAGGAATGAATCAGATTGAGGAATATTGAAGGAATAGAGATTGATGGTTGGTTAGGGAATTTTGCGTTACCTCACCTTCCCCAATATTCTCTTCTGATCACACCCCTACCAGAGGAAACCAATAATGGGCAACTTGGGATTTTGGCTTTACCTAAGTTTGAAGAAAGGTTTCCCCCTCAAATAAACCTTTCTTCTCTTTAACCTCTACCTTGATCTTTTCCAATTATCTGGCTGCTAATTGTAATTGAGGATAGGCTAACAAGGGTGAAATAGGGAAAGAGGTAAAACAGGAATTCCCTATCTACAGTCTCACAGAGATATGCAGGTTCCTTTAGCTTTGGCCAACAGCTAAAGCATCAGCCAGGAAGTTGTCTCAATCCTTTTGACTTTCTAATGCTGACTAATCTAATCTAGTAATGCAGAGAAAGGAATGATTTTAGATGAGGCTGGTACAGAGGAAGTTGTTCTCTCTTCCAATGACACAGCCTGCCCTCCAGGATAGACAGCTGAATGTTCTCTCAGCCTCAGGTCTCCAGATACTGATGAACAAGGTCACTTCACAGTCAATATGGCAATAGTAAAGCCAGGGAAATCCTCTGGAAAGGCTTTGGATTCCATCCCGAGGTCGGATTCGGAGCTCCTCTCAGTCCAGGGTTCAAAACTTAACTCTCCCAGTTACTCCTCCTCTCAGAAGCCTTTGCTTCCCCCAACCTTCTAAATGCATTGCTGTCATTCTTGCTTCATCAGCATTCCATCTTCACTCTGTGTCAAAATCCCTTCCTTCATTTGTAATTAGGCAAAAAAGTGAATAAAATGTTCATTCCCTTTCACTCAAAGACCACATAGTTGAGCAAATATCCTCAAGGAGATCAGTGGCAAAAGAAAGATTCCAAATATACAAAAATGTTTTTAGTAGCACTTTTTGTGGTAGCAATTAGTGGAGGGGAAAAGTAGGTGCCTATTGATTAGCAAGTGGCTAAACAATTTGAGTATGTGAACGTAATAGAATATTATCAGCTTTTAAGAAATAGCAAATATGAAGAATTCAGAGAAACATAAGAAGATTTGTATAAACTAATATATGTTGAATTAAGCAGAATGGTAAAAGTGATGTGCATAGTGACTACAACCATGCAAATTAAAAGAACACTATAATGAAATGGAAAGTTTTGTAATTAAAAATGACTAAACTTAGCCCTTGAGAGGAAACTATACCTCTACCTTTCACTGGAGCAGTCATAGAGTTTTGGTGTAGAAAAGAATATTCTATCAGACAAATTTGATACCTTAGCTGGTCTTGCTTTTTTTTCTCTCATTGGCTACATGAAAAAGTTCACTGTTAAGGAAGGAGGAATGAATTAGAAAATGAGTATTGGGGCAGCTAGATGGCTCAGTGGATTGAGAGCCAGGCCCAGAGATGGAAGTTCCTAGGTTCAAATGTGGCCTCAGACATTTCCTGGCAAGTCACTTACCCACCCTTGCCCTAGCCCTTGCTGCTCTTCTGCCTTGGAACCAACACATAGTATTGATTCTAAGATGGAAGGTAAGGGTTTTAAAAAAATAAGTCTGATGCAAAACAATAGGTATCAATAAACTTTATTTGAAAAATGAAATGTACTATGACAACACACTGCTTAAGGGAATCCACTAATGAATTCTTTTGTTAAGCAAATAATTATTCCTTTATATTTTGTGTAACTCTAGACTTTCATATATCAGATTTGATTAAAGCTAGGTCTGTGTGTATTATTAAATTCCATATTTATAAAGCAATTTATACTTTTTACATGGCATATAATCATTTACTAATTATGTTTTCCATCTTTCCTTTGAGGATGATGAGAGAAAAGTATTATTAATCCAATTTTATGTCTCTGTATGATTAACAGTAAACCACATGAGCTCAATGAAAGCCAGTTATTATCTTCTCATCATAGTAAAATGAATGATATAATTTTGGGCTATATAATGGGTGAACTCAGAAAATGACTGAGGTTTGCCTATGAAATCGGATTTCAGAGTTGTAATATTTTCAACAGAAATATTTTTTCTTTGCTAAACTTGACAATAGTTAAAGAAAATGACCAAAAAAGTCATTCAATTAGATAAAGTTTAAATTACTCAAGAGATATATAGATAATGTGTGTATACCTACATATGTATGTGTGTATATATACCAATTTTGTGCATGTCCCATGTCATCCATACAACACCTGTATGACATACAAAAGGAAATATAAAAATTATTTATAATAATCTTATGAAAAATCACAGTTTCCTTCTGGACTGTGGTGGTACACCAAATCAAAAGCAAGACTTCTGACTGATTGAAAGGAGCTAGGTGAAAATGCAATTATAAATAGGCATGAAAATGAATCTAATCATCATTTTTATGTCTGATACTTTGATCTATTAGATGAAATTTCTTCTCTACTTATCTATCCTTTGCTAAAATTAAGAGTCAACAAAATGTAACCAGAATTATTTCAGTAGTGTAGTTAAACAGGAGTGAAGTCAGAAGAAAAAACAACACATTTTTCCTATCTAATGTTATAGTCAAAATTCCCAATGTTTATACAGCCCTCTAATGTTTATTTCTTCATTGATCAGACCTGGAAACTTAAAACATCATTTTGCAACTCTATCTGAGTTAGAACTTCTCAGGAAGAAATCATTTTTGCATGGTGATAGGTTATATAACAAAAATAATCATTCTAAGGTACTGCCCTAATTAGCCATTTCTTCTATTAGTCCATGGGGTAAGCTTTGCCCCATTGTAATGATGACATGGACCATGGATTTTTATACCTATTAAATCAAATACTTATCTATGTGCAAGTTTCATCTTTGAATACTTTGGGGAAATCAAGATTGTGCTGTCATTTAAACAAAACTATTCATTCGAGTGGGAGTATACAATTATATCTCCTCTTTGACTGTCACCACTTGAATGAATTAGTGGTAATAAATAAGAACTGCTCCTTTTGTTCTAAATCTCTATCTCTCTATCCAAGTTTGAAAAAATAATTTGGTATAATTCTCTTTGAAAAGATATAAATTTGAATTTGTATTTTAAAAGTATTTTAGAAGATCTTTAAAAAATTTTTTCAATTTCCCCATTCTCTTTTTAAACAATAAGGTAAAATGAAGCCAAAACAATGGATCTGTTCATTGAATTTCTTTAAATAATTCAAATAAACAGGGGACAGGTTGAGCAGGGATAAGCCCAATTTGCTGAATTGACCATTTGACTAGTCTAAACAGTCAACTAGTGAAAATAAAATTAAAAGTTTTTGGGATGCAGGAAGGAACATCACTCTATGGTAATTATGAAATTTTCAGAGTTGTTTTTTCTCTTACCTAAGAACTAGACCAACTAATTAAAGACTTCTTAATTTCCTATTAAGGATTGGAGAAAAGAAGAGAGACTAAACCTTTGGTTTTGTTGGTTTATGAACAAATGGGATGCTAAACTTCCTCTACCAATTCAGTTACTTTCTCCACACCTTAAGTCTCAGAAAGTTACCAAGAACCCTAAGAAGATAAATGAATTGAACCAGGTCACACAACTAATCTGTGTCAGGGGTGATATTTAGACCTTGATCTTTCTGGCTAGAAGGCAAGGTCTCTGTGCTGTCTCCACTTTCCTATCAATTTTGAAAATATTTTATTGAAGCTCCTTTGCTATTGTGACTCTTATTTCTCCCTGATGTTTCTTCACCCCATAGAATCCTATGTTGTAATAAATTTCATGAGCCAAAAATACATACAAAAACAAAAAGCACTTTGCAATAATCCAAGAGTCAAGGAACAGGTCCCGAAGTAATGACTGTTAAAACAGAAAAAAGTAGATGGAAAGGACCAGATGTGGAAACTCTTTGGATAGAAAGTGAAGAACTAGGGATAGCACCCATGTTTTGAACCTGGATGATTATAAGGATGTGACAGACATAAGGAAGGACAGACAGAAATAAGGAAGTTTAGGAGAGAGGGGACTTTGAGGGGAAAGCTAACATAATTGAGATCCGGGATCAGTTATAAAACAATCATGCCAGCTCATTTGGTGTTGGTGTGACTCATTCTGTCCTTCCCAAAATGAAAGGGAGAAACATGGCTTTTATAACCCTGGAGGGTAGACAGCTCAAGATGTGATCCAAAGATAGAAGATCAGCATCAGAGGCAAGGAGGAAATTTTAACCATAGTAGAAAAGAAACAAGGGCAGCTAGGTGTCATAGTGGATTGAGTATGGGGTCTGGAGTTAGGAAGACTCATCTTCCCGATTTCAATTTTGTCCTCAGACACTTAACTAGCTGTGTGACTCTGGGCAAGTTACTTAACCCTATTTGCCTCAGTTTCCTCATCTGTAAAATGAGCTAGAGAAAAAAATAGAAAACTACATTAGCATCTTTGCCAAGAAAACCCCATAAAGGGTCACAAAAAGTCTGAAATGACTAACCAACAGGAAGGAAACAAGCATTTATTTACTATGTATAAGAAACTATGCTAAGCATTTTACAAATATATCATTTGTCTTTCACAACAGCCCTGAGATGTAGGTACTATTATTATAGTTTTTAGAGTTGGGAAAGCTGAGGCAGACAGAGATTAAGTGATTTACCCAGGATCATAAAGCTAGGAAGTATCTGATACAAGATTTGAACTCAGGTCTTCCTAACTCCAGACCCTGTATTCTTAATCCCTATAACAACCTAACTGCCTCTAAGTATTTTCCTATCAATTTGGAAAATATTTTATAGAAGTTCCTTTGCTAATATCACTATTTCTTTTCCCTGACATTACTTCGCCACATAATACCCTCCCTTTTAACAAAAAAATATTGTGAGGCAAAAAAACAAATAAAAACAAAAAGCTATATCCAGTTACTGCTATGGATTCCCAGGTTGTGGTTGAGTTATGACATCCCTAAGAAGCTGATAGTTAGTGTGGAAACTTCAGCAGTTGGTATAAGGGAGAAGGATAAGGGTATGACTGAAGGATGGGTGCCATTGTGTAGGAGGTAAGTCTATTGTGTGGAGGATGGATCAAGATCCATCTTTCTATCTTCAGTTGATTGAGCACAGACCTCTACAGCCCATGCCCAGGTGACTCTGGAGACCATCAGGATGCCTGTTTTGGTCAACTGTATTCACACTCCACCCTGCTTCCCAAATACCTAAAACAGGCTCTCTGTCCAGGAGGGTTATACTCAGCCTCACTGTAATTGCTCTGAAATTCTTATAAACCGGCAGGTGTCAAATGCCTCTAAATGCAGCCTGAATGAACTGTTTCTGCTGCAGATTATTGATTGAACTCCAGTCAGGGCATTTCAGTTATCCTGTCAATGACTTTGGTTGTAGTCTGGTGGTGTCTTGAACACAGGAGGTCAAGTAACCAGGAACATCAACACGCTGCTTTGTGTCTTGGAGTATGTATGCATAGTTTCTGTTTCTTGGTAAAAGAAATCTCTATAAAGCTCTCAGAAGCTTTGTCATTTTCCCAGCTACTGTACATCCAGGCTATAAGATTTTTACATAAAAACAAAGTAAAAACTGCTTTTTGAATAATAAAACATGAGAGAAATATGAGAGAAGAACAATTTGTTATACTGATAATAGGATGGATGAGTATTTTCAGAGTTGTGGCTCTTATCTGAAAAGAGACCAGTGACTTGGCTCTGAGATTTGTCCATAAATCTAGAATCATTTTTTATACTTTACGTGTTATAGCCCCAGTGACATTTGGTTCAAATGTATTTAGAGAACTACATGCTTTAAGTAGTTACTTCAGGGATGTATCAGTGAATTTGTGGTATGAATATTCTGTTTTTTATTATAACCTGCCTACCCTTTCTGTATAATTCTTGTATTGTTCTGTGTATTCTTGTCATATTCTGTATAATTCTTGCCAATGTCTTTACATAACTTTCCTACAGATGATCCATTCAAAATGCTGGAGGCCTTCCTCTGTTTCTTTTAATATCATGTGATTATTAGCAAAATAGCTCAGGTTATCTCTTATTCCATAATCATCATCATCACCCTCACCATCATAATCATTATGACATCAACAATAATAATAATAATATAGCTCTCATTAATATAATGTCTAAGGTTTGTAAAACATTTTATAAACATTATCCCTTTAATCCTTATAGCAACTTTGTAAGGAAGATGCTATTATTATCCTCATTTTACATATGAAAAAACTAAGGCTAAGAGGTTAAGTGGCTTTTCCCAAGGCCACACAATTAATTTTTTTTGAAATTTTATTTTTTAGAAAAATTTTCCATGGTTACATGATTCATGTTCTTACTCTCTCCAATCCCCCCGCGTACTCCCCATAGCCAATGTGCATTTCCACTGGTTTTTACATGTGCCATTGATCAAGACCTAGTTCCATATTACTGATATTTGCATTAGGGTGATCACTTAAGAGTCTATATCCCCAATCATATCCCCATGACCCATGTGATCAAGCAGTTGTTTTTCTTCTGTGTTTTTATTCCCACAATTCTTTCTATGGATGTGGATAGTGTTCTTTCTCATAAGACCCTCAGAAATGTCTTGGATCATTGCATTGCTGCTAGTAGAGAAGTTCATTACATTGATTGTGCCACAGTGTATCCATCTTTGTGTACAATGTTCTCCTGGATCTGCTCCTTTCACTCTGCATCAATTCCTGGAGGTTGTTCCAGTTCACCTGGAATTCCTCCAGTTCATTATTCCTTTTAGCACAATAGTATTCCATCATCAACAGATATCATAATTTGTTTAGCTATTTCCCAATCGAAGGGTATCCCCTCATTTTCCAATTTTTTGCTACCACAAAGAGCGCGGCTATAGATATTTTTGTACAAGTCTTTTCCCTTATGATCTCTTTGGGGTATAAACCCAGCAATGGTATGGCTGGATCAAAGGGCAGGCAGTCTTTTAAAGCCTTTTGGGCTTAAAAAAAGTTTGGGCACAGATTGCCATCCAGAATGGTTGGATCAGTTTACAACTCCACCAGCAATGCATTAATGTCCCAATTTTGCCACATCCCCTCCAACATTCATTATTCTCCCCTGCTGTCATTTTAGCCAATCTGGTAGGTGTGAGGTGGTACCTCAGAATAATTTTGATTTGCATTTCTCTAATTATTAAGGTCACACAATTATTAACTGAGGCAGGACTGGATGTAGGTTTTCCTGAGTCCAGGCTCAGCACTCTGTCAATTGTGCCACTTACTGGACCATTTTTGTTTATAGCCACAAATATCTCCATTGATGTCCTTTGTGCTATTTCTAATGCATACATTTTGCCTGGCAATATGCTACAATCTTCCTAAATTCAGCATGTGTCTTTCCATTGTATACTGAATGACCTATATTTTGAATTCTTCTTAAATGGTGATGTTCCATAATTTGCAGCCCTATAGCATCATTGGGAGAATATGGATAATTTCAAAAATGGTATGTTCTGACATACAACTATTTAAGATCAACAAAAATGCTGCATAATTTCCCAAATGTAAGCCACTGGTTTTTTCCTCCTACTCATTTCTGAAACCAGCTACATTGCCATCTGTAGCACATGAAATAAATTAATGAAAAAAAATTTAAAGCATTCTAACTACAGTCCAAGCACTGGGGTAACCCTAAGGGTAAAACTAGAAAAAGTAAAGCAGTCCCTTATTTCAAATTGTACTGACATGTTTAAAAAAAAGAAAATAAATAAATGCAAAAAGGAAGGCAATCCCTACCTCAAGAAGCATATATTCAAATGAGGGAAGATAACACATATAGAAAGTTTTGGTGGGGTAATTATTTCTGTTAAGCAATTTGTTGGCATAACTTTATAGTAATGATATTATTACTATTGTTATTATTACTATCATCATCATAATCATCAGAGATAGAAACAAAATTGGTAGGATGGAAGATAAGAAGGAAGGATGGGAGTGTGAAAATGCCTGAGGAATACCAAGATGGATTTGAGTCAAGTCTAAAGTGGAGAAGACCCATCAAGGAGAAGTCAAGGACTCAGAGTCACAGATAGAGATTGGATTGGAGGTAAAGACTGAAGCACAGAATCATGACATAAAGATTGTGTCCCACTTGTGTACTACTTGTACAAGATATATATGCTGATGGACCCACTGAAATCATTGCCCATTCAACTACTTATCATAATCAGGACCCTGTGTTCATCTACTTTTTTTTTTCAGCATGAATGACTAGACCAGTTTCCTTTGAGTAGCTATGAATCTCCCTAAAAGATAACCTCTGGTATTCTGGGATTTAATATAATGAACTTGATTCCATCTCTATAAACAGTAACTTCTATAGGATCTCTTTTCTAAAAGAGAGAATCTTTTTTTCAGAAACTTGCACAAGATATCCTTCCTGAATCAGGAAAATATGTCTGGTGAAGATAAAGCCCTTTATTTTATATCTTGTTTAGTGTTGAGCAGATCACTGAAACAAGTTGCATCTTTCATTGCCAGTAACTCAAACATGGCACATTGTGTGCTGGACAATAGGATGCAAGGTCTTATATGTTCTAATGAAGTGGAAGAGTTTTCAGCATGATCCTTGTGATCTTAGTCATAACAAGGTGAGAGGACCTTGTGGGATCCAGGGTACCAAAATTTAGAGGATGCTAACAGCACCTACCTTCCTTAAGTAGCATAAAAGCAACTGAACTTAGCACCTAGTTAGCACAAATAAATACTTAAAATTAGAAACTTTCAGATTGGGGGAAGAGGTCTCCCCCTAGTTTCACACAATCTTACTAGTCATCCATTCTCCAAACAATAGTCTTCCCAACAGAAACCTTGTAAGATTTTGATGTCCTGCTAATGGGATCCGGTGGCCCAGGGTTTCTTTCCCTACATGGAGAAATGTCTGTAAGTCTCATTAACATCATGGAGCCTTGTGTCCCAGAGCCTCTCTCCTATCAACTGAATTGCCTTAAAGAAAACTCGTTTGCTCCTATTCTCTCCATGAGTTTCATGAAGTTTTTCCTAGGTGTCAAAATCGCTAGTTCCTGCTTTGATGGTAATTGATCACAGCTTCTGTCTCAGGACCAGCCTTTGTTCAGTCATTCAGTAGCGTTCAATATTTTGTGACCCCCCCATGGACCATAGCCATTCATGGGGTTTGGTTGTCAGATACTAACTTGCCATTTCCTCCTCTAGTAGAACTAGTAATCAAAGGTTAAGTGACTTGCCTAGGTTTACACAGATAGGAAGTATCTGAGGCTGGAATTAAACTCAAATCTTCCTGCCTCCAAGCCCATGATCCACCATGTCTCAGGATTACCTTAGATAAGCACAGATATGCTCAATGCCAGAAGAAATACCACTGGGTATGAATTTACAGGCTTTTACAACTCAGAAATAGTAACACAAGAAAGAAAATCAAAGTTGATTATTGATTAAAACAACTGTAATTTTAGTCAGAAAGATACTTGGAAAGCAATGAATTTTAAAACTCAAGGGGACCCTAGAAACTGTCTGATCTTTAATTTTTATATGAGAAAACTGTGAGCCAGTGAAATGGTCAAATGACTGGCCTAGGGTTACTGAAATACTTAACAACAAAGACTAGACCAGAATTAGGTCTCCTGACTCTCAATAAAATGCTCTTCTTGGCTCTTCTGGGTTAAGATGTTGGCAGAGTAAAAAGCAGCTGCTTAACCTCTCCTAAACAAACACATATAGGACTCCTCAAGAAGTCAATAAAATGCTCTTCCATTATACCATGTTGCCTCTCTCAATTGTACCTGAGTGTTTGTATTTCCTTAAATGTTATTTAAGATTGCATTCTTTTATTTAAAGTAGATAAAGACGATAGTAATGATAATAATATCTAGGACATATAAATCACACTAAGGTTAGCAAAGCACATTATTTCATTTGATCCTCAAAAAAACTTGGCAAGGTAGGTCTTCTTATCATCCCCACTTTACAGATTAGGGAAATGATTCTGAAGAGTCTAAGAGGCTTGCTTAAAGTCTTGCAGTTAAGTATCTAAGGTAGAATTTAAATGTAAGTTTTTATAACTCTAAGTTTAGTTGCAAGTCCAGTAAATTAAGTTATTTAATATTAGGATGGCATTAAATGAGTAGATTTGTTTAGGTAAGGTTGTCATTTTAATTATATTGGCTCTGTCCATCCATGAACAATTAATATTTCTAGCTGTTGTTATTTATTAATTAGTTAAGTATTTTGCCTTTATATTTTAATAGTGCACTTTCATGATAAAGTATAATTAACCAAATTTTGTTCTGTATTCTTGATTTCTTTCAAGAAGGGGAAGAAAGAAGGAGAGCATCAGAGATACGATATCCAGGGAGATATAACATGGACATGAGTGTTGAGCTATTCAGCTACAAGCCCAACACACAGCAGTACTCAACAGTGTACAAATCAAGAAATTTTATTCAATTCAATAAACATTTTAAGTGTCCATTATGTGCCAGATACTGTGCTGGAGATACAAATAAGAGAAAGAAGATAGTCCCTGCCCTTAAGGAGCTTACAATCCTTTGGGAGAAGAAAACATACAAAAGGAAATTGGAAAGGGCTGGAGTGGACACCAGATGGTACAAAGCATGGGTTTGTGGAGTTCAAATCAACCAGAGAGGTAGATGGAAAGTAGAGAGTGATACGGGCAGTTCGAAAACCACCCTTTATAAAGCAAAGCTTTGGGAGGATTTTCTTATTCCACCCTCCAGTCCTCTTCAATAAGAGGGGAGAGGAGGCTGAGG
Source organism: Gracilinanus agilis (assembly GCF_016433145.1). Taxonomy (NCBI): domain Eukaryota; kingdom Metazoa; phylum Chordata; class Mammalia; order Didelphimorphia; family Didelphidae; genus Gracilinanus; species Gracilinanus agilis. The sequence goes on from NC_058132.1 coordinate 241,241,203, forward strand.
GAGTTGGGAAGGTAGAAAGTATCCAAGGCTTAGTGATGACATCACCAAAAGATTTTGGTGTCCTTATAGTGTCAGAAGCATCATAAGCCTCTCCATGCTTGTGCCCTTGCCTTACATATGCCTACATGTGTTTCCTCTTTGTATGTATCATAGTCAAATGAATTTCTTACATTTGTTTCTATGCGTGATCTTTTTGTGTCTCTTCTTCCATTTACTGGTATGTTTATTTGTGGGAGAGTATATCCCCAAGGTTAATGGTTTGAGTTAATAGAGAAAAGGATATTTTTCATTACATTTCTTATTATGCTATTTCTTTAAGTCTCTTTGGTTTGAACTAAATTGTCCTTTGGCTGATTATTAAAAAAGTAAATACATTTATGAGAGCTTAGGAGGTATGTTTTTGAGTGAACATAAACTGTTCATCACAAAAACAATTCCCAAACTCTAAAATAGTTTTAGAAAGAAATATCTTGGGCTAGCTGTAGGGAGAGAATCAGAAAAAAAGTATAGGGTACAGCTGGGTGGCTCAGTGGATTGAGAGTCAGACCAAGAGATGGAGGTCCTGGGTTCAAATCTGACCTCAGACACTTCCTAGCTGTGTGACCCTGGGCCTTAACTTAACCCCATTGCCTAACCCTTACCACTCTTCTGCCTTAGAACCAATACCCAGTATTGATTCTAAGACAGAAGGTGAGGGTTTAAAAAAAAATAAAGTATGACTCTCTTCTTCAGTCTTTGTAAGATGACATTATGAAGAGTTCATATAGAGACATAAGGACATTTACTGGATTGCCCTTATGTAGGTAGTAGGAGGTTTTCAAGAGGACAATTGAGATCAGCAAAACACAAGCTTTGGGTAGACCCAAAACAAGACCTGAACAGACCCAAAAGCACTACGTGGGATCGTAGCATTCCTTACAACATTCTGACTTCCCTGGAGCATCTCTGAAGGCAGCCTGACCTCTACAGTAAACTTTTGAGTTAAACTATTTCATAACCACATAAAGCTAAGTTCAACAATATTAATAAATAAAGTTTTATGAACAATACAACAAAATATTTCCTTATAATACCTATATAGTACTTGAACCTGGAGTAGTTTTCCAGAATCCCCATATGTAGAAAAATATGAATTTAAGATATAGAAGCATGCAATAAGGCTGTAGGGTGCTATCTTTTGTTCTACCAAATGATGGTTAAATATAATTATCTGAAAGAGGAAGTCCTAGGTGAGAAGGATTTTTCAAATAATAAGTTAGCCTACATTCCCTCGAAAATTGTCTTCTTCATTTAATTATACATTTGTACAATACATATTAATGCTATCCTATCATTTCCTATTGAGACCAATGGAATATTCAGAATCTAAAAAAATGTTGAGGAGTGGCAAAGGGGTGGTTAGATAGCATGTAGAAAAGTCTTTATTTCTTCTTGAATCTTGAATTTGGCAGCCCGTGTTTTCAAATTTGTATTTTTTTGTAGAATTCTAGCTTCTATATAATATCTCAAGACAGAAATAAATAAAACCATTTCAAATAAAGTTGTTAAAAACTATGTATAAATGGACAAGTATCCAGTTTAATAATTTCTAAAGGTAAAACACTAAAACAAAAACATAATTTTCCAAACATGCAAAAAAGTTATTTAATTGAACTGAAGGAAAAGTTTATGCTAAGAAAGGTTTATGGGCACAAATGGGGAACTATAATAAAATGGTGGAGATTTTTAGAAAATATAAGAGAATGGAAAAGAAAGGAATAGAAAAGAACATGAAAATTTATAGGAGAATTAAGTGGGGTGGAAAAGTATAGGAGATGCTCTAGTGAGAAATTATTAAAAATAAACAGGATAAAAAACCATGTCATACAATCAGAATTACCTTGTGATGGCAGTGCCTAGAGTGGAATGGAATGAAGTCGGATTTCATACTAATTTTTTCCAGAACACCTGAAAACAAACCATGTTTCTTCTCTCTTTGTATGTCTTCTTCCTATTTTCTTATGCCTCTAACTAAAACAACACACAATCTGAACATTTCCTTTGTGTGCTCTCACTTTTTGCACTTTATAAAGACATATCCCTGGAAAAAAATCTGGTTACCATATGTGTGCCCTTTTAAAAGGAGAAGAAGGAAAAGGACTGGAGTTTTAAAGGAGTCTCTATCAGAAGAATGAATGAGAAAGAGAGAAAGGAAATAGAAAGCTTAAAAAAGGTAATGGATAATCAAAATTTATCCAGCCTTGTTTCAGACTAAAGGAATTAAAGGCTTATTTCCCCTTCTCTAAAAAAAAATAACCAAAAGATACATAAATTGTTAATATGCTAAACTCATCTTTTAACTTGTATTTTTACATGTGACTGTACTACTTTTTAAATTTTCTAAATCATAAATAATAAGAGCCAATTAATGGCTAATAAGGGAAAATGACAAATGAATTGCAATAAAAAATACAAACATTATTTCAACTCACTACATTAGGAAGAAAAGGCTTATTATCTCAATCTTGGGATCATAAATTATAGCCATAGGAATTCTCAGGTAGAGGACTTCAGTTAATGAGCTACAGGACAGCTCCCTCTATTGTGCAAAAAGAATGGAGATATATGATGAATTACAAGGACACAGTAAATGCATTAAAATCTTGGTCTGGATAGGAGATTCCATTTTGAGGCATGCAGTTAGGATTAAGCTATTATAAGTCAAAAGGTATTATATTTGATGAAAATATTAAGTAGGACTATATGATTATTTTTCTTCTTTCCAATAATCTTTTTACTGTACTCTAATATTTTGTTCTGTGTCTATTCCCGTACCTTTTCTACTTAGCAAAACAGGGATTATTGTAGATCAAGCAAATAAAAAAAAGCATAGGCTTTGTAACAATTGAATCTTCATCCTCCTAGTTGTACTGTGTTCTTGTCGAAACATTTGCTTGTAAAGATGTATTTCTGAAATGTCTGCTACATATGAACATTAATTTCACAGTAGGCAATGCTGTCAGTCAGCTAGATTGTCCCATTTTTCTAGCCTGTTTTCTGATGGAGCAAATTCTAAATAAGTAGTCTCTTAAATTATTTCACATAATTTAAAAATAGCATGTCATTACCATCAAGCTCCAAGGAGAATGATTTAATTTCAAATCGTTTCCCCATACACTGACTGAAGAAATGGCTCTATGATCATTTTTGACCTTTCGTCGGCATAATTGCCAAATAATTAACAATAGTAAAATGATTACCACCTGAAATAGTTGAAAATGATTATTAAAGGACATCATACATTTGATTGGAGCCATGACCTATATATTTTCTACTTACGACTGTCTATTAAGAACAACAACAACAGCAACGCTCGGGGTGTTGATCTGAAAGCCAACGAACACACTGGCAGCATTTCTCTTTTTCTCTGTTTTTTCCCCCTCCTACAGAGGTCAAGGAAAATTCTTAATTGCCCTTTTCAGATGATACTCTTCTGCAGTGAGTGCTATAAATAATAGTTTAAAATGTGAGCCCTGGGCCATGGTCCAGGTAGAAGTTTGAGGTCTGTTTCATTCAAAATGAGAGATACGTGTGAACTATCCTTTTAACTGATGTGGTGGATTTAATATGTATCTGCACAGTGCACATCATCAATATATTGACTTGTTTTGTGTCCTTAGGACTGTCCTAGTTGGTTTAAAAAAATGGCATAGAGAAAAGACAGTACTTACCCTCAAGGACTTTATAACCTTCTTTCTCTTAGCTGCAATCTGTTCCATTGAAAAAATTCAGTGGCCAACGGCATGCCTAGCCTTCTAATGTCCAATGGAACTGAAGGTTTTATGGGCAGCCAGAAATGCCTTTAGGAGCTGGTGGTAAAAGGCACTGTGGAAGCTCACTTTTTCAATGACAGTGCCTTGAACATAATAGGCATTTAATAAATGATTGCCGAATTGAATTGACTGCTATAGCCAAAGCCATAGTCCAAACTGCCTGGACAGCCAGGAAATGCAGGAGGAGAGTAGGAAGTCCTTTGACCATTGCCAAATTTCTAACTCCATGAGGTCTCTCTGGCTGCCACACAGACCACTTTCATTCTAGATGGCCTAGGAAAGTACTTAAGTGTGTGTCAGCCCCATTCATTGTGGATCTGAGGAGAGCCTGTATGACTGGGTTAATCTAAAGGTTTTCTCAAAAGTCTGATTCTCAGAATCTTGAGTGTGAGTGTGTGTAACTGAATAGATGACAATTAGGTTAATTGTTCCTGTGCATATTTTACATGATTGCTTACTGTCTCACTGAAGGGGGAAGGTAGGAAGATAGAGAGAGAATTGGGGACTCAAAAAAAATTTTTTTTCATTTTATTTTAATTCATAATCATTACCCTCTTTGTTGCCATGGCCTCATATTTGATCAACCTGCATTCAAGATCTCATCCTTTCAATTCATCCTCCACAGAGTTAATTAAGATTCCCAAAACTAAGATTCTGATCTAGTTACTACCCTACTCAGAATACTTCAGGGGCTCCCTATGGCTTCTGGGATAAAATAATATTTCTTCAATAAATTAAAAATCGGAAGGTCTGGGGGAGCTAGATGGTGCAAAGGATAAAACACTGGGTCTGAAGTCAGAAAGACCTGAGTTCAGATATGGCCTCAGATACTTAGTTGTGTGACCCTGGACAAGCATGTAACCTTGTTTGCCTCAGTTTCCTCATCTATAAAATGAGCTGGAGAGGGAAATGACAGATACTCCAATCTCTTTGCCAAGAAAATCCCAAATGGGGTCACAAAGAGGCAGATATGACTGAAATGACTGAACAAAACAACCACAACATGATCTGATTCCCACCAGTTTTCCAGATTTAAATTACTCTTCTACTGAGTTCCAAGGAAACTGGTCTACAAGCTGTTCCCTAAACTTGACATTCCATCTGTGACTCCTTGTATGCTATTAATCTCCATGCTTGGCACTCAACATTTTAATTTGATTCAATTTAACAAGAAGGTATTAAGTATTTACTAGGAGTAAAGCAATCTATTATCACCTTCACTTCTTAGAATCTCCATCTTCAGGGCATTAGATATTTCACTTGGCCTGGAGTCCAGACGTCCTGGGTTCAAATGTGGCCTTAGATATTTCCTCACTCTATAACTCTGGGCAAGTCACCTAACCCTCATTGCCTAACCCTTGCTGCTCTGCTGCCTTGGAACTAATAAACAATAAATATTGATTCTGACAGAAAGTAAGGATTTTTAGAAAAATCTCCAGCTTCTTTCAAAGTTCACCTCAAAGTGTTGTGGAGATTAAAATTAATCATCAGTAACTAAATATTATATTTTATAAAGTTTTATTAATAATAAACTAACATAAAATTCTAGAGTGAAAAAGGTGCTCACTTTTTCTCACTTCAGCTGCTCTAGTGAAGGAGAGAGAAAGAGGGAGGTGCTTTAGAACTTATATAACAATAGTGTGATCACACAAATGTGGAGGCAGAGGAGAGACTAACAGGAATTTTGGGAAAACTAAGGGACTTATGGAGGATGAAGTCCAAGGTTCAAAATCTCCATTTATACAAGGTCTTTCCTGGGCCTCCCAGTTGTTATTCTTCTCTCCTTCTGGAAATTATGTTCTATTTACTTATCTTTGTCCATGATCACATTCTCTTGCCCCCTGCCTTCTCCCACTAGGAAGCATGCTCCTAGAGGAAAGAGATTTTGTTTCTTCTTTGCATTCTTGATGCTTGGGACAAGGTCTTGCATATAACAAGCGCCTAATGAATGTGTCCTAAATTTCATTGAAATAGAATAGATGAGGGACAGCACTGCTGAATCTGAACACCAAAGGTAATTATAGATTCAGAGCTGTAAGGAATCTAAGAAGTCAACATCCAGTTCAAGACCCCCATTTTAGAAATAAGGAAACTGAGGCCCAGAGACATGAAATGACTTCCCCAAGGTTACAGTGATGGTGAATAATAATGATAAGGCTGATGTTTTAGGAATATTAATTTTCCAGTTCTGAGAGGATGGAATGAAGAAGGGACAAACTAGAAGCAGAGATAAATCAATTATGATACTATTACTATAGTCCCGGTAAGAAACAGAAGCAATATTCTCATAGGAATATATTCCAGAAGACCTGACCTTAAAAGGATGAGGAGTCTAGGAAACAAATCACACAAATATGGCCCAGAGGCATGATAAGGGCAGTAAGAGGGAATTTAGTTATTTGGACTTCTGCTAGAGCTTTCTCTTTGCCAAAAAAGAGTATCTAATAATTTTTTCACTTGGCTTAATGATAATTTCCTACTTCAGAAAACCTAGGAGCCAACATGGGGAAATTCTGTTTTAGATCTGATCCATATGAACAAGGAAGAATTATTTGCTGGGATGAAAATGATTGTAGGGGTAGGAACCACTCCATAATAGAATTTGTGAAAGAAATAGGGTGAAAAGTTGGGCATTGCCTGAAATCAAGGTTGCAAATATTTAACAATAATATTTAACAACTCTCCAGAAGTTTTGGCTTTAAAAGATTGCTCTATATAGCAAAAGTGAATAATATGGAAATAGGTATCAAGTGATACCATTTGTATAACCCAGTGTTTGTCGACTCTTGGAGAAAAGAGGGAAGAGGGTAGGGAAAGAAAATGAATCATGTGAACATAGAAAAATATTTTTAAAATAAATAAATTTAAATTTAAAAAATAAAATAAAATAAAATACATTGGGGACACATTAAAAAAACTCTCCAGAGCAAGACACACTTCTAAATTTAATCTGCATTATCACTTTCTCCCTCACTTTAAATCTAGATTACCAACAAAACAAATCAATCCCTAATTTGAAGATTTCAACAATTTCTCAGGTGTTATAAAGCTCACACTGAAAATTCTGCTCTGGTACACTGCTGCATGAAATGCACCTGAGTGTTTGAGATTTGTCACATTCTAAGAAGGATCACGAAGAATCCAATGGTCTAAAATTCTACAGAGATAGTTTGGCTAAGAAGGATATAAGTTTATCAAGAATAAAATTCTGAGGACACAAAGAAGCATTTTTATAAGGAGAAAAAGGAAGAGTTGTTTAAATGTATTGTTTCGAATTCACATATTAGTCATCTACCATCTTATAGAAGAAAAGGCAGCTGTCTTGAGTGTCCTTTCTTCATTCACAGTTTCCTTATTTTGACAGTTATGACCCATCTTACAGTTTAAGATGTTCCTAATGTATGAATGTCTACTTTTGGAGTGGGGCTAAATTATATATGAAACCATTGTCAGCACCAGCATTATCATCATCATCACTATTGCTAATGCTATTTATTGCCCACTATAACTGCAAAAGTGCAACCTCATTTTTGAGTCTCCTTTCCTAACTAGTAGAAATAGTTGTAGTATGTTTTTTCTCTCTCTCTTTTTTTTTTTGCTCAAAAAAAGAGAAAAAAAAAACATACTACAACTGGCTTTTTTTTAATGTATAGCATGTGTAGCCTTGAAAATTTGAATACAAGAGATTATTTTTTTCTTTCCTTCTAACTTCTGGAAAAGGTTTTGCCCCCTTTCCCAGTGATAAAGAAGACCTGCCAAGGTCACTCTCAGGATATTTATTAGTATCCAAACTAAGCAGGCTGCAGATGCAGATGCTCAAATGACTATGCCATCATCCATTGTCATTGGCCACATATCATCCTTAGGTTAATTATAGGAACCAGTCCATCATAAACTCCCCTGAGGAAATAGGGGCCTATATCTGAGGCTACTGAGAGTTCAGAGACCAACCATGAGTATGGAAACGAGCCTTATGTGACCTTGCAAATTAGTACTCAGAAAAGCCTGAGTATCACAAGCTCAGGCACTTGCCATCTAGACAATTAACACTTATAAATCTTTAGGAAGGCTTGAGGAGTTATGAGGTCTTGCTAATAAGGACATGATGTCAGAAGCAGAATTTTTTTCATTATATGAGCAAAAACAACAATCTTGCCTCATATTACACTGCTGCCAAAAATTCATCCTGCAACCCTCACAAAAATATTAGCATTTATAACAGAAGGGAAATTGTTTGTATAGGGTCCGAAGAAACTAATGAATCACGAAAAGTACCCTTCCTTCAGGAGCATCCGAAGGAGCTGTGGCAGTAGTCCACTCACTTCCAACCTAAGATCCAGGTATCTATAATTTAGCTTTGCAATAATATATCCTTCAATAAATTTTACCACAATTATACAAATGGTGTGAAGAAAATATTGACCTCATCACTGTTCATCTAAAGAGTAGTAGCTGCTAGATGGTGGAAAACAGGAGAGTCTGATCATCTCTCTAACTCTTAGAACTTAGCCCCAAGAAGATAAATTCAGCATGTGTAAGGGATGACTGATTGTTGTTTTGATTGGCTTTAGGGGTTTCTAAATTATCGTTCAAAGCATTATATTTCAAACTTTTTATATAAAAATCTCAGTTCTGATATGAGAACCCCAACTGCATTAATTAGTTGCCATAGTCTGGTTCTCTCCTTCTTCTCACCCCCAAGCCTTGGGCTAGGGTATGCATGATGGATACAAGTATAATAACTGCTCCATGATAAGTGGTTCTTAGCCTTTTAATGAAGGATTTGTAGGTGAGTGAGGAAATGGCATGCAACTTGGAGCAAACAGAAGATACTATCTTCTATCCACTATTAGAAGGAAACAATGCATTATAAATGAAGCTACAATGTTGTTCCAGAAAAACAAAAATTTTACCCCATTTGAAACTGATTAAACAGCGTATAGATGAATGTATAGTTAGAAATGAAATTGGATTGTAGTATCAGATCATATAGAAGACCAATTGACCTGCCATCCATTGGTCTTTACAAGTTTGTGAACTTCAAACCTAGGAGAAGCTAAGAAAACTTTCTAGACTTTTGCATCTCAGATTTCATGATAAAGTTTCATAACCAAAGAAATAGTTTCTCTGTGTACTGTGAACCAAATAGGTCCTAAGCACAAACCAGATGATGAGTCTTTTCTTTTTGTATTAAGGAAGTCAGAGATAGGAAGGACAAAGAATATAAACTCTACAAAAATCTCTCTTAAAAAGTCAGATTTTTGTCCCTTATGACACTAGCTTATACATTCTTGAAATTATTGACTCTACTTAATAATATCTTGGATGAAGATCTAACCTGTTGATTAATTGTGGTGGCAAAGAACAAAACCTAGAACTGAAATAATTTAGAAAGAAACATTATCTGGCAGAGGGGAAAGTCAAAAGAGGGGCAGCCTGCTCCCCCTTAGCCTCTGTATATTTTTATGTTATATATAGTTCAAATAAAAGAGTAAGGCTAGTTGGTCCAATCATCTAGGACAGAGACTGGTTTCCTGTATGGTTCTTTTTGAAGTCAACATAACCTGGAGTTGAGTTAAGCATGAAACTGTTATTTAGAATTTCTGGTGTTCTATTTAGAAGTATTAAGCCTCAAGATATGTAGATATATGACAAACTTCCTGTGGACATGTGGGGGACTTTGAGAATACATTTTCCGTGATCCAATGGGTTTCCAGTTTTGGACTTGATGACGTCAACCAACATAGAGAGTAACTTAAATGGGGAGATGAGGCTTTGACTGTTCTCTTTTGGTATGAGGCAGCCAGGTGGAAGGAAGAAAATGCTGGGAGGTTTGAAATAGCTTTTATCATGCGTGTGGTCTTATATATTTTACCAACATGGCCATGGTAATTAAAATATTACTTTTCCTCATAATATCAGCCTTTATCATTTTTAATCATTACAAAACAAAACCAGTCTCTAAGCAATTGGACTATTCTCTCTGTCACACAGGGTTAGGTTCAAACAATGCGATAAAGTTTTCTCAAATTTTCCTCACTTTGGGGGTTTAAAAAAAGCCCAACATTCATTCTGAAGCAAACATCTATGATTTCAAGGGAAGTTCATTATTATAACCCAATTAAGTGGAGGCATCCCCTTCACTATTCATCTTATCAAGAACTTGACAGAATTCCTTTAAGGAGTGATTAGACCAAGACTGGTGGCAAACTTTTCTCAGTGTCTCATAGTCAGAGCAATCAAATTCTCTTTAAGTCCAGGAATTTAGATTTGCACTGAGAAACAAATGCACTACACAATACAGGAAGATTTCCCAGACACTAAAAAAACACATATAGCATGAGTATCTCCCCTTCCAAAAAAGAGAGAGAAAAGAAAAGAAAGATTCACAGTCCCATGTTTCCCTTAATGTCATAAAAACTGAACAAACTCAGTTGAGCAGAATACAAAGCTCACCTCTCTCCTAAGGAAACAAACCTATTTAATCAGACTATAATATATTTTAAGTTTCTGAATATATATGTATATATATATATATTCACATATATATCCTAATTCTTTGAGAAAACATTCTAATATGTATTTTTCAGAGTTTACTATTCCATTAAAATTTAAAATTTTGTATCTTTATCACATCATATCCTTGCCCTAATTATCCTATACTCCTCTTTGAGGATACAAATTGTCCTTATATCACCAGAAGAATGAAGTACTTTAAGAATCTAATCTTAACCCCCAGATTGACCTTCAAAGACCCCAGTTCTGACACTATAATTATCTATTCATTGCCATGACAGAGAACAAAATTAAAACCAAAATAATCCAAAAAAAAGTTTATCAAGTCATTGGGCAGAGGTGGAGAGCCAAAAAAAATCCTGCTCCCCTTATACCTCTATAAGTATCATTATATAGAATTCAAAAAAAGGAACAAAGAAACAGTGGTTGATTAGCCAGCACAGACAGGTTTTCAGATAAGATATATCATTAGTCTTTGGGTCCCCTTGAAAGTTCTTTGGGGGTTAATATAACCTGGAGTCTTGAGTTAATCATTTAAAAAAATCTGATTCTTAAGCAACAGATCTTATCTCTCCACCACATAGGTTAAGTTCAAACAATGCAATAATTTCTCCATGCTACAGCAGAAATTGGATTGCAGGGGAGGAAATCCAGTTGTAAATTTTTTTGTGTGGAAATATTGTAGCCATTTACAAAGAAGAGACTGCAGAATGGAAATATGGCCAGCAACTTTTAGCAAGTTCTTAAGATTACAGTCAACATGAAATGCCGGACTAATAATTTTAAAAATCTCTTTGAGTTTTATTTTGTTTTGTGTTTAAGTTGTGATTGTATTTTAAAATGAGGGCTTTTGTGGTTTAATGGTTCTGATATTTTCTTTTGGTACTTCTGTCTTCTGGATAATTAATTAGTTTAATCATTAATTTTTAAATAGGCCATTTTCTCCTTTGCCACACCAGCAAAATTCATCATATATACTCAAATTCCATTACCACCATTCCTTCTAGAAGATGTCATGGTTTCTAATTTGGGGGAAGAGAAAAAAATCCCAAGTTCATGGGAAGTGATGAAGTGTATTTCATTCTGTTTATTAAATGCATATAATATATAAAATAATTCTAAAACCCATTATATAATTCTGGCCTTGAAACCTGACTACAAATGCATACTATAATTAGTAAAAGTAATCATTTTAAATTGACAAGATCAGAATTTCAAAAACAGAAGTATATGCTTTATAAACTCCAAGGCTAGGCTGCTTTTTAAATTATATACAAATAAAAAAGGAAAATCTAGATCAAAAGGAGGAGAAATTATATCTTTGTATGTGACAAGCCAAGGTAAACCCTCACTGAGAGATACTATACATTGATATTGTGGTTTTTCATACTCAAAAAGATTGAGATTGTTGATAAATATCATTTTTGAAAAAAAAGTTTCCATTATATGCTGGTAACTGTGATTGATACTGTAATTATTACTTATAATCTGCATTGTTGGAATTAATCAAATTGTTTGGTGGTTGAAAAATTTTGGCCTTATGGATCAGCATTGTGAGGATATAAAAATGGTATATGAAAACTATTGTCAATTTATGTATGTTGAAATTCACATGAGACTATTGATATTTGAAGTAGAATATGTTTTAATAAAGGAAGTTTTTAGAATTCATGAAGAACAAATAAGAAAATTTGAAAGAAGAAGGGAGATATTGAGAGAGCTCATTGCCTCATTTGAGGATTTCAAAGAAGACATTTTTGGAGAAGGGAAGTCCCCCAAAATGTCAACTCTTTCCCAAACTTTGCCTATTGAAGCCTATCTATCCATAGACACTATAATATAACCTGCTCTTTCATTTCCAAATGTTTCCAGTAACCTGAATTTTGCCTCAACCACAAAGAGGCCAGCATTTAACTAGAAATAGATGTAAATGGAAGGTTAGGCAGAGAGCCCAACCTCTGCCTAGGTGTTAGGAATTTTTCCTAACTAGGGGCTCATAGTAATTATGACTTACCCTAGAACTTTCCATCTAAAATAAACTCCCTAGAGGTTCCGGGTTAAGATGGCGGCAGAGTAAAAAGCAGCTCTTAACCTCTCCTGACCAAAACACACAAGACTCCTCAAAGGGACATAAAAACAAGTCCAGAGGAACAGAGGAACCCCACAACAGGTTGCAGCGTGGAAGGTTCGTGGAATTGGGACATTTCCATGCTATAAAGGGGTGAAACAGCTCTCACTAAATCGTGCAACCACCCCACCCCCAACCCCTCCACACACACCAGCTATAGCGCCGAAGCCAGCTAAAAAGAAATAGAGCAAGTTTGGGGCACCCATCGAGTCATTGGCAGCTCCAGGACCTATTCCTGAGAGCAGCAAGATTTGGGACCCCAAAAAGCCAAAGAACGCACGCGAACTCTGAGCGTGGGCTCAGAGCACAGGCGTGGCGGAGGCATGGGTGGAGGCAGACACAGCCACTAGCTAAAGCTCTGAAACCCTGAGTGGGGAACCAGCGCAGACGGGTGTACGACCATGGAAGTAGTGCCCTGAGACTTGTAAAGGAACCTCCAGCAGAGGATCAAGCAAGGGGGCCCACCAGGGGGCTTGACCTCAGGAGCCAAAAGACCACGGACAGACCCTGAGCGCAAGGATAAAGCTGAGAAGCTGCTGGGCTAATGATGGCTACCCAGACTCAGGAAGTTCAGAAGAGAAAGAACTCTATGGATCTGTGACTGGTCCTATGGCACATAAAATTTTTAGTATTGACTTAGTTAGGATATAAATGGTCTGTTTACCAAACATGTAGATGGAATAAAGCTGAGAGAAATAAATAACATACATTGTGGATGACAGAGTCCAGATTCAAGAAGATCTTAATAGGTCAAAACATTGGGTCACATGAGGATGATGACTGTTCTTTGCTTTGTGTTAGGTGGCTTATCACCTAACACATAACTCACACATACTAAGCTTTCATGAATGTCAATTAGGTTGGAAAATGAATTTAATATGAATAAATATAAAGTCTTACATTTAGGTAAAACAACTGTCACTGTTGCAATATGAGGATGACAAGCTAGTTAGACATCTGAAAAAAGATCCAGGAGTTGGAGCAAAATGTAAACCCAATATGAATCAGCATTCTGATATGATAACCAAGAAAATTAATGTAATGCTAGTCTTTATGAAGGAAAGCAGAATGCCCAGGACTGGGTAGGGGGGGCAGTAATACTCTCAGTATTTTGCACTTGTCAGACAACATCTGGAGTCTTGGGTGCCATATTTCAGAAAGAATATAAATAAACTGGAGAAAGTCTAAAGAAAGGCTGATGAAGGTCCTCTATCTACGTCACACCATACAAGGAGTAGATGAAGAAAATAGTTTACCCTAAAGAAGAAAAAAATGTAAGGAAGCATGATAGGTTTCTCCAAGTTTTTTTAAAGGATTGTCACCTGGAAGAAGGGTAAGAGTTATTTTACTTGGCCCCAAAGAACAGAATTAAGAGCAACCAGTGTAGGTTGCCAAGAGGAAGTGGCATTGGCTACCTCAAGAAGGAACAGGTTTTCCTTTATTGAGAATCTGCATGTAAATGTTGGGTTTGAAGTAGAGACAGAGATTCCTGTTCACTTGCAAATGAGACTCCATTTTATGATTTAGTTATCATGGTGGAGACTCACCATAATTTATGCATCTTCTGTAGTACAAAGAACTAGCCTAGAAAAAAAAGTAGGTTATAGTTCTAGTTCTGTTTATGACCTTTAAAAAATTTCAAAGCCTCTATCAAATGGAAATGATGCCTTCTGTATACATCATAGGGTTTTTGTTTTGGTTTGGTTTTTTTTGGTATTAAATAAGATAACAGATGTGAACTGATTTTGAAAAGTTAAAAAGACTATATAAATAGAAGCCATCATTAGTTTTCCTCATTTGTAAAGTGAGGAAAAGATGTTTTCTTCTAATGCAACTCTGCTGGAAAGCTAATTTATATACCAATACATATGTAAAATACTTTAAATTCTTTAGAAGGCAGATGTCATGTATGGTTCAGATAAATACTCGTGAGTACATAAATCTCAGCTAAAGACAAGTGTCATATTTCTCTAGCAGGAAAGAAAAATTAGCAAATTCATTATTAGGATCCTATTTATATGTCTATTGTCAAGGCAAATTATTTATTTGTTTTATGTCTGTTTTGCCTGGATTAACATCATTAGTATTCAGGAGTAAATGAGTTCTGCATTTGAATTTCATACATTTTGCATTTTAAACAGGGGCCCAAGCTCATCCAACTTTTTCATGTGATGACACTTGTAATTAGTGGATAAAACATAATTTAAGCTAGCAAAGAACAACTTACATGTACATGTCACTTGAAGGTTTGCAATGAGCTCTCCTCCTAACAACTCTGAGAGAAGCAGTGTGTCATTAATCACTATTTTATAGGTACAAAGGTAACTTTCAATGATCACACAGCTAGTGTCTTAGACCAGGTTTGAAATTGAGGTTCCTATGTCTCCAAAGCCAGCTCTAGTTATTAAACCATTTTGCCTTTGAGTTCTGTAACTGGAAGGAAATGAAACTTTGTTGCTTTGCATGCCCAAAGAATCTTAGGTGGAGATATTCATGTGGATGACTGCAAGAGAACTGCTTCTTGGAAAGGACATTCTTCATTTTTCTACCAGTTTTGGGGGAGCAACCTCCCATGCTGGATAGGCTTGCTCTTTCCTCCTGGTGGCAGTCAAGATAGTGAAGTTCTTGTTCATCTGAAATATGAGCACAATATGCTAAACTGGGTTTGAAGAAAAGTACCCCCCACCAAATTCCCTTTCAAGCCCTTGTATCTCCAAGAATTGAGTTTGGGGTTTTAGTCTTTTTCATTTATCCTTTTCAGCCCTATGCATTAGCAGAAGAGTCTCTGGACTTGAGAAAACAAGCCAAAGAGACCCGCCTGAGAGGTAGGATTCCAGGTCAGATATTGCTGTCATCCCAACAAGGAAGTCCTAAGAAAATGGAATATGGGACACAAGCCCAGAGGACCTTTAGACTTCAAAGGTGTTAGGAAAGATCTAAGAATACTGAGTTAAACTGTAAACCTAATGCCTCCTACCTCTCCAATTTCTGCAGGAAAGGCGATTATATACTCCAAGATGTGTGGGAGTGTTTGTATGTTTGTCCTTACTTTAACTTTGAAGTAAATATCCCTTTGTAAAAGCGAATCTGACTGGTAAGTGGTAAAAAATAAAGAGCAAACCAATGATTTTTCATTTAATTTTAAAAATCAAATTAATGGTGAAGGAAAAAAATTGGAAAAGAAATGAGATCTTTTACAAAAACAAAAGCAATGCATCCAGTATTAGAAGGAAAGCAGGAAACTATGAGGAAATGTTTATAGCAAGTTTCTCTGATAAAGAGAATTGAGTCAAATTTATAAGAATATGAGTCATTCTGTGGCATGATGATATGCTTGGAGATTCCTATAAAATCAACTAAAAAACTAATTACCAACTTTTAACAAAGTTGCAGGATATAAAAAAACAACATAAAAATCATCAGTGTTTTTATATATTACCAACAAAGCCCAACAGTAAGAAATAGGAAGGGAAATTCCTTTCAAAACAATTGTAGATAATATAAAATACCTAGGGGTCTACCTGCCAAGACAAACCCAGGAATTATTTCAACATAATTACAAAACATTTTTTGCACAAATAAAGTCAGATCCAAGCAATTGGAAAAGCATCAGTTCCTCATAGGTAAACCATGCCAACATAATGAAAATAACAATTCTACCTAACTCAATCTACCTATTCAGTGCCACACCAATCAAAAATCAAAATGATTATTTCTTTAAAGCTAGAAAAAAATTCTGAAGAAACTGGGAACACCTATATGAATTATATTATCTATATGAGCTAATGTAGAAGAAATAAGCAGAGCCAGAAGAACAGAAACACAGAATACAGAAATAATGTACAATGAACAACTGTAAATGACTTGGCTATTCTCAGCAATACAATGATCCAGAACAGTGATTAAAAATGTGATCTACCTCCAGAGGAAGACTGATTGCAGATGAAAACAGATCATTTTTCACTTTATTTTCCTCATGGATTTTTTAAAGTGTCATTCCATAAAATGAGGACTATGGAAATATGTTTTATGGGATAGTGCATGTATAACCAATAGAAATTCCTTAGTGTCTTAGGGATGGGGGAAGAAGGAGAGAGAGAGAGAGAGAAAGCAAAAGAGGAGAAAGAATGCAGAACTCAAAAATGTTAGAAAATGATCATTAAAAATTGTTTTTACATGTACATGGGAAAAAATAAAACATTACCATAATTATGCAAATATATGTATATATATATATGTATATGTACACATATATATCAGTCATTCCCCAATTGATATGTGGTCAAAGTATCTGAACAATAAATTTTCAGAAGAAATCAAGGCTATCTATAGGTATCTGAGGTACTAATCAGGAGATTAGAATGGCAAATAATAGTTTTCAGACAAAGAAATCATAGTTATCTCTAGTCATATGAAAAAATACTCGAAATCACTCTTGATTAGAGAAATGCATATTAAAACATCTCTGAGATACCATCTCACACACATAAGAGACTTATATAATTGAAAAGGAAAAATGATAAATTTTGGAGATGTGGGGAAAACTGAGACAGTATTGCACTGCTGATAGAGTTTTGAACTAATCCTAACATTCTGAAGAACAATTTGGAACTAAACCTATAGAGCTATAAACTATGCATATAACTAGGTCTGTATCCCAAACAGATTTTTTTAAAGGAAAAAAGGAAAAGGTCCCATATATACAAAAATATTTATAGCAGCTCTTTTTGTAGTGCAAAGAATTGGAAATTGACAGATGCCCATTTAATTAAGAATGGCTGAGTAAGTTCTGGTATATGATTCTGATGGAATGCCGCTTAGGTATAAAAAATGATGAGCTGGATGCTTTCAGAAAAACCAGTAAAGACTCACATGAACTGATAAAAAGTGAAGTGAGCAAAATCAGAACATTCTACACAGTAACAGCAATATTGTGCAATGATGTGAATGCTTAGTTATTTTCAGCAATATCAAGATCCAAAACAATTCCAAAGCATCTATAATGAGAAATGCTATGAATCTCCAGAAAAAAGAACTGATGGAGTCTGAATGCCAATTGAAATATTCTATTTTTTACTTTAGTTTTTTTTTAGTTTTTTTTGGGAGAGGTGGGAAAGTTGATCTGTTTTCTTTCACAACATGACTAATATGGAAATGTGCTTTTCATGGCTACACATGTATAACCTTTATCAAATTGTTTGCAGTCTTAGCATGAGGGTGGGGTAGTGTAGGAGAGGGAGAGAGAATTTGGAACTCAAAATTAAAAAAAAAAGAATCTTACATAAAGTTAATTACTTTTAAGTGGAAGGATATAATCCATGAAGTCTTGTTATAAAAAGTATAGATAGGCCTCCATGCTACTGTTCAGAAGTTAGCTCATGAGGGATGAGATGCTCTCAGGAATAAAATTCCAAAGATACAAAGAAAAATAATTTTAACGATGAAGGGGAAAGATTATTGTCTAAATAGCCTCATATGGATGTACAGGGGATTAATTCCAGTTTAAGATTTAAAATATATATCCTGAAGATGGATGAAAGACTGTTAACAGAGGATGAATTCTATATGAGCTCAGGGGGAGCTGAGACTGATGAGAAAAACAAAGAATAATAACAAAATTTTAAACTATCTTGAAAAAAAGAGGAAGATAAAAAAGGACTAAAATCACTGAAAAGTTAAATGGGACAGTGATAGAGTACAGAGAAGTCACCAGATCCAGATGAACTTTAGACCAAAGTACGGAAACAACCTGTTAGATATGCTTGCTCAGTCATTGCCTTTGATCTTTGAAAGAATGTGAAGAATGAGACCATGCCTTTGGTAAAGAATAAATGTCCCAATGTTAAAAAGAACATGGAGGAGAAGCAAAAGGAGGAAGAGGAGGAGGAGGAATTAAATTAAGCAAAGAAAGTTCAAGAAAGAAAAGGCAAAAACTGTCAGTGAGCTAGATTTAGGTTCCTTGCAAAATTATAAAATGTATTATTAAAGCAGGAGTTCTTAACCTTGGACCCACCCAGTCTATTCACAAATTTCAGGGAGTGCATGAAATTGAATGGGATGAAAAATGACTTTCACTGGTCTTTATTTTCCTTTGTAACACTATTATTTTATTTTATGCATTTAAAAAATTATTCTGAAACTAATCCCTAGATTTCAGTAGAATACCAACAGGCAAAAAAAAGGTTAACAGACTCTATATTAAAGGAATAGTTAGTGTATCTCTATCTAAAAAATAAATCAAGTGATCACAATGAACCAGTAGGGTTTCACCAAGAAAAAGTCCCGCCATAAAACTCATTTCCTTTTTCTGACATAGCTACTTGAACTGTTTAGGAGAGCTTAGTGGAACAGTGGATAGAATGCAGAGCCTGGATTCAGGAAGAATTATCTTCTTGCATTCAAAAGCAGCTTCAGTTACTATATGTATGACCCTGGGCAAGTCACTTAACCTCATTTGCCTCAGATTCCTCATCTGTAAAATGAAGTGGAGAAGGAATTGGCAAACCATTCCAATCTTTGCTAAGAAAACACCAACAGAGCTCATGAAGAATGAGATACAATTGAAAACAAGTGAACAATAACAACTAAGACTGATAGAGCAAGGAGAATTCTGTACAAATTATCTATCTCGTTTAGTTTAATTTTTGATGCATAATTTCATTTTAATAATTGATTTATAATATAAAGGAACTTTATAATTTTTCAGTTTAAGCTGAAAGCCATGATATATTGACAGGGATGCAGGAACACTGGAACTAAATCTGATCACTCCAAAGATGGAGTAGGAATTCAGCCAAAGCAGTACATTAATAAAATTTATACCTTTAAATACTTATATCAATAAAACAGAAAAAGAACAGATCAATGAATTGAGTATACAACTAAAAATAGAAAAAATTTAAAACTCCAATTAAATACCAAATCAGAAATCGTTAAAATCAAAGGAGAGATAAATAAAAATGAAAGTAATAAAACTATTGAACTGATAAATATACAAGGACCTGGTTTATGAAATAAATAAATAAATCATTAGTTAACCTGATCAAAAAAAGAAAGACTAAAACCAAATTACCAGAATTAAAAATGAAAAGGACAAAATTTTTCTATTTCAACTTAGAAGATTCCTGATGAAATATCTAGGGATGTGTGCTTAGATCTCTCCCATATAATAACATCTTTATCACTGACTCAATATTCTTAAAATTCCTGTCTTCCTTTAATGCACAGTTCAGCTATTGATTGATATTAGGACTTCTTTGTCCCTCTTAAAATGCTAATTATTTCTCCCCTTTGGAATTACTTGTTATTAATTTTGATATAGTTGGAGTATTTACTTATCTCTATCTATGTTGTATCCCACCAATAGAATGTAAACTCCTTAAGAACAAAGACTATGTCGTTTTTGTGGTTTTGCCTCCAACTTGGAGCTCAAGCTTTGCACATAATTTAATTTTTATTGAACTTAAATGAATTGAATAAAGGCAAGATAGGAAGGATAGTTAATACAGTATATGACATAATCAAGATCCAAAAAATCTCTACAGACTAGATAAAGAGTATTCCAAAATTCTTAGTATGGTTTGAAGCTACTAAAGCTGTTACATTCAGTTTTTTCCTGAAGATCCTGAACAAGGTATTAAAGCTTTAAAAGCACTAAGACTTTTGGGACATTCTTTATAAGGTAGAATTTAATAGAGATCTGTGAACTCACACTTTTATTTTAAAAAATCAATATCACACATATTAGGATAAGGGATAGTAAGGCAGCAAGTAGTTCATCTGAAAAAGTTCTAAGGGTTTTATTGGATAGAAAACTCAATATGAGTATGATTTGGAAACCCCCCAAAAAAGATAGGCTTAATGTTTATGACTAAGGAAGTGATAGCATTCCTGTTTTGTTTCAGAAAAATTATATCTGGAGTATCATGTTCAGTTTTGGGTGCCATGTTTTAGGAAGGACATTGCAAAGTCAAGTCTATCCAGGTGAAGGCAACTAGGATAGTGAGCTGCCTTGAGATCAAGCCATACAAGGACTAATGGAAAAAAAGTGGAAATCTTTAGCTTGATGAAGAGAAGACTTGGGGGGCAAAGAGAATTAAAGAGGCAATTAATGTTTATCAAGAGAAAAAGTAGTCCCATTCTTCTTGGCCTCAGAGCCTGGCATAAAGCCTTATACAAGTCACCGCTATCTATATACGAAAACAACTGTCAACAAAACAAAATAGATATGGTTCATCCCTATACTTGATCTTATATCACACCTTTATCCTCAACTACATTCTCCTAATCTGTGCTTGGTTGTTCCAAATTTTTTTTTTTATCCTGGGACTCCATTCTAGGAGCATAGGGCCACAACCAGTAGGCAATGGGTCACTCAGGGTCACCCAGCTGGGAAGTGTCTGAGCCCGGATTTGAACCTAGGACCTTTCGTCTCTAGGCCTGGCTCTCAATCCACTGAGCTAGCCCAGCTGCCCCTACTTTAGGTTGCAGTTTCTTTAGCAGATGTTCCAAATTAGTGCCTATAAATTAGAGAACTTGAACTCACAACAAGAAAGAAGCATATTTTGGCCCTGAGTATCAGAAATCATAATCCCACATTTCCATCAATGTTTTAAGCTGAATAACATTAAATACACAGTCATAATCCCATGTATACCCTATAGAAACAAACCTTATTTAAATAGACTTTATATGTAAATTAAGCCATGTTAGAGATAAGCCATTTTTAGGGCAAATCTTGTACTAATTTTAGAAGGGAGATTTACATAGCAGTAAAATCACTAAGAAAACTCAGTAAATATAAATACCTGTGAAAGAAAAGTCCAAAGCAGTACAAAAATGATCATCAATATTAAATAACATCAATTTTCCTCATAATCTGGTAGTTTGTCCCCAAAGTTCAATTAATCAGCTCCTTTCTTCTTAGACTGAATAATAAACCTTAAAGTACCCAAAGATCTCAGCTTAGATAGAATTAGTAGATAGACTCAAATCTTAAGTACTCTTTTGTCTTAGAAGTTTTTCCCATTGTATCTCCAGCTCTGGCTGGAATCCTCATTCCTTTGTCTCCATTGTAAGCCAATCAATTGTCCTTCCTGTCCTTGGTATATAAGATCCCAAGTTCTTCTGCTGATTGGAAAATCCTCTTTTGAGGTGCATTTCCCTATAGACAGTATTCCCAGAGTTCCAGAGCTGTGCAGTGGCCAATAGAGCATTGTCTCCCTTGTCCTGATTAAAGACTTGTTCTTTCTTACTACTTTTGGTAGTTCTATGTTTTTCAAAGTTGATACTATAACATACCTCAAAATATTCTTGAGAAGTTGAACAAAAATATTCATAGCCACACTCTATGTGGTGACAAGAAACTGGAAAATGAGGGTATGCCCTTCAATTGGGGAATGGCTGAACAACTTGTGGTATCTGCTGGTGGTGGAATACTATTTTGCACAAAGGAATAATGAACTGGAGGAATTCCATGTGAACTGAAATGACCTCCAGGAACTGATGCAGAGTGAAAGGAGCAGAGCCAGAAGAACATTGTACACAGAGACTGATACACTGTGGTAAAATAGAATGTAATGGACTTCTGTACTAGCAGCAATGCAATGACACAGGACAATTCTGAGGGATCTATGGAAAAGAACGCTACCCACATTCAGAGGAAGAACTACGGGAGTGGAAACACAGAAGAAAAACAACTGCTTGAACACATGGGTGGATGCGGACATGATTTGGGATGTCCTGAAATGACCTCACCAATGCAACTATGAATAATATGGAAATAGGTCTTGATCATGACACATTTAAAAACCAGTGGAAATGTGCATCAGCTGGGGTGGGAGTGGGGTGTTGAGAGGAGAGCAAGAACATGAATCATATAACCATGAAAAAATTTTCTAAAAAATAAAATTTCAAAAAAATATACATATTCTTGAGAATTTAACACATAAACTCTACTGGGATACATTAACTGTACATAGACCATCAGTATTCACTGAACTATGATCAACAATTGCTGAAATATAAGCTCAATTCATAAAAACTTAAAAAATATTTTTTAATACTGGATGCCATCCAGCTGCTTGTCGACTCCTGACTATATGGAATGAAAAGCTTTCAAAGTACAGAGATATGGTCAAGAAGTTTAAAATCAAGTCACAATTGGATAAAGTGCCCATTGTCCTAGGTGTTTTCAGTGAGTCTTCTGTGTATAAGCTTACATCCTAATTGGCATGGGACTCTGGGTTTACCTTGTACCCTCAAATTATAGAAGTGCTTCAGGTCAAACTATAAGCAAGGAAATTCCTTTGCTTCCTTGTTACATTCTTTTTTAGTATTGCATTCTTGTTAATGCTAACCCTGGACACCAAAGAGAAAGACCCTTGAGAAAATTATCACCCTTGGATTCTCCCCTAGGTTTTGAGATAGACATAGATATACATATTCTGGTTATATCCCAATACCATCAGTTATAATCTAGGACATCTACTTGCTCCCTAAATTATGGCCAGCCAAACCCTATGTCTTCAGGACATAAGATACTGCTCTGAACCCAGTCAGGTGACCAGCCCCCCCCCCTTTTGCCTGAATTCATACCCTCCTCAAGTCACATAGCACCTGCTATAAATAGAGTATAAAAACCTCAGAACTGATCCCTTAGAGGAGGAAGTGTCCCATCTATGTTGACCTGCCAGCCAAATTCAACATGAATTCCAAATTAATATATTTCTCTTTTTATTTCTAAGCTAAGTTATGGAGTCTTGCATTCTTGCCAAAGGTACCCATCCAGAACCCATGGGGGTTCATCTCAAGTCCTCCCCCAACCCTAATGCTTTGTTTTATTTTAAATAGAAAAAAAGCAGTTATTTTATCCACTTGAAAATAGTCCATAGAACTCTCTGTTATGGAAGAATTGTCTCCTTTACATGTTCATATGGTTGGTAATTCCTGCCAAATATATATTTTCCACAAAGAGCAGCTAGATGGTACAGTGGATAGACCCCTGGGTCTAGTAGGGAAGATTTTCTTCCTGAGTTCAAATCTGGCCCCAGACATTTATTAGCTGTGTGACCCTAGGCAATAATTTAATCCTGTTTGCTTCAATTTTCTCATCTGCAAAATAAAATAGAGAAGAAAACGGCAAACAACTTCAGTATCTTTGCCAAGAAAACCCCAAATGGAGTTAGGAAGAGTTAGACACAACTGAACAACAACCATGTTCACCACAAGGCAGAAATTATGTAGGTAAAAATTGTTTTATTATTATGCTCAAACATAGATTCAGGCCACAAAGAAAACCTGAACAATTATGAATATCCTGACAAGGCTTCTTTCTTATTGAATAAACTGCATCAGTGTCACAGAGAAATAATTCTTTTACATATTACATATGTACAAATTGAAGTGAAGATAGATTCATAGTTCTGTGCTTCCTTCAATGTCATAAAAGTTAAACAAACTTAGTTAAACAGAATCATAATCTCATATATCCTCTAAGGAAACAAACTTCATCAAACAATAGGTAAACTAAATCAGGTACAGATTAGACTCCATTTAGAGGATTCACAATTAGACTGATTGAGGAAGATTTGCATGTCTCCAAAGGGTGCAGGACAGTTGAGATTCTTCTAGCTTCTTATCTATGGAATACTTAAGACTCCTAAGTAAATGTTTATTACCTCATGAGAGAGGTTTTTATCAAGTAAGGTTGATATTAACTAAAACATGCAGGAGGAATAAAAGGAAAATTTTAAATTTCCTTAACGACTGAATATAAAGGACTGTGACCATATGGTGACTTGTCTCAGTACTATTTCTTTTTTTTTTTAATTTTTTTTTATTTTAAACCCTTAACTTCTGTGTATTGACTTATAGGTGGAAGAGTGGTAAGGGTAGGCAATGGGGGTCAAGTGACTTGCCCAGGGTCACACAGCTGGGAAGTGTCTGAGGCCAGATTTGAACCTAGGACCTCCCGTCTCTAGGCCTGGCTCTCAATCCACTGAGCTACCCAGCTGCCCCCTCTCAGTACTATTTCTATCTGAACCTAATAAGAAAAGATGAGAAAGATATACTAATAACAATAATTTATATATTATAAAACATGCCTATATTATAATATATAATTTATAAATAATTTCTACATCATTTTAAGGTATGCAGTATCCTTTTTCAAAAACCCCTTGTTTTTTATAGTAGAATAAATACTGCATATTGGTTCCAAGGCATGAGTGGTAAGAGCTAGGCAATAAGGGTTATGACTTGCCCAGGGTCACACAACTAGGAAGTGTCTGAGGTTAGATTTGAACCCAATATCTCCTATCTCTGGAGCTGGCTTTCAATCCACTGAGCCACCTACCTGTTCCTGCAATTTGCTTTTGAAATCTTTTTTTATTCTAAACTTAAACAGTCTCAAAGACTATTCCCATAAACAAAGCAGATCACAGAAGAGGATTCTATATAAAAACATGTCTTTATTTCTCATCTTTTGAGTTTAAAATATCATAATAAAATATCCTTTCTATAAAATGGCAAAACAAAATACATAATTAAAAGTATATAATAAAGTCTCCACATTATTTTCAAAACTATCATGTTTACCCATATTTCTTCTTGAACTTCTTCCTGTCTCTTCTATGCACTTTAAAAAAATGTTAGTGACTCTTTTTTTGTATCACTATTGTTAAACTTTCCCCTTTAATAACTGAGAGAAGGGGAAGGGGGGAATATTTTGACAAATAAGCAGAGTCAAGCAAAATGAATCCACAGAGTGGTTATGTCCAAAAATGTGTATGTGTACCTTATTTCTATTTCTTTTCTCTCAGGAAAAATGTAACATGCTTCATCATAGGTCCTCTACAGACATGGCTGGCCATTGCATTGATCAAAGTTCTTAAGTCTTTCAGAGTTATATTTCTTCACAGCCTTGCCCTTTAATAAATTGTTCTCCTGGTTCTGTTCACTTCACTCTGTGTCTTAAATTATCTCTTTCATCATTTCTTTTTTTGTTAAACTCTTATCTTCCACCTTAGAATCAATTTTTGATTCTAAGGCAGAAGAGTGGTAAGGGCTAGGCAATGGAGGTGAAGTGACTTGCCCAGGGTCACACAGGAAGTGCTCATCTCTAAATCCAAGGAGATACCCAACTGCCGCCTCATTTCTTAAGGCACAATAATATTGCAATACGGTCCCAAAATCCTGTTGTTTAAAAGGTAATCCATGGCATCACCCTTTAGATTCTAATTTTTGATTTTCTAGTTTCTACTTTCTAAGTCTCTTTACACATCAGGAAGTTTGTTTTTGTTTGTGGCTATTCTGTCCTCAGTGTTATCCTACCTTTTACCACTCCCTCATCTTTACCTTTACTTATTTCCCTATGAATTTGATCAATTTCCACCAAACTATGTGTGTTTCAAACCTTCTTTGTCCTTTTCTGATAAGACAAGATTAATTAGATGACTGCTCTCCCCTCACCTTCTTCTATTTACTCCAATTATGAGAAGTAATTAATTCTACCTCCTTCTTTATCCTTTCTTCATTAGTATGTTCTTCTTTCACCCTCCCTTCTCTTTCTTCTCTTAAAATCCTCAAAACAGAAGCAATCCAAACCCAGGACCTTTGTTTTTCTTATTATGCTCCCTTTGAAGACATTTAGATGCTGAAGGAACACTTGTTTCTTCTTCCCCCTTTTGAATGTTAGCACTACATCATTGTACAACTCCTTTCAGATACTCAAATCCATTTTTCTTTCTAGGTTTCTCTGGATTCCTGTGTTCATATTTGCAAGTTTCCACTCAGCTCTGGACTTTTTGGTAGAAATGCTCAAAAGTTGTGGCAGGCTGATTGGAGAAATAGGGTCAGGATAGGACCTGTTATCTGGATTCCCTACGTGACCAATCCTGGCTGAGGCAGTCTTTGTGTTTGGTCCTGGTCACCTGAGCCCTGAAAAGCTCTGGTACCAGCAGGTTGGTTAATCCAAAAACAACTTGACCCCTC
The DNA here is from genome assembly GCF_016433145.1 of Gracilinanus agilis. Taxonomy (NCBI): domain Eukaryota; kingdom Metazoa; phylum Chordata; class Mammalia; order Didelphimorphia; family Didelphidae; genus Gracilinanus; species Gracilinanus agilis. Next base: position 241,267,651 of record NC_058132.1, read on the forward strand.
CAGGAGGCTATTGGAAGTCATTTAGAGAAATATTCTGTAATAGATATTTTATCTGGATCCCATTACAAAATTATCGGCAAGTAAAACTGTGTGTATGATTTTTTCTGCACTGCATGTCAGGTAGCAGACAGAATGGGCCATCTAAGGTAAAAATCTGAGACTCCTCTTTTGACTCATTTTCAGATCCCCACCTTTTCTCAATATTCTTATTGGGAAGCTTTGAGTCTTTAGCAGACCAACAGCTACTGAGTTAACCATTTTTCTCCTTGATAATTAAGAAGCCTGAACTCTAAGAAACCTCAAGGCCAGGCACAGACAAAGCTAGACAAGACTTTATCTGACCAGGTGCAGTCCTGGACAGGACTCAATTAGTAAAAATCTCTATATTTTTCTGCTCCCAGAATTAACCCCCTACTAATTGGTGGTTGGAATTTGGCCTTTGACCCTGGACCTATGCTTCTACTTTTTAGACTTTAATGGGTTTTTGTATGATTTGTGACCCCTTCACAGCTGTGATTCTTTCTCTGTGTTCTTTGTTTGAAACCAGTATATAATAAACTCAAAACTCCATAGCAGTTACAGCAGATATGAGCTAAACATTTAGTCTGACTGTTCTCATTCAAACCGATGCCACTAAATGCCACTCAGGACCCCCCAAAATATAGAGCTGGTGCTCTATAAAAAGTCCTCTATTCCATTAAAAATACATTTTCCCCCATAGGAATATATCCAACTTTTCAACATTCTTTTCTTAGTTATAAGCCTGTCTATTGTCTCTTTTGGAATATTGTATTCCAAGATCTCTCAATATTTATAGAAGTTGCCTTATCCTGGGTTATCATGACTCTTAAGCACCTTCTTTCTACATGCCCATAGTATATTTTCTTTGATATAGAAGCTCTGGATTTTAGCTATTGCATTTTGGGGATTTTTGCTTTGAGGTCCTTTCAGGAAATGATCAGTGGATTCTTTCTATCTTTACTTTGCCCTCTGGTCCTAATATATTTGGGCAGTTTTCATTAATGATTTCTTGAAATAGAGTGTCCTGGTTTCTTTCTTTCTTTTTCTAAATCATGGTTTCCAGGGAGTACAATGATTTTTAAAATTATCTCAGCTTGACCTGTTTTCCAGTTCAGTTGTTTTAGGTATCACATATCTTATATTTTCTTCTGTTTTTTTTTTCTTCAGGTACATGAGAGGAGTCTAACGGCGGCTAGGTGGAACAGATGAAAGAACTCCAGACCTGGAGTCAGTATTAAATTCAATCTATGACACTTATTAGCTGTGTGACCCTAGGCAGATCACTTAACCCTATTTTCTTCAGTATCTTTTACTGTAAATGAACTGGAGAAGGAAATAGCAAACTACTTCACTACCAAGAAAACCCTACCATGAAGAATCAGGTACAACTGAAAATGACTAAACAACAACATATTACTTTACAACCTTGGATAAGTCTGTTAACCCTTGTATTAGAAGTTGGTCTAATGATTAGTTCACTCACTTAGTTCAGGTTAGATTTTGGGATGAATGAGGAAAAGGGGAAACCTCTAAGTCATTGAATAGTTAACAAAAAGGAGGTTGACTTTGGCCTATAAAAGGAAGAATATGCAACAAGGATACAGTATCTTCGGCAATGATAGACCCAATCTTCTTCTTTTCCTGTGTGAAGGGAACCCCCTCCTAGGATCATGTACTGGGCTCCTACCCGTGTCCCAATACAGCTAGTGTTGTCACGTCAGTGTGCTCCAGTGTGGGTCATGGGGCAGTGACCTAGGCTCCTGAGCCTGAAAGGATCAGGTTATTGATCTGGGGTAAAAGAGAAGGAATAGAAGAGGGAGTTTCAGGAAATGGGATCTCTCTATTCTCTCAGACACAGCAAAAGGAAGGTGACTGAGAAAGCCTTGGGGAAAGCAATCACATGGCTAGTTTAAAAAATTTTTTTTTCTCTGTCTGCCTTCTCTTATTCAAGTAAATATTAATAAACTGAATGGAAATTAAGGATTGGAGTTTTATTTAGCTTTAACATTCTTTAAGGAAAATGTATCTAGTAAACAGGTCATTAGGTAGAACTTGCTCAGATTCAGGTACCCATCAAGTCCAAAAGACCTAGAAACCATAGGGCTGGGACTTTTTAAACATTTACATGGCTGGGAAGCCATGTCAAAGGGAGCATGGATGTATCAAGCCCTCTGGGCAGCAGTTTTCTTTAAGGAAAAGCTAATCCCTGTCAGAGGGGAAAAGAGGAAGTATGAACCTAATACATGTTATAGGAGAATGCTTATAAATATCCTAATACATGTGCCTCAGTTTCCTTGTATATAAAATGAAGAAAATATTTATCTCCAAGTCTTGTGAGACTTAAAAGAGATTTTTTTTAAACCCTTACCTTCTGTCTTAGAATCAATATTGTCTCAAGCCACTGACCTAAAACTGCTCAAAAATTTGCAGAAAAATCCCTTATTTATACGAGAATCCTGATATAATCAAGCATCCCTGAAGGGTTTATAACATTTTTACAGTGGTTGGAAATAGCTTTATAATGGATTTATAATGATGAACACATTCAAACTAATTAACATCTTCTAGAAATTGGAGAATAGCTTTACAATGGGTACTTTCAAACATTTTAACATTTTATTTTATTTCATTTTATTTTTTTTAACATTTAATAATATTTATTTTTTAGAAACGTTAACATGGTTACATGGTTCATGCTCTTACTTTCCCCTTCACCCCCCCCCTTCCCACCCCATAGCCGTTTTTGATAGTTGCATTGGTGTGGTAGTTTGGAGTCTACATCCCCAATCATGTCCACCTCAACCCATCTGTTCAAGCAGTTGTTTTTCTTATATGTTTCCTCTCCTGAAGTTCTTCCTCTGAATGTGGGTAGTGTTCTTTCTCATAAGTCCCTCAGAATTGTCCTGGATCATTGCATTGCTGCTAGTACAGAAGTCCATTACATTCTATTTTACTACAGTGTACTGGTCTCTGTGTACAATGTTCTTCTGGCTCTGCTCCTTTCACGCTGCATCAATTCCTGGAGGTCTTTTCACATTTTAACATTTTAAAGAAATGATGAGGAAGTTGGAGACAGATACAAAGAGGGCAGTAAAGTCTGGGACTGGATTATGTAGGAGGGGCTGGTCAAGCCATTGGACTTGACCTCTTGGAATAAGCTTCAATAGGTACAATACAATACTAAGATACAGTCTGAGAGACTTCTAAAACAAAAGGGGGCTCAAGATTAGGACTTAAGATTTGATCATGTCATTCTAGGGCACCTGCCCCAGGAAAGTTCCCAGTTGAACTCCAAAGACCCAACTCATAACACTTAAAGCTGTCCTACAGGAAATAGATGGGGGTGAGGGACCAGCTTTTACAACTTTTTGGAGATATTAATAACTCTTAATAACTTGAGAATAACTCATTAATTTCTCACTCCACACACTTGTAATCCTTAAAGTTCCTTGTAAATGCTGGATATCATTAATAGGATCATAAGCTTAGAGCTGAAAGGTACCCTGGACACCATCTAGTCCAGTGATGGGGAACCTTCTAGAGTGGAGTGCAAGGCCCTGCCCCCACCCCACCCCCCAAACCACATTCTAGCCCTCCCTGCACTGAGTGTCAGATGAAATGCTTACTCTACCCAGAGGAGGGAAGAAGCACTGCCATTGGACTGCTGGGTGAGGTGGGCAAGTTATATAGTCAGGCTTGGGGAGAGGGAGAGGTGAGGGACACAAGCACTCTGCTCCCCTTTAGTTTTGTGAACTATGATCCCCTCCAGCCTAGAAAAAAAAGCAAAAGAGCCCCTTATTTATAGGAAAATATAACCCTTGGGTTAAAGACATCATCCTGACACATTCACCCCATCACATTCCAACCTTCCTGAAGGAGGTATCCTCCAAATTAACCTTTTTAGCAAATGGTCAAGGGTTGAAGTCAGGTTTTAATCAGGATGCAGGGCTGATTGGGAGACTGATAAGCCACTATTGTGTTTTTCAGAGTTTCTGGCTCACCTGTTCTCCCTCAAGCAGGCACCCCTTTGAATGCAAACTGAACAGGGGTTAGTAAGAGGTGAGGGGACTAAGCTCAAGTTTGCTTGTGAAAGAAACTGGAGAAGGGAGCTGAAGAGGCTATTAGCCTAGCTTTGGGTTCATAAAACTCATTCCTAAATCACTAGACTACAGTTGTTTTTGTCTCACTCAGGCCAAAGGTAATTAAGAGGCCATTGTATTCTGAATGGGGTTGGGCAATCTGGTCCTGCAAGGGATGCTGTCTTGTAGAGACCTGCTTACTAATGCCTACTGGGGAGGGGAAAAGGAAGATGGGAGCAGCTCAGCTGGGCCTTCCACAGCTTTCTAGTTAGGAACTCTGGGGACCTCTGTGCTACAGGGACAGGTGCACTAGGTCCTTGAGACACTGAGTCCTTGATATTCATGCCCACAGAGAGGTCTATGTTTGCCATCTCTGGCACTTGTGCCATAGGTTCGCCATCACAAATCTAGTCTATCCCCCTTGTTTTATAGGTGTGTCAACTTGGAAAAATACACAGAACCACTAAAGAAGTCATAAATAATCAGGATAAAAGGCAAGTTCTTGATATTTGGCTGCAACACAGAGTTAAGTGCTAAATACCACACAGAGCCAAAGCTCTCCTAAGAGTAACAGAACTCGGGGATCTTATATACCTTTTTGGGGAACAAAGGGCTGGGAAATATGATTGATTAGTTCTATATTCCATACAAGGAAAGGAAGAGTCCAGGTTTTGACAGACAAGAAAAGGCTGATGCTTTATCCTAGCTACAAAACCTTTTTTCCAGCTGGGGCTGGACTACTCAGGAGGGGTCTCTGATTAAGGCAATAAACTTTTAAAACACAAAGAGTACCTAAAGTATGATTGCCTACTAATCTTATCTAAACTAGGACCATTAAGTACCTCAAACTCTATTGTTCAGTCTAGAAGGAAGGTCAGTGTGGTCATTCAGGTCAGTCAGATCAGTGGGGGCTTCCCCTAAGGCAAATTCCTAAAGGACAGGGGGAAAATAGGGTTTCAAATAAACACATTAAACAGTCATCATTACCTTAAGGGCTCAGAGTGATTCCCTCATTGTGGGAATGGTCTAAGGAGAGATTGTGTTCATGCGGTCATCTATTAGTAGGAAGGTTTTTATAAAGAGTTTAGAGAAGCAGAGAACTAGAGATGAAAGGGTAAAATGGAAGTGGTGCCTGGAATATATGATTATCCCTACACTTCAGTGATGATAGCAAGGGTATGGCTTGAGGACCACAGATCACAGATGAAATGACTAAAGTTTTAAAAGATTTACTGATCGCCAAGGTTATGCTCTTCAGGATCATGTTTTGATCCGGTCTTCTAAATTCCAAGAGCAGAATTCCATTCATTTATTCACATCCAGAGATATCAAATAATACTATGGCCCATAATACCCCTGATTCAAAGGGAAGAAGATAACAATATAGTTGGGAAATATTTAACAAAGTAAGTAAAAACACAATAAAACATAAATAATACACTTTAAAACTCAGTCAATATGCAACCCATAGGGATCATTTTATATGAATTAGTGGCCCCTGTTTCTGAGTTTGACTTTATCACACTGTTATTCTTCTCTCTCAAAGTCCAAGTCTTGATAAAAGCAAATCAGAAAATGATAAGTTAATAATAATTCACGTAATAAGGGACTGCCCAACAAGAGCTTGATACATTCCTCTGGGTTCCTGGACCAAATCCTTGCAAGTAATTTTTTACTATTTACTGTCTGTTAACATAAGTGATGATGCAAATTATTGATTAGCTACTGAAAAAAACTGGTTGTGCATACTGTCAGTTATATTCTTGGAACCTGAGGTTTGCCTCAGTCCCTCCAGAACTTGCCTTGGGGGGAGTCCCACACCTACCTAGTCTCTGCCTGAACAATAAACCTCAAAGTACTTAAATGATCCCAGTTTAGGTAGGACTAGTAGAAATAATCAAATCTTAAAGTATCCTTTTTTCCTTAGAAGTTTCTCCCATAGTTTTAGAGGCCTCTCCCAGATAGCCCAGCCTCTGGCTGGAATCATCCTTTTGTATCCATTGTAAAGCATTAGCCTCTCCCAGTGGATCTAGCCTCAGACTCCTAATTTCCTGGTATCTATTGTTGTAGAGACCTGCTCCACAAACAGCTCCCACCCAGGGTAAGAGAAATTGGCTGGGATTATGGGAGGATCAACCTCCCAGGCTTAGAGATCAGACTAATAGATATCCTCTTGCTGGGCTGTGACAAAGATTATTGATTTATTGAATTTATAGAGAATTTGACACAGGCTAAAGGGTTAGGTAAGCCTTTTGCAGGAACAATGATTGGCACTGATTTACAAGATGGAAACAATGGATACAGATTGCCTTAGTGGCTGTAAGCAGTGTTTTCTATAGAATAATAAATCATAGGTAATAAATCAATTCAACATGTCAACGTATGACTCAGTTTTGTATAGAATACTGTATGTTCTTTTACAGTACTCTTGCTTATTATTTTCTCGGCAGGATATCTAGTGTTTTGGGGAGGGGGAAATGTTTGCTTTTCTCATGCTGGGGAGCAGATTATGTGTCTTACTGCTTCCAAGTTAATGGCTACCCAGAGGCTTTGCAATCTGGGGTGACTGGGCTTGTTTCCACAGCCTTGCTGAATGGAAAGTCCCTGACTTCCTAACTACCAAGAAGTTTTATGTCCTGGGGTGCATTGGGCATGGAAGCCCCCAATCTTCTTATGCTGCTCCCACACATTGTAAAGCTCATCAATCCTACTTCCCTGCCCTTTATTCTCCAAAAGGTATATAAGACCCTCAAGTTCTATTGCTTTTTGGAAAATCATCTTTGGCAACCAGAGTACCAGAGCTTTGGCTCTGTGTGGTATTAAGCACTGACTCTATGTGATGGCCAAATATTGAGCACTTATCTCTTGCCCTGATTAAAGATTTGGTCTCTCTACCTATTTAAGTGGTTCTGGGGTTTTCCAAGGTGACAATTAAAAAGATACTAAATGCTCAAAGGAAAAAATTTTCTCTCCTTGCCCTCCCTCTTTTCTTTTTGTTTCCCTTTCCCTCTTACTTTCTATTCATTGTTTCTGAAGTCTCAGGCTAAAGTGGAAGTAGTGTTATATTCATATTTGCAAAATATTTTTTACAGTTTTATGAAAAGCACTTATTCCAAAGAACTCTTTGGGACAGTTCAAATAACATTCTTCAAATTTTAAGGATGAAAAACGGACTTTGGAAGGTTTCAGCACCTTGCCCATGACCACATAGCTTGTAATTATCTGAGATGGGATTTGAAATCAGGTCTTCTGGCCCTAGATCGAGAATTGTATCTCATATCATCCTTCTCCTTAGCAAAGCAAATACTAATTTTTAAAATAAACATTCTTATTGACTGCATGTTTGGAAGGGGAAAGCATGCTAATTTCATAAAGAAAATGTTAAACTCCTTTGCAAATTCTGTTTTGGTCCACCAGGCTCTTGCAGAATCTTTCCTCTTTCTACCAGACCAGACATGAAGGATTGTGGGGGAAGAGGAGTGAAGAGGGGGATGGGAAGTACTTGCAATAGCTGCTAATCGATATTGGCTGATGTGCACTCTGTGGCAATCAGTTATGTATATTCAGTAATGGCTTAAAATGGACTTGCCTAGAGGAAGCACACTTATGGCTTAGCATAAAATCTTGATGTAGAGATTTATTCAAGCTCAGAGAGGTAGAAGTGCTTGAATAGTGAATTAGCTCCAGCTCAGAGGCTCTTTACCTCAATACCTGGAGGAAAATGAGTTCCTCTTTCTTTCATTCCCTTAGTCTCAGCCCTCTTTTTTAGTGTATGCTAAATGCAAGAAATAAAACTATGCAAAAATATGTCACACTCACTTGTACTCATGTTCTGAATACACTGATTTGTAAAGCCCGAATCAAGGATCTCCACGCCCAAAGAAGTGGCTGAAGCCCAGGATGACACAATCTAGAGCATTTTACTACAATTGTCAAGTTGCCAATTAAAAGAAGAAAGAAATTGCTTAAAGGCCCTTTGTTATATAATAATGTTTTATTCAGAAGGAAAGGAAAAAACCAGACTGTCACAAAAGGCAATTCTTACCACTTTCCTTCTTAACCCAGTAACCAAATAAATTTCTTACTCTTTATTTTTTCCCCCTCAAACCACCCTCAAATATATGGCTACCAGGGTTCTCCATCAGCAGCCATCCAGCCTGCTAGTGTTATGGAAGAGTTTTATTTATCTCTCCAGAACAGCTGGAAATATGGACTGAATCCAAAGCCTCCTCAGTAGGTGGAGACAGTTTTGGAGTGCAGTTTATCTTTATTTTGTTTAAAGATTTGGGTTTTTGGGGAGAACATTAAACAAGGAAGCCACTCTTGATTATAGAAGAACTGAAGCAAAGAACAAACACTTCTGTCCCCAACCTAATTTTTTAGAGTCCAGATTCATGATCACTGGATGTTAATGTTTTTGGCCACATTACTCACTCCAGCAGAGTTCTGAAAAACATTAGAAAAACAAAAGTGGACCTTATGACTTGGATCAAGCTTGTTTTTTAACATTCTTCCCTGTCTTACTAATATCTAAAACTTGCCCCCATATTCACACATTACAGATGTTCTCAAAAAGAACTAAATGCAAAACAAAGAGCTCCTTGGTGTGGAATCCTGTCTTTCTTAGGCCATTCTGCAGTTAGTATATTCAGTATTTCCCTCTCTTAAGATATATCTGTGTGACTATGGACAAGCCACTTAACCTCCATGGACCTCAGAGTCTTCATTTACAAAATAATTTACAACATGAAAGAGTTGGATTAGATGGTAGCCTCTGTGGTTCCCTTCTAGTTCTATAGTTACAGTAAGTCCTGTAATACTCTAATCTCACCTTTATGCCTTTATGGCTCTTCATGAACTAGATGTTATATCTAAAGAACTACAAGGTAAGTTGTAAGGAGGATGTGTAGACAGGACCCTATTTTCCTGCTCTTTATGGTCGTTATCCAGGTCTTGGTCATCTCTTCATTTTTCTAAAGGCCAAAATCTGGAATCTTTGATATGGCCAAGAAAACTGTCCATCTTGGAAACTCTGGAATTCATATCTTAGACATACCCTCAGTTCCTCTGGCCCCTACCACTGATTTGATGGATCCTCTTAAAACTTCCATTTAGGGAGGGCATCTAGGTTAGTCATCCCTTCATTTCTCTCTGGCTGCAATCTGGATTCCTCCATTGTGCTTCCCTCCATTTTTGTTTTGCAAATGACAAACTTAAGAATCAGTAATGTTAAGTGCTTTTGGTCATATAACTAAGAGTGCCAAATCTAACTCAAATCTTAGGACTCTCAGCCCATCATCACTTTAGACTTAGAAGAACTTTATAATACCCTCCAAGTAAAACTTACACTTATTTTGACATCATGACTTTGATGCAGAGTTAGGCATAGGCTGGGATGGCAAAAATGTGAAAGAAAACATAGTTTCTTAGTGAGGCATGAAAGAAACCAAAGTAGTGTCGCATCTATATACAATGAATATATGTGTGTGTATATATATATATATATATATATGTATATATATATATATACTTTCATTGAGAAAAGCATTGGGAAACTGGGCATGGTAAAAACCAAATAACTTCAGGAAAGTAACACCAATTATATTTTAACACATAGGAAATTGCTTGTTACTGATGTTAGAGTCATTCCTGAACCAATTGTCTGTGTACAGTCAGACCACCAACTTGCTAGAGCAAACATCAAAATTCGTATAAAACTATAAGAATAAATATAAGGAAAAATATAGTATGCATTTAACACTATTTCAACCAGATCTCTTTAAGGAAATTGATTCCTCAAAAAAGGGGAAATGAATGGAGAAGATATTAACACTAATTTTTAAACAATTTTACATAGAATTTTGACAGACATAAATAAATAAAGAGACACNGTGTATATATATATATATATATATACTTTCATTGAGAAAAGCATTGGGAAACTGGGCATGGTAAAAACCAAATAACTTCAGGAAAGTAACACCAATTATATTTTAACACATAGGAAATTGCTTGTTACTGATGTTAGAGTCATTCCTGAACCAATTGTCTGTGTACAGTCAGACCACCAACTTGCTAGAGCAAACATCAAAATTCGTATAAAACTATAAGAATAAATATAAGGAAAAATATAGTATGCATTTAACACTATTTCAACCAGATCTCTTTAAGGAAATTGATTCCTCAAAAAAGGGGAAATGAATGGAGAAGATATTAACACTAATTTTTAAACAATTTTACATAGAATTTTGACAGACATAAATAAATAAAGAGACACAGAGACTAAAACCTCAGGAAATGCTTCTACTTTTCAATAGCAAAGATATGAAAACCAAGAGCAACACTAGTTTAGAATATAAATTTTTTTTGTAGATCTTTTAGAAGAATAAGGTGGAAGATTATAAAGAGTATTACCTCCTAAGACAGCAAAAGCAGTGTAAGAAAAACAAGTATGAAGAAAGCAGAGGAAAGCCAACTACATAAAGTCATCCTAAGGACATTTAAAGATTAAATGGGAGGGGAAATAAAAAATAGATAAAAGATAGATCTGCAAAGACTTTTGCAACTCATTTTTTTGCCATCAAGGACAGTAGAGCTATCATATTTGGATAATAATAATGACAACAACTCACATGTGGAACTTTAACATTTACAAGTGCTTTATGTATGTGATCTCATTTGAGCCTCATAAAGCTCCTATTAAATAAGTTCTACACATTATTATTTCCATTTTACATTTGAGAGAATTGTATCATAGGCAGGATTTAAACAAAAATCTTTCCTTATTCTAAGTACAGCACTTTGTTCACTATTCTATGCTGCCTAACACCACATCCGTGGATTGAAGAAAATAAAGGATAAAGTAGCTCAATTAGACCAAGTATGCTTGTGTTGGAAGTTTTATAATTTTGGAAGCATTGAGAGATTAATTCTCAAGGTAGCTGAAGGAGAAAAGGATACTAAATGCTTGGAAAAAATTGGAGGCTTATCATATACCTTCTCCCAAAGAAAACCAAGAGAATGCCAATAGCTAAGTACCCTTTTATTTGCCTGTTTTCTCATCTATGTACATTTTTATGAGAATAATCTGCCTACATAGTAATATTCCACCACAGACAATATCTTTAGCACTGCAGTTGACTGAAAATGTTGAGAAACCAAGACTCCCCTGCATTTGTTTGTTGATAACAAAAAAGCATTTGCTTAAGAAAAATGTTTCCTTAGACTCCCATAAGATGATCCCTATGCATACATTAAAATTACGATTACCCAAAATATATGACAACCGATTTAATCTTGTTTAATGATTCTTTAATCATTACTATAATGAGATATATAAGATAGGGAAATTGTGATCTCCAGATATGTTTGTCTCTGTCAAAGAGGTATCTGGTACAATGTCCAAGTCAAAGAAGGGTCATTTATGGATGGCAATATGCACCAGATGCTCCTCTTTGAGAATAATGTTGCACTGGTTGCACTAAGCATAAGGACACTACAGAATCTCCTAAATAAAATGCATAGTCACTTAAAGGATTATTAATATCCAGATAGGACCAACTAAGTGGATAGACCATACTTTACAGATGGAGAGACAACTTGTAGAGTTCTTCCAACAATATGTGTGTGTGTGTGTGTATATCTAGGACAGATACTACAAATGCACAGTGAGCTGGGTCTAGAGTTGAACAGGAGGAGGACAGAAGACTATAATGACTTTGGGAAAATGTAAAGTTCTTTTAATGACCTCAAGATTCTTTCTGAAACAAAGGCTTACTTAAAAAAATTTTTTTTAAACCCTTACCTTACATTTTTAAAACCCTCAGTTCTAAGAGACAATTGGGGTTAAGTGGCTTGCTCAGGGTCATATAGTTGGATGTGTCTAAGGCCACATTTGAAATCAGGTCCTCCCAACCAGGTCTGGCTCTCTATCTACTGTTCTACCTAGCTGTCCCTAAGGTTTATCTTTTTTAAGACCATTGATCTGGTAGGGGTAGTATAACTTCAAAAACCATGAAATCCTTTAGTAGCACAAAAAAATGGAGTTGAAGATTAACGGAATAGCAATGGAAGGGTACATGGTGGGTGGGAACAGACTGTAATATGTTGCAAAGGATTACAAAGGAGAGTTGGTATATAGGATGTCATCAACAAAATGGATATTTGAATAAGAAAATGGACTTAACACATAATGAGAGAGAGAAAAATGGCCATTGGAACATGTCCATTAGTAATACTACTCAGTATGTTAGAAAGAAGGAAAGAAAGAAGGAAAGAAGGAAAGAAGGAAAGAAAGAAGGAAAGAAGGAAAGAAGGAAAGAAAGAAGGAAAGAAGGAAAGAAGGAAG
>NC_058132.1:241280148-241330297 GCF_016433145.1 Gracilinanus agilis
GAAAGAAAGAAAGAAAGAAAGAAAGAAAGAAAGAAAGAAAGAAAGAAAGAAAGAAAGAAAGAAAGAAAAAAAGAAAGAAAGAAAGAAAGAGAAAGGAAGGAACGAAGGAACGAAGGAACGAAGGAACGAAGGAACGAAGGAACGAACGGAGGAAGGACTCAAATAAAGTCCCTAGGTATATCTCTTCTCAGCGAAGGACATGGTTTTATGGAAGAATGGAAAATACAGTTTGAGGACCAGCAGAATGACAATACTCCTGGACCTGAACCAGATTAAAATGTAATTGAGAGATACTTAACAAAATAAGTAAAAATACAGTAACACAAAGATAATCTATTTTAAAACTAGGTCAGTTGCAGCCACCAGGGATCCTTATGCATGAACCTTTGGCTCCTATTTCTATTGGAGTTTGTCTTCACTGGTTTAGAGTTCTGTAGAAAATGTTTCATTGGAGGGACTACCCAAGTAATGGGATAATTATAATAGCTAACATTTATTTGTGTTTTAAGGCTTGCAAAGGACTTTAAAAATTTTATCTCATATCCTTTCAACAACTGTGATAGGTAGGTAGGTTCTATGACTTTTGTCATTTTACAAAGAGGGAAACTGAAGTAGTGATTAACCTTTCCATTGTTACACAGCTAATAAGTGTCTGAAGCCATATTTGAACTTAGGACTTTCTGACTCCAGGACCCACACCACCTAACTGCCTAAAAGAGATAATATATCCACTTTAGTATTGAAATATAGAAAAATGAATAATTTTATGGAGAAATTTATGAAAATCTACACAGATCATTTCATTTTATAAAAATTATAATTTGTATATTGTCTCCAAAAGACCACATACTTGTGTAGCAATTTGTCTAGGTTGTTTGCTTTTCATTGTACCATTAATGGTACCTTGATACATGAGCATCTTAAGTCATGATGAATTTGAGATATAAGCAGTCTCAATTTGGATTTTTTGCTTTAAGTCATGAGTGGATATTTGAATCACAAGCTTCCACTACCCTCCACTAGATCATCTGCCGAACATTTGGTTTCACAAGCTACACAAGGCTGTCTTGTTTAGTTCAGTGTTTATCTGGCCATGCAAGCATCTGTACTGAATTGCTTTTGCTTTCTTCTTTATTTTTGTCTTTATTATCAGTTTTTTTGGTCAAATTTCTTAACTTTTAACCATGGGTCCTGACAATGGGGGAATTGAAAGAATGACAGCAGCAGCAGCAGCATGCAGAAGTTTTGTAGGAAATTAGTGGGGAGGAGTCCAAAGTGGATGAGGTAATCAGTATAAGTGAGATTAAGGAAACTTTGAGGATTTGGGAAACAAAATTAAACAGTTCATTGAAAAGGCATACTCAGAAAAAGTTGTAACAGGTTGTGTATTAGAGCTGTGTAATACTTGTTTCACACATTATCATGTACAGAGAGTAAGATATGTTAATTGATAGCACAAGAAATGAAAACCTTTGCCAGCAACTTCGCCTGACCTTGAAGGTAAATAACATTTTATAAGTAAGTTTATTTTTTATATTCTTTCTTATTATCTATAAATATATTTATTTGTTACTTATAAAGCACATTTTCATACTTAAAAGCATATAAATTAAAAAATAATGTGGTTTTTTTGGGGGGAACTGGAATGGATTAATTGCATTTCCATTCATTTAAAGGGGGAAATTTAAAGTTGCAGGATACAAAATAAATGCACATAAATCATCAGCATTTCTATATATTTCCAACACATCACAGCAGCAAGAAGTAGAAAGAGAAACAACATTCAAAATCACCCTAGACAATATAAAATACTTAGGAATCTACCTACCAAAACAAACACAGCAATTATATGAAAACAACTACAAAACACTTTCCAAACAAATAAAACTGGATCTCAACAATTGGAAAGCCATTGATTGCTCATGGGTAGGACGAGCTAACATAATAAAAATGACCATTCTACCCAAATTAATTTACCTATTTAGTGCCATACCTATCGAACTACCAAAAAACTTTTTTACTGAATTAGAAAAAACTATAACAAAGTTCATTTAGAAGAACAAAAGATCAAGAGTATTGTTGTGAGGAAGATTAATTAGTGTTAGTGTTGGCCCTAGCAGAAAGGGCTGGAGAATTCTAAGATGGAATGAACAAGCAGGAAGTGGGCTTATGCTCTGAGAGAGACTCCATTAGTGGTTGGACATAACTGTTGCTAACCCTGGGAGATCTCAGAGTTAGGGAAAAACTGCATCCAGATTCCCTGGGATCCTGAGAGGTGAAGGCTTTCAGCAAGTGGACAACTGACCTTCAGAGCTGCACCAATTGGGGAAGTGGTTTGGGATCTGGTGGACAGCATTTCAAACTCACTCTCCCTACCTGGGTACCTTGGATCACCTGGTGGAGTTGGCTCTTGGCATCCTGTGACCATCCTTGGATTACCATGAGACCTCAATTGCCCTTTACCTGAGCTGACCAAACCTGGCTGGAACCAGGTTTGAAGAAGCTTTCCTTGTGACTTCAGTATTGTTCCTTTGGGCCCTGCCTGGCTTAGGTTAATAGGATAGAGTAGTTAAGACCTTCCGTGTCCCCTGTGGTTTGCCCTTAGGTTTTCAAGTGTAGAATCCCCAATCCCATCCTTTATTTAGTTACCCACAATTAAACTGTATAAACTTTTACCTTTGCCTGCTGATTCCATAGACCCTGGCCTAGGGTGAGCTGGGTGACCATTGGGCCAACTGTCATTCTTGTGTCTGATAAAACAGTGAACCCTAGTCTCCCTATCCTTATTGGTCTTGTCTCTCCTTCAACCCAATGTGTACCCACAAACCATTTAGGTTACATTTTAACATCCCTGGTGCCTCACCATTACAATATCAAGGGAAATAATGAAAAAAAAAACATGAAGGAAGGTGGCCTAGCAGTACCAGATATTAAACTATACTATAAAGCAGTAGTCCTCAAAACAATATGGTACTGGCTAAGAGACAGAAAGGAGGATCAGTGGAATAGATTTGGGGTAAGTGATGTCAGCAAGACAGTGTATGATAAACCCAAAGAGCCCAACTTTTGGGACAAAAATCCACTATTTGACAAAAACTGCTGAAAAAAATATGGGGGAGATTGGGTTTAGATCAACATCTCACACCCTACACCAACATAAATTCAGAATGGATGAATGACTTGAATATAAAGAAGGAAACTATAAGAAAATTGGGTGAACATATAATAGCATACCTCTCAGATCTATGGGAAAGGGAAGATTTTAAAAGCAAGCAAGAGGTAGAAAAAATTACAAAATGTAAAATAAATAATTTTGATTATATTAAATTAAAAAGGTTTTGTACAAACAAAAACAATGCAACCAAAATCAGAAGGGAAACAACAAACTGGGAAAAAAATCTTTATAACAAAAAACTCTGACAGAGGTCTAATTACTCAAATATACAAGGAGCTAAAACAATTGTATAAAAAAAATGAAGCCATTCCCCAATTGATAAATGGGCAAGGGACATGAATAGGCAATTTTCAGATAAAGAAATCAAAACCATCAATAAGCACATGAGAAAGCGTTCTAAATCTCTAATAATTAGAGAAATGCAAATCAAAACAACTTTGAGGTATCACCTCACACTTAGCAGATTGGCTAAAATGATAGCAGGGGAGAGTAATGAATGTTGGAGGGGATGTGGCAAAATTGGGACATTAATGCATTGCTGGTAGAGTTGTGAACTGATCCAACCATTCTGGATGGCAATTTGTAACTATGCCCAAAGAGTGATAAAAAACTGCCTAGCTCAGTGGATTGAGAGTCAGGCCTAGAGACTGGAGGTCCTAGGTTCAAATCTGGCATCAGACACTTCCCAGCTGTGTGACCCTGGGTAAGTCACTTGACCCTCATTGCCTAGCCCTTATCACTCTTCCACCAAGGAGCCAATACACAGAAGTTAAGGGTTTAAAAAAGAAAAAGGAAAAAAAAAAAGAATGCCTGCCCTTCAATCCAGCTATAGCATTGCTGGGTTTGTACCCCAAAGAGATCATAGATAAACAGACTTGTATGAAAATATTCATAGCTGCGCTTTTTGTGGTGGCAAAAAACTGGAAAACGAAGGGATGCCCTTCAATTGGGGAATGGCTGAACAAATTGTGGTATATGTTGGTGATGGAATACTATTGTGCTCAAAGGAATAATAAACTGGAGGAATTCCATGTGAACTGGAAAGACCTCCAGGAATTGATGCAGAGTGAAAGGATCAGAGCCAGAAGAACATTGTACACAGAGACTGATACACTGTGGTAAAATAGAATGTAATGGACTTCTGTACTGGCAGCAATGCAATGACCCAGGACAATTCTGAGGGATCTATGGAAAAGAACGCTGCCCACATCCAGAGGAAGAACTGCAGGAGTGGAAACACAGAAGAAAAACAACCGCTTGAACACATGGGTTGATGTGGGCATGGTTAGAGATGTAGACACTAAAGGACCACACCAATGTAACTATCAATAATATGTAAATAAGTCTTGATTGATCACACATGTTAAAACCAGTGGAAATGCACGTTGTATATGGGAGGGGCGAAGGGGGCTGAAGGGGAAAGTAAAAACAAGAATCATGTAACCATGGAAAATGTGTCTAAAAAAATAAAATATTTAAAAAAGGGGGAGGGGAATTTGACTTGACACCCAAGCAAATTGAGTTACAAGCTTGACCACTGAATGAATTAAACTCCTGTGTCAAGGTACCACTGTACTTTATTGGTATCAATAATCAATAGGAATAGTAAAGAGAGGGGAAGGTAGGAAAGAGGTAGAGAGATACTTAGCTTTCTAATCTATTGGCCACCATGATGGGTCTATGGCTAACTCTGACAAGGGTTCCTTCTGTTCTCCATGATCCAGCAAGAAGACCCCAAAGACCTTCTGGCCTCAACTTATAATCTCTTTTCTCTACCCCCTAACTCTCACACATCACATCTCAGGAACTAATCATAGTTTCTTAATTTGCCAGGGCCAAATAAGCCACATTCATTGTGTCATTTTGAATTTACTCAGCGGTCTTTCACCTCCAGGTCACTGAGAGATGATGTTAAAAAAAAAGTGACATAAAGGAGAGAGAAAGTTGCTTCCAACAGGGTGAAGTGACTTGCCCATGGTCACACAGCTAGGAAGTGTATGAGGTCAAATTTGAACCCAGAACCTCTTATTTCCAGACCTGACTCTCAAACCACTGAACCACTAGCTGCCCCTTGTAGCAGGTATTTTGATGAAATAAAAACATTTAAATGATAGACTCATATGATTTAATTACCATTGGACTGAAGTCAAGAAACAAGTTTTAGTTCTGACTTTGCCACTAAGTAAATGTACAGCCTTGGGCAAATCACTTTACTGTTATGGGTTTGGATTTCTTCATTTTAAAAATGATATTGACTTCAAGATCATCTCTAGCATATTCTGACTCATTAGAAAAGACTATTAGACTCTGAGGGATTTATAGTAAAGATGCTACCCACATTCAGAGGAAGGACTGCAGGAGAGGAAACATATAAGATAAACAATTGCTTGAATGCATGGGCTGAGGCAGACATGAATGGGAAATAGACCCTGAACAAGGACACGTGTTACAACCAGTGGAAATGTGCGTTGGCCATGGGTGGGGAGAGAGCGGGGGGTGAAGGGGAAAGTAGGGGCATAAAGTATGTAAACAGGTTAAAAACGAATATTAATAAATGTCTAATAATAAAAAAAAGAAAGAAAAGACTATTAGAATCACAGAATCTCATTGAGGGTTGGAATGGACCTTAAAGATTGTCTAGACTACCCTTGCCTCAATAAAAATCTCCCTAACAATAAATATACTTAGCAACGCATCCAACAAGTAGATATTTAACCTCTAATGATGGAATGCACATTACCAACTGAGGAGACTTATTCTACTCTAGAAGAGTTCTTATGATTAGAAAACTTATATTAAGATAAAGTCTGCATCATCTATCTATAATTTTAACAGGTGGGCCAAAACAGAACAAAACCCAATTATCTTCATCATAGTCCTTCTAAATTATTGAAGAAAATTCTTCCTTAAGTGTTTTCTGCTCAACATTCCTAGATATTTATTTATTTATTAAAATACTCATCTTTTTTAGTATACTTAGTATACTTCTAAGACAGAAGGACCAGGCAACTGGGTTTAAGTGGCTTGCTCAGCATTGCATAGCTAGGAAGTGTCTGAGGCTACATTTGAACCCAGATCCTCTTGACTCCAGGCCTGGTACTCTATCCATTATACTATCTGGCTGCACCTATTCCTAGATCTTTAAACTGAACCTAGTATAAAATGGTCCTTGAGTTCTGTCAGCATCTTTGTCTGGATATGTTACATTTAAGTATACAGAACTGAATGGAGCACTCCAGATGTCGTCTGGACAAAGAATACAATAGGACTGTCACCTTTTTTGTTTTGAACACTTTTTCCATTAATACAATCTAAGATCAAGTATATTTTTTTGAATATCTTGTCATATTGTTGATATAGTCAATTTATTGTTCCCTAAAAAAATCTAGAAATTTTTCATATAAATTGTTGTCTAATCATACCTCCCTGGTTCTATTTGTGCAGTTGATTTTTTTTTATATTAATAGTATTTTATAGACTTTGTTTCAGAGAGCTTAGGAACTGCTTTTTTTCCCTTTACTCTTTCTTTGACCTTCCTGCTTACTACAAAACACTGTATGAAAATTTAGATTAAAAAAATTGACACAATGAATGTGGCTTATGAAAAAATATTCTATCTTTTAAAGGACCCTATGGGCATTGTCCTAGATTATGAGTCAATAGATGCTAAGAATTTCTTTAAAAGTGAAGGTTATATAAATTCAAAAGCTTGAAGAAGCAGATACTTTTAAAAAAAATCTAGGTTTTTAAATAAAAAGGGAAATGAGGAGGAAAGGTTCAGCTTAATTTATCTTTATGTAATACTATAATATTTCCAAAATGCTTCATATATATTACAGATATAAATTCACAAAAATGAGGGTTCAAAGTAGTGATTTATTTTGGTTTTTCTAAAAAACTTGTTTATCTTGAATTTAATAATTAATTAAGATATATACTTAATATTGTTTTTAGTACTGATTTAAATGAAAATAATTGTTATGATTTTATTGTTGTAACATTGTTTTATGGTTACTAAAGGTTTTAGTACTTTGAGTTGAACAAAGACCTTATAAGTTTTTAAATGTATTTCCAAGTACGTGGAGAAAACAAAATAGTTTTTGTTGGTTTAACAAAGAGAGTAATCTTAAAATAAATGTATTCTCCTCTTAACATCTACAAAAGTAGAGCACAATTATTGTATATGAGAAAAAAGCAATGTCTTTACAGATGGCAGTTTTGTAGTTTCCTTAACCAGGAAATGCACAAGCAGGGAAAGGATAAGAGGTACTATAAAGAGCTTGATCTCTAAACTGAACACTCATGTCTGTTTTATGCACTGTATGTGCTACTAGAAAATTAGGTGTAAATAGTATTTGTGCATGTTAAAAATGTAGTTTCCCATTGACACATATACATTTAAAATTTTTATTATCCTCATGTTCTGATTATTCTAGAATTGAGGATAGTCCTCAATATTTGGGCTAAATTTCTCTGTCAAGTAGTTAATGATCCATAAATAAATTCCAAAATGCATGATATAGAAACATTCTATGCTTTTATGACAACTTTGAAGAATTCTATGAATATGGATTTGGGGTGTGTGTGTGTGTGTGTGTGTGTGTTTGGTCTAAATGAATGGGAATGAACTGGATGACTAGGATAATATCTAAGATGGACTGTTATAGGAAGAGCCATGCCTTTGTGCTCACCTGAAAAAATTTCCTTTCTGACAAAGAACCAAAAAGGAAGAAAGATTTCCCTCCTTGGAGGTCACTGAGGCAACATTTAGAAACATTATTCTTATAACTGATTATTCAAGTTACTGTGCAGTTTGAAGCTATTATTAATTCTCTGTGGCCATTTGCTATCTGCCAATGAATGTGTGTAGGAGGATTGAGAGAGAGAATCCAAATCTAAAAAGGGAGAGGAGAACTTTTCCTTCATGAAAACTAGGGTGGGGTTACCATATTAATGAGGGAGTGTTTATAATTTTAATAATGTTACAGATTTTGTATATATTGAAATGATGGCCTAACCTTATTTCATTTTAAAGTAGGAAGGAGAAAGAGACTTACTGGGAAATAGGCAGCTAGCTAGCCCAATGGCTTGGATGATTAGTATAGCTTTTGCATGAGAGCATCTAGGTCCTGATATCAGGCTGAAGGTGCCATTACAGTCATTACCATTGCCTGGTATTAGAGGATCCCTATCATACATATACTTAAAGTCCTTTTTTGAGGAGACCAATAAGACTGACTTCCTGTAGATTAATAATAGGCTTTATTTAATCAGCCCTGTTAAATAAGGAAAAGAAGAAAAAGAGGGCAGCTGGGTAGCTCAGTGGATTGAGTCAAGCCTAGAGACAGGAGGTCCTAGGTTCAAATCCAGCCTCAGACACTTCCCAGCTGTGTGACCCTGGGCAAGTCACTTGACCCCCATTGCCCACCCTTACCACTCTTCCACCTAGGAGCCAATACACAAATGCCCCCCCCCAGTATTAATTCTAACACAGAAGGTAAAGGTTTTTAAAAAAGAAGAAAAGAGATCAAAATATAAAAGAAAAGGAACTGGGAAAGACCAACTTCTCCTCAAAGGGAAAAATACATTGCCTTCTTCCTTTTTGTAAACCAACATAAGCTCCTCCCACAACAGTCTGCCCCAAACCATGCAGAACGTTTAGAGCCACTCAGAACAATGCATGCAAATGTACTTATTTGTTCACCCAGGTTTCTCTTGTTAGGGTAAAAGTTTTTCTCCTTTTCCTTTTATTTATTTATTTCTGTAGGTGCTATTGGGGTGGAGGAGCCTCTTCTTTTTATGGGCCATCAGAGGAATCCCCAGCTCTCCTTATTGGGGAACCTCAAATAGAGTCCTATACAGCCTCTGTCTATAGAGAGAGACACATGTCCTGGCCCCTTTACTGAAGGACACGAGCTACCAATAGCTTCAGGCTAGACCTTTGGTGTTCCTGTTACTAGTGGCTGTGTCATAGATGAATGGAGACTGAGTCAGAAAGAGGTGCCACTCAGTGGACTGGAATATAAAGAGTAGGTAGAAATGGTTTCCAGTTTCTTTTGAGGTAGACTTTTTGTTGGGGATTCTATATTGGAACTCTTTCCTGTACTTCCAGAAAAGGTGAAGAAGGAGATTTTTCCCCCTCCCACTGATGTGCTCCGAGAATGATCCCAGTAATTGAGTCTGAACCACCAAAGCAAGATACAAAGGGACTTTATTGTCTTGGTTTAAACCAAGGGTCTCACATAGAAATGTGTGACCAAGAGCTGTGTCTGAGCTGGATATTTATAGAGTGGTAGGCAACTGGGCGGGGGGCGAGATAGGGGGAGGTCTCCAAGGTGGGCGGTCCAGCAGGGGAGAGGTCTGGGAGGTGGGCAGTCCCTTCAGATAAGGGGGGAATGTCTGGAAGGAATTCCTTCAGGTAAGGGGGAAGATCTGGAAGGAATTCTTTCAGGTAAGGGGAAAGGTCTGGAAGCCAAAGGACTGTAAGTTAGGAATTCCTACAGACAAGCCTGTTTCACTATAATGTTATACAAGAGTCTGGATTTTTAATTCTGACCCTTTCTGGGTTCTACACCACCTCACAACCCCAGATAGCAATGGCAACTGCAGGAATAGGGTAGCAAGAATATGTGCTTGCCTGGATGAGTCTGGTGCTAGATCTTAATACCGTGAGGAATAGGCAAGGACTGACTCAGTCCTGTCTGGTAATTCACATTCAAAATTATAATGAAACGAGGCCTTCATATAACTTCTGACAGTAAACAAATGAAGGTTTACTTAGTCATGTAGGGGGAGGATATGTAAGGCAGGAAGAGACTATTCAGCAAGGATACAGCATTGATTTGGTTTGGTGCAGCTTCTTTGCTCCTGTGTTGCCCATTGTAGTCCATAGTCAGAAATCTGATTTTGTACTTACAGCATCAGGAAGTTACATCAGTGATCCAGATCTTTAGTCTTCTGAGTCAATGAGATCTAGAGAAGGATTTCAGTATATTTTAAGAGGAAAAAAATTATCTGACCTTTATGGGATAGGGCCTTAGAATAATGCTCCTCTCACATCCTTGCTACCTCTTAAGTTTTATATTTTCCCTTATTTCAACCAGTCTGTAACCCTTGAGGGTTTGAAAATTCAAAAACAGCCCATGATTTCTCTAATAATTTCTCAGCAGAAGACACCCTTTTTGAATCCAGAGCCAGAGTCTCCTCCTTAAGCCCTTCCCCACCTCAACCTAACAAACATATATACAAACATATACCTGTATAGGCCAATGTTTCAAATTTTCTAGAATGAGGATATTCTATAAAAGGAACTTTAAGTCATTGCTGATTTATCATTGTGTTTAGCTTTTGAAATTTTATTTTATTAGCACAGAATTCTTTTTTTTTTTAAACCTTTACCTTCCGTCTTGGAATCAATACTGTGTATTGGTTCTAAGGCAGAAGAGTGGTAAGGGATAGGCAATGGGGGTTAAGTGACTTGCTCAGGGTCACACAGCTGGGAAGTGTCTGGGGCCAGATTTAATCCTAGTCCTGGCTCTCAGTCCACTGAGCTACCCAGCTGCCCCCAGTACAGAGTTCTTAATATTTTTCAGCTCATAGATTCCTTTGATAGACTGATTAACCCTATAGGTTCCTTCTTAGAATTATAATTTGTTGCCTAAATTCATATTTAAAGAAAATACTAAATTTTAGTTAGTGAAAATAAGATGTAAAAATGTCTTCCCCATCCAAGTTCATGGACTCTGAAATCTGTCCATGGACTCCAGGTTAAGAATCCCTTGCCTAGAGAAGTTTTTGATTCAGAATAACTTAGCTAAATAGTAGCAGAAATGGTACTAGAATAGAATATAAGTCTTCTGCCTCCCAGTTCAGTATTTTGCCATAACATAGTCATCCTTTATTTAAGGAATTGAGTAATTTGTTTTGCACTTAGTGGATGAGGGAAGAATGTCAGTGTGTTATGTAAAA
This sequence comes from Gracilinanus agilis, assembly GCF_016433145.1. Classification (NCBI taxonomy): domain Eukaryota; kingdom Metazoa; phylum Chordata; class Mammalia; order Didelphimorphia; family Didelphidae; genus Gracilinanus; species Gracilinanus agilis. The sequence goes on from NC_058132.1 coordinate 241,291,292, forward strand.
TACTCATGGTTATGCTACTGGTCTGTGGATAATGATAAGTAAAGAATGTCAAGTAGTACAAAGAACTTTTTATGATGAACAAAGAATGTTAGGTAGTGCAGAGAGGAACATTAAATCCATGGTACAATGGAACGAACTTTATAATCCAATTTTTTTTAAACCACAAGCCCAGATATATACACAGGTGCCTCTTTTAGAATTAGAGCTACCAGCATCTTCCTTCTATTTCTTGTTGGCAAAGGAGTTGCTTCTTTCCTTGTCCTTTTGTTCCTCTTCCCCACCTCCATGTAAATAGCTCCCAATGCATTAACAGGTTTTTCTTTTTTAAAAGAGTTTATTATACTACAGTAAAAGGAAAACATACTTAGGGCTTAAATGAAAAAAGGGGGAAAATTATGAGATTAATAGAATTATGTCCATTAATACTTGTCCTACTCATAAGTATCCTGGAAATTAGTTCTTAGTGCATCTTTATTCTGCCTTCTCTTTTACCATTCCCCCGACTTTCTGATTTTCCTGAGTAGTTTTCACAGCCTCAAATCCACCTCTCTCTCCCTCCTCCACCTTAAGCTTTCCAGAACTTTGCTTTTTCATAAAATGATCAAATGGAGATAATAACAAACTTCCCAGAATTGTTCAGAAGATCAAATGAAATTGTGGAAAATACTACATAAATGTATGTTATTATGTCAAACATCCTCCTGCATTAGGGTTCAGAGATTTATAACTAGAAATTACCTTAGAGGTTATATAGTCCAAATCCTTCCTTTTCTTTTTTAAAAATCCTTACCTTCTCTCTTAGAATGGACTCTATGTATTGATTCCAAGGCAAAAGAGCAGTAAGGGCTGGGCAATTGAGGTTAAGTGACTTGTGCAAGGTTACATAGTTAGGAAGTGTCTGAGGCCAGATTTGAACCTAAGACTTTCCATCTCCAAGTCTAGCTCTCTATCCTCAGAACCATTTATCTGCCCCACAAACCCTTTCTTTGATAGATAAGGAAAATGAGACAAAGGGAAATGAAGAAACTTGCCCAACGTCATAACAGAAGCAGTAAGGCTGTTTGAACTCAGGTTCTTAAACTAGGGTTGCTCACTGAAGCAACTAGAATGAAGACTTTCTGAATTCAAGAAATTTAAAATAAAAAGGGATATTTAACAATTTCCCTCTGCTGTTTCAATTATTTAATTTAGTGGCAAATGTCCTTCCAAATGAATGATTACATGGTAATCCAGAATCTGCAGCAGAGAAGTGAGAAAGGAGGAAGCTCGTTGGCAAAATTCACATGTCCTAGAAAGATTTATTAAAAGATTATTTACAGCTTACTGGAGACAGGAATGGGATGATGCAGAATTCCAAATCTGCATCCAGTTTGGAGTGATGAATGGTGTGTCATTTCCCTAGATTTAGATGATTTCCCAGCTTTCTCTTTTAGGACAGGAAAAGTCTCATCTCTAACATGTTATATTTGTTTCTTCCTTTGAGGGGGTTCCAAGATTGGTGACCGGGAAAAGCCAGGTGTTATCTGTCACCACTGGTTCAAAACCTACTCTTTGGGATTTTTGAGTGCAGCAATAGAAAGAGGTGAATGAAAGTTTGAGATTGTAATGGTTTCAAATTTCCTCAAGGTAAGTTAACAATTGGGATATGAAAGATCTTGTGTATGATGTTAGTTTCTCTAGGTCTGTTGAAACTTAGATTGACACTTAGTTATGTTATAAATGAGGATGAATGAGAACTTTTCTTGGTTTGTTTTAGTAGCAATATTAAAGGACAGCAAGGTACAATGTATTCTTATAAGATAAAAAATTAAGTGATAAATTGCCTTTTGGTATATTATCTTGCAGATTTTTTTTACTGCCATTTATTAAGTACTTATAGTCAGAGATGTCAAACTCATGGTGGCTGCAAATTTCCAAAGTGAGGCCAGACCCAGATTAAAATGTAATTGGGAAATTTTTTAACAAAATAAATAAACATGGATAATATTAATTTGTGACACCACTGGTATATAATTTTGTACTAGGCTAGTGTGGGGAATACAAAGATGAATAGGACACCTTTGCTTAGCTTTTTTGAGGTCGTAGTCAAATAGGATGAAAGTAATCATTATAAATAACAATATTAACTGAAACATGATGACAGTAAAGTGCTACAGAGCCCTGACTGATTAGGTCAAGTAGGTTCCTGGAGGCAATAGTATCAGTTTGAAACTAAGAGGAATATCAAACAGACAGAAAGAAAGGGAAGTCATTATAGGCACTACTGGTCACTTGCAAGGTTCACAAATTGCTCAAGGAGTCCATACTGGGGGAGGGAGGAGCAGTGGCTGTGCAGGCCTCATAAACTTGGTGCCAGGGCCTTGAGAAAACCACTGTCTTCTTCACACTCCAAATCCTCTTTTTGACTTAGACAACTCTCTTTGGCCCTGTTCATTTTTTGCTCTGAAAGAATTCTTCCTAGAGGCTTGGCTGAGTTCAAAATATATGGTGATATCTGTGGGAATCAATCAGCATTTATTAAGCACCTGCTATGTGCACTGAGCTAAGTGCTAGGGGTACAAAAAAGGGGCAAAAAACCCCAACATTCAAACAAAAAAACAATTCCTGATTTTAAGAAACTCACAGTCTAATGGGGTAACCAAGAGATGAATTGTCTTGTTCAAGGATCATTAGCAAGGAAGTCATTGCTATTGGATGGAATGGTAGAAGGGACTAAGTACAAGACTAGGAAGGTGAGAGGTGGCTAGGTCATAAAGGACTCTAAACACTCAATAGAGGATTTTATATTTGAATCTAGAGGTGATAGGGAATTTATTGGGGGGTGGGGTGACATAGTAAAACTTGTCTTTTAGGAAAACTGATCTTGTGCCTGGAGGATGGAGTGGAATGGGGAGGGAGCTGAGACATGCAGAACCACCAACAGGCTATTGCAATAATCATCTGTTCATTCCAGGGAGGGAAGTCTTCACATGCTTGGAGGAATGTTTACCCCAGGTGAAGGGGATAGGTAGATATCAATTTCCTAAGTGGGCTTAGGTGTCTCTGGTGAGGGTCAGAGAGTTGAACTAGATATATTTATAGCCTGGGGGTGGATGAGGAAGGATGAGGCTTGGGGAATGGAACTGGGAGATGTATTGATGGCCTCTAGGATAAGGAAATTGAAGTGGCAGATAGGTTAAGTCAATAAAACTATCTAATGGAGCAGGATAAAAAGAACTGATTCACGGCAAAAAAGAAATATAGTGGGTTTTTTCAACATGGAATCTAGAAACCCCAAACTTGTAGCCTATTAAGATCTGATGAACCCCAAGTTTTAGGACTATCTTGTAAGTTGGAGACCTCAAAGCTCTGTTCCCCTGAGAATACACCCTGAAGGGAATCTCAGGCTAGCAGTTTCAGACTGAATAATGGACCCTAAGGTAAAGACAATCCCTGTCAGATGGGGCCAAGCCCAAGCCAAGTGACTCTTCTTGCCTCCAGGAGCCTCTCCCACTATATCATGCCCTCCTTTCTAGGATTGAACTCAGGACCTTTAGCTTTTTTTTTTTTTTTTTTTTTTTTTTTTTTTTTTTTTTTAGCAGAATGTTTCAGTCCTGGGGTTTTTATATTCTTTACAACAGTGAGGACGTGATGTTGTGCCATGGTGTGGAGTGATTCTAGAGTGGTAAACACTCAGGCATTTGGTGGAGTGTTTGGCAATCTGACCAGGATCTGCCTGAAGACCCTCATAGTTTAGGGAACAGATGGATGCCTGAGATACAGCCCAATAGTTATCAAGGTGTAGCCTGGAGGTGCATCTCTATATCCATCTCAATCTAAAGAACAATCCAAAGATGATAATCTCAGGGTCTTATAGAAGTTATCAGATGTTCTTGGGTTAGGTGTCACTAGGACAGAAAGGAGTAAGGGAATTAACCTGTTTAAGGGAGTTAAGGGGGTACAATGCCCATGCCAGTGGCATAGGATTTGGCTATCCCCCCAGAATAGAAAAGAAAGCACAGAAATAAAGACATCCTCATTTCTTTCCCTCTCTGGGCCTCAGTTTCCTCATCTCTGAAAGGAAGAGTTTGAAGGGCCTTTCTTTTCCTGCTCCTAACAATCTCATTATCAATATTATTATTTTCCTTTCACAAACCACTTAGTCTTAACCCACAGAAGCCCAGGCTTTCAAAGTATCTACATCCTCAGAAGACCCTGATGTCCCACGAACCTGGCAGGAGGGACTTCACAAGTGACAACAGTCAAAGGGTTTAAGAAGACAGAGAGGTAGCTTCAACCAGATTTAGAGATGGACCAGCTCTCCAAACCCATTTTTTTTTTTTTTAAACAGCTGAGGAACTTGAGGTTACTTGTCCAAGGACACATAGTCCCTGGCTGGGGAAGGGGGGAGGCGGTAGGAGTGGGATTGGGAAAGGCACCAGAATCTGTGGTAGTCTGTAGGGTTTGGGATTAGAGATGGCCTGGCATTAACAAGGTCCCAAATCCTGGGGGCTCCCCAATTCTCTTGGCCCCTCCCCGTGATCCCTGGGGCCACACAGAGAAGGAAGGGGGAGGAGCCCGGTGCTTAGTGGTCATAGCGGGGTTGAGAGTCGGGTCCAGGTCGGAGGGCGGGCGGTGGGGTGCAGAGGGGTGGTGCAGTGCCAGGGGGTAAGGGGGGGTGGGGTAGCGCGCGTGCCCGCGTGCTGCGGTGGGGGGAGGGGAGAAGAGGGAGCGCGGGCGGGGTGTGAAGTGGGTCACTGGGCCGCCGCCGCCGCCCCCAGCCTGACGCACGGAGGGGCTGGGACAGCGATTGCCGGGAGTGACTAGAGCCGCCGCCGCCCGCCTGGGCCCGCCCGCCTCCCTCCCCTCTTTCCCCGCGTCCTTCAGTCTAGCGCTCCGCAGCTGCCCGCCACTGGAGCCGCCCAGGTGAGTGTGCCTCCCCCGTCCGGTCCCGGCCCCAGCCGCAGCCGCAGCCCCGGCCCGGCGCGTGCAGGCCCCGCGGCCCGCTCCAGAGGACGCGTTACCGGGACCCGAGCCGGGCGTCGCCTCTTCGGGGTAGGAAAAGACTGGCCCCCTCCTCGGCCCTGGCCCGGGTCTCAGACAAAGCGCTGGGCAGCCCCTTCCCCAGCTGCGGACCCCCGTGCGTCTTAACGCGCTATGCTTCCAGACCGAGAGAACCGGAAAGGAGGTTTTGGGGGGAAAAGGCAGTTTAAAAATTCCAATCTAAAGGGGGGAGGGACAGAGAGTAACAGGTCTGGACCCCCCCACCTTCCCCCCCCCGCCCTCTTTTTTTTTTTTTTTTTCTCGAGTCGGGGTGATTTCCCTCCCATCCCAGCCCTGGGGCTTTCCTTTTCCTTTGTGTTGCCTTTTACTGGACCGGCGCTGGAGTGGGGTGTGCGGTCGAACTGGGCACTGGCTCTCCCACCCCCCCACGCCCCCCGGAACTTGCTCCCCGGGCCTGTATGATGTGAAGGTCCATTTGGTTTTGGAAGAGCCACAAAAGGGAAGAAGATGGTGGTATCCTGCATGAGGAGCAGGGTTTGGGTGTGTGGATTAAAAAAAAAAAAAAAAAAGATTTGAGAGCCAAAGTCAGAAAAAGGTATAGATAGATAGCTTAAAATATTTGGAGTATATGCAGTATATTTTAGGGTTTCTGTATCTATATAGGACATATATATCTATAGCCATCTGTCTATATACATATATACAATATATATGTATAGATCTTTCTAGAGATACATTTGGATGTAGACAAATATAGATATCTATATCTATTTTCATATTTAGATAAGATTGCATATACTCAGTATTTTAAGATATTTATAAATGCATATATGTGTGTATGTATGTCTGTGTATATATCCTCATATGTTCATATGGAGATCCTCTTTCTTCCCCCTATATATAAAAATACATATGGTGAAATTGCATATACCCAAAATATTTTAGAAGATATATATAAAAAGGGAAGGAGAGGGAAATAGACATACATATATATGTATATCTACCTCCCCTTCCACCTTTCTTATTTTTCTTGTGGAAGAATACTGGCTCTGTTTAAGACTGGGCCCGTATAAGTCACAATGGTATTGGTGCTTTGGTGTCCTTTCCCCCTATACAATTTCCATGAGGTTGATGTGCTCTCCAGCTACTGTGACTGTAGTTTGAATTTGACAGGTCGCTTACTTTCTAAGCTTTTCATTCTCATTAGCAACCAGATTGTTAAAGGATAGCTACTAAAGTCTCACCTTAAAATTGGCATACTGAAATTTCATTTCTGTTAAGAACATTAACTTTTTTTCCCCTTTTAGATGGACAAGCTTTTTTTTTTTTTTAAGGAGAATTAACATACCAAGAAAAACTCTTAAATCTAGCTGCCTTTTACAAGAGTTCCATTTTAGAACAGAACAATACAAAATGAAAGGAAGATATACCTTTGTTACCTACTCCCCCTCAGTCCCCCAGTAAAATACCTTATTGTTCTAGAACCCGGAAACTTGAATACTTTTAAGTGGATGAAAGCTGGTAACTTTTTTGTCCGGTGACTAAATACAAAAATTCCAAAGGAAGTGGCAAGCACATGGTTACACAGTTATTCAACATTATAATATTTTCTTTTTGTGCCCAGAATACCAGGAAATAATTTTGTAGCACATGTTTATGCCATATACATGTTTATTCAGACAATTTTTAGGCTAAAATTAACCTTAAAACAAGTACCTGTAAAAGCACAGACAGGAAAATGAATAATTGTTGCCACATATTTCAAACTTGATCACTTAAAGTCAGAATCTGGAAGTAATGGGAGACATTTTAGAGTAAGTGAAAGAGAAATCAGTAGAATTTAGAAGAGACTTCTAAATTAGTTTGTATGATTTATTACTAGAAGGAACAGTAGAGATAATATTTAATTTGATTTCATTTTATAAATTAAAAGACCCAGAGGTCCAGAGAGTGGTGACTAGCTTAGGTTCACACAGAGTACAGTAAACTTGCAGAGGATATTGGAATCCAAGTCTTATTCCAATGTTGGTATTCTCTCCATTCACTACACTTGCCCAAAATTTCACTGGTATTAAGTACTAGATATAGGACTAAAAACACTGTAACTCTACTCTGAAACCAGTGCTCTTTGTATTTGAAAAAGTTTTGGGGATTTTAAATAATTACTCATATTGCATAAATATCTGATAATTAAAATTAAGCTAAATGAACCCAACTTGAAAATACTACTCTTGTACTTCATCATTAGCTTAAAACTGAATGATTTTATTTTTATTAGTGATAACTTTCATTTTTGTGGCAAGAGTCAGGAAGACCTGAGTACAAATTCTGACTCGGACATTTAATAGCTATGTAATTCTGGCAAGACATTTGGCCTTCCTGTTTTAATTTTCCTCATCTATAAATTGAGAAGATTCAACTACATGACCTTTGAGGAACTTATCCATCTTTACATCTATAATCTTATGATCCCATATTACCTGACCTGCAACTATTTAAGTATCTCTTCTGTGTAGAAGTCTTCATAATACGCCAGAGAGATGTTCAGGGCAGATTTTTATATATGAAGAAGAAATAGACAGATAGAATTTCGATGAAGGGCAGAGATCAGAGCCCAATTTTTTTTACCCTAAACTTTAAAGCCTCATTTTCTTCTAACTGGTATCATCATGAAATTTCAGATTTTTACATTCTGGGGAAAAAATGATTTTTCCTGTCAAAACATATATACAGATATATTTTAAGTGCTGCTTTGTTAGGAACTGTTAGGTTGTTTTTTTTTTGCTGCCATTTCCCAAACAAAAACATAGTTCATTTAATAATCATGTACAAATCTATTTTCTACTCTTGTGAATAGTTCAAGTACAGATTCAATAATCCAATACAATCCAAATCCAATGAGTGGTTAAGTGATGATTGTATGCAAGGTTCACATAATGGGACTTACATGTTGAGGATACAGATATGAAAATTAAAAACAAACTTTTGTCCTCAAGGAGCTTGTAGTCTTGAGAATAGAATGTTTTTTGAGGGAATGGTATACAGATTTTTTTAAAAAGTCAAGGTTTCAGCATTATCTGTAAAGTAAAATTCTCATTTTGAAAGTCATTGATTAGAATTTTTTGAACACTTCAAACAGTTATGAAATATAAACTGGTTGCATTTGTTAGCACATAAAGGAAACCAGGATGCTCCAGAAGAATATCAGATTTTGATTGGGAAAAGGAAACTACACACGCACATCTTGTTTTTTATTTTTTTAGATTGTCATGGGGATCTTCTTCAGAGGAATTTAAAATTATTGACTAAAAGCAGATTATATTCTGTTAGTCTAGAATGTAGCATTGGTGAATGTGAAAAGTCAGCTTAAGTTATACAAGCCAGATTGAATTCAATTTGTGGTGTTATTTTTATTTTTTTAATTGATTCACTAAGAAAAATTTTCCATGGTTACATGATTCATGTCCTTTCTCTCCTCTCCTCCTACCCCCCTCCTATAGCCAATGTGCAATTCCACTGGCTTTTTACATGTGTCATTAATCAAGAACTATTTCCATATTGCTGATATTTGTACTAGGGTGCTCACTTAGAGTCTACATCCCCAATCATATCGCCATGACCCATGTGATCAAGCAGTTGTTTTTACTCCCACAATTCTTTCTCTGGATGTGGGTAGCGTTCTTTCTCATAAATCCCTCAGAAATGTCTTGGATCATTGCATTGCTGCTAGTCCATTACATGGATTGTGCCACAGTGTATCCGTCTCTGTGTATAAGGTTCTCCTTGTTGTGCTCCTTTCACTCTGCATCAATTCCTGGAGGTTGTTCCAATTCACCTGGAATTCCTCCAGTTTGTTATTCCTTTTAGCACAGTAGTATTCCATCACCAACAGATAACATAATTTGTTTAGTTGTTCCCCAATCGAAGGGATATCCTCTCATTTTCTAATTTTTTTGCCACCACAAAGAGCGTAGCTATAAATATTTTCGTACAAGTGTTTTTCCTTATGATCTCTTTGGGGTATAAACCCAGCAGTGGTATCTGGATCAAAGGGCCAAAAGTCTTTTAAAAAAGCATTTTAGGCATAGTTCCAGATTGCCATCCAGAAAGGTTGGATCATTTCACAGCTTCACCAGCAATGTCCCAATTTTGCCACATCCCCTCCAACATTTATTACTTTCCTTTGCTGTCATGTTAGCCAATCTGCTAGGTGTGAGGTGGTACCTCAGAGTTGTTTTGATTTGCATGAGATTTAGAACACTTTTTCATGTGCTTATTGATAGTTTGATTTGAATTCAATTTGAGTGGTTTTAATGACTGTTGGACATTTGCACTGTATATATATAGTTTCTGCTAAGAGGATACTTGTTTACTTAATAATTGGTTTCCATTACTTGTTGTTTTATGTTACTTTGATAAGATGTTGTTGTATTCTGTTGCCTTACACAAGTAGTCATTTGGGGTTCAAGAATAAGGCTATTGTAATTTTTTTAAATTATTGCCTACAGAAATTTATTTATTGTTGCTTGTTCTAATAATCTGGTCAAAAAGAAGAAGGAAGATAGTAACTGTGAAATAAAATACAAGTTTGGTTTGGCAGAAATTTCGTCTACCATTGGTAGACAGCTGGAAGGTACAGTTCTCCTGCAGTGAGCCATTTGTAGAGTCTACAGAATCCTGTAAAGTCCTGTGGAAAAAAAATTGTCATTACAATATATTGTTTTATGCAGGACCTGCAGAGTCATAAAAAAATGAACCTGCCTTTGCCAGTTGGTTAGTAAAGAGTTATTGATTATATTCTCCAAGGGTTTGCATTTAATCGTTCTTCCTCTGACAGGAATTGTAACAGCAGTTGTTTTGTAAAGCTTTATTTTGGTTGTTATGAAAGGTCCAGTAATATAGATTCCATGCCTGTGGATGCCTTGTTCATAAGATAAAAGTGAAACCCTAAAAATGAAATTACTGTTGATTCATAGACTAGGTTTATACCAGAGGTTCTTAACCTTTTTGTGTGTGATGAACCCCTTTGACAATCTGGTGAAAACCATTGACATCTCAGAATCCTGTTAAGTTTTAAGAAAATGTGAAATTTTAGTTAGAGGTTAGTGAAAATAAAGATGTAAATTTCTCTCCATCCAAGTTTATGGATCCCCTGAAATTTATCCATGAACAACTTGAAGTTCTATAGACTCCATGTTAAGAACCTATGAATATTTCCTGATGATTCAGTTTGATTTCAGTCTACATGTGGTAGGATTCTTGTGAAAGATAAATTATAATGAGAGGTATGTCATATTCCATATTTTTTTTTAAACCCTTACCTTCTGTCTTGGAGTCAATACTGTATATTGGCTCCAAGGCAGAAGAGTGGTAAGGGTAGGCAATGGGGGTCAAGCAACTTGCCCAGAGTTACACGGGTTCCATATTTTTTAATGCTTGAATTTATTCCTAACACTTATTGAGTATCTCTATGTGGAGTAACTTACTAGGTCTTACTGAGGGATCTGAAGATGTGGTTGTGCCTTAGAAAGTATACTCAGTGTCTATAGAAGCAACAACAATAGAAGCATATCTTTATATAGTAGGACTAGCAAATTAATACAGTGTAGACCAAGTCCATAGATGCCATGTGCTACAGTGGAAATGAGTTTTCAAATGTGACAACATCAGAGCACAGGCCTCCTTAGGTCCTAATGAATTCAAAAGATTTCCATTGGCTCTCATCCACCAGCTAGTCTTGTTAGGTTTTACAAGGTTCACCACCAGAATGTTGGTCATTGGGCGTTTTTTAGCTATAGCAATTCTTTAAACAGAAGCCTGTAAACTTAGTGAATACAGGCACTATATATTTTTCACAACACTAGCATGTTGTCTTTGGCATAATAGACATTTAATAGTTATTTGTTGAATTGAACAGGTAACTCTTTCCATTTTGTATGGACAAGATATAGAGACTAGGTAGCATGATTAAGTGGTTTCAGAACTTGTTAAGTGGCCTGACAGGAAGAATAATTATTAATGATATTTCAGTGTCAATTTGGAAGGAGATCTCCAATCCCCTCTCCTCCCCCTTCTGTCCTTGGTCTTGTGTTGTTTACTACAAAAGCAAAGGTGACATGCTTATAGAATTTGTAGACAGCACAAAGTCAGAAAGGATAGCAGACATGTTAGATGACAGACTCAGGATCTCAAAAAATAATGACCATTTAAAACATTAGACCAAATCTAATCAAATGAAATTTAATTAAAATAACCTGTAAAACCCTATAGTTAGGTTTAAAAAAAATGAGCTTCACAAGTGTGAAATGATGTAAAAAGTGGCTATCAGCCAATTTCCTAATAACCAAAGCATAACACTTTGATGTTATTTATAATTATTTTTCACTCTTCTAGCTTTCTGTCCCAAATTTACACAGCCTTGCTTAGATATTCCTATGTAGTTTATGTCAAAGTTGTTCTGGCTGTTTCAGTTGTGCCCAACTCTTGATATCCCCATTTAAGATTTTCTTGGCAAAGATATTGGAATGGTTTGCCATGTCCTCCATTTCAATTTTTTTTTTCAATTTTATTTTTTAAACCCTTAACTTCTGTGTATTGGCTCCTAGGTGGAAGAGTGGTAAGGGTGGGCAATGGAGGTCAAGTGACTTGCCCAGGGTCACACAGCTGGGAAGTGTCTGAGGCTGGATTTGAACCTAGGACCTCCTGTCTCTAGGCCTGGCTCTCAATCCACTGAGCTACCCAGCTGCTCCCCTCCATTTCATTTTATTTTATGGTTGAGGAAGCAAACAGGCTTATGTGACTTGCTCAGGGGCACACGGCTTGTAAATTGAGGAAACTTCTGAGGCAAAATTTGAACTCAAGACTTCTGTGACTTCAGATCTGATACTCTATCAAGCTATCTCTAGTCATAGTGGTGGGTTGTAAGAATGTAATAATCACTCTACAAGTCTATTTTGGTTTTAGTTTTTCTTCATTCATAGCTGGCTGTGTGACTAATTGTCTTCAAGTTTTGCTTCAGTCATATTTCTCTTCTTATGAACCTGAAGAGATTCCCTTGGCCTATTACATTAATCCAGATAACTCAGCCTGGCATTTATTTTGTCCCTTCTGCTTTTCCAAACTGATCTGTCTTTGACTTCCTAATATGGTCCTTCTACTCTGGCTAAGCTCTTCTGTTTTCCTACTTGTGACTTGAAAATCTTGCATCCTTGCCTCTGCTCACATCTTTCAATCCTTTCTACTTCCAATTCATGTTCTTCATCTCTCGCAAGATTAGGGTTAAAAGATAAAGACTTTGATGAAATTGAGGTAACCAGACCACCTGAAGTGGGGAGAAGGTAGACTTTGAATAATAGTTTTGATACTATTCAGTTGAAAATCATTGTTAGGCTCTTAACTGTGGTAAGATAAAAACAGTACTTAGAAAACAGATATAGGGTCATAGATTAGAATTGGAAGTTACTTAATAGGCCATCTCACCCATCCTGCTCATTTTACAGATGAATTAATTGAGACCAATAGAAAATAAATGATGTGTTCAAGATGACAGATATAGCCATTGGCAGAGGTGGGATTTGGGCCCAGAGCCTTAGATTCAGGGCCCCATCTATTTTTCTTTTTTTCTGTACCATAGAAGACAAGGGGAATAGTAGAAACAGGGGAAGCCAGGCAGAGGTGTTTTTCCCTTTCAGAAGTGAGATGCCAAGTCTTCAGCTTTTGAAATGCAGGGACTTGTTTGAAAAGTATTTGTTGAACATCTACCATATGTTAGATCATACTTTCTACTGAGGGGAAAGGGAAGGGGATGTACATACATACATAATTACAAAATATGTACAAATTAAAACACTTTTTGGGTGTGTTCTGTGTGTATTTGAGTTGTGGAGGATGCCAACAACTGGAAACATCAGGAAAGACATCATGTAGGAGATGGCATTTGAATTAAACTTTTCAAGGAAGTAGGGATTCCATGAGGTAGAATGAGGCAGGGAGAGCAATGGAGGGGACAGTCTGTCCAAAGGAACAGTTAGGGGATCTGAAGTGCCAGTGTATTGGAAATAGCAAGTAGGCTGATTTGATTGGAACATTGAGTTTGAGAAACATCCTTGCTCCCTTGAACACTTAAGTATAGGCCTATCTGAAGACTTTTTTCTCTCTAGATATTCTTTTCTCTGTAGATGACTTTATATATCCAGTCCTAATTTTTTTCCTCACTTCCAATTACAAAATGCAAACTGCCTGGTATATATATATATATATATATATATATATATATATATCCATTTAGGTTTTCAAAAGGCATCCCAAACTCAACATGTTTGAAACAGAACTGCTGTATTTTCCAAAAACTGTCCTTTCTCCAAATTCCTTATTTGTTGACATCATTGACCATCTTTCTAGTCACCCAAATTTCTATCCTTGAAATCTTTTTTGACTTTTCTCTCACTCTCAACCCACCATTATATGTCAAGTTTTATTGCTTTTACTTTTACACTATTTCTCTAATCTATTCTCTTCTCTCTATTCATGTGGCTTCTATCTTAGTTTACTTTAGGTCCTCATCACCTCTCATTTAGACTGTTGCCATAGCCTCCCAGTTGATCTTTGTGGTATTACTCTTGTCTTCTCTCTTAATTGGTCCTTCATACAGCTGCTATATTGATATTCCTTAAACAGATCTGTTCATGTCACTTTCACACACAAAAAAATCATCATTGGCTCCCTGTTGTTTCTAGGGTAAAATACAAAATACTTAGTTTGAAAACTAACGCCTACTACATTCTGGAAGTCTGTTAGTGTAAACCATGTTAAATGAACAACCAAATGGAGACCCAGAACATGCATAGAGTTTACTGCTGTAATTAATGAAAACCTGAAACAAAATTAAACTTAAAAACTTAATGAAGGGTCATCATGATATAGTAGAGATAGATATCATGTTACAAGGTCTTAGTTCAAATACTAACCATGCTTGCTAATCTGTGTTATCTTTGGTAGGTTACTGATATTCTCTGGAGTTTGGATTCGTTATTTGTAAAATGAGGTATTGGACTAAATAATCAGATTCTAAGTTTGTGATCCTTAGATCTATATGATCATTATTGTTCTAGGTTGCAGTTAGGCAGTTCACATAAATGACTATAATTAGTATTACTTTTACAGAGCAAATTCAGTTTTTTTCTTTCCTTTTCTCAATTTGTTTCCTAGTATCTATAATTAGCAGCATTCCTGATAGTTTTTTTTCTGATTCCATTGTTGATAATAACTTATATTTCTTTGGTATATACTGTACATTTATCTCATTGATCCCTATAACTATTATGTGAAATAAGGACCATTATCCCCATTTTTCAAATAAGGAAGTAAGGGAACTAATGTTAAGAGAAGTTAAGGAACTTGCTGTTACCACATAGCTACTAAGTGTCTGGAGTTTTTCTGGACTTCCAATCCAGCATTTTACAGTATACAGCATTCCCTCTCTAATCATGATAAGGATGACATGCCTCATTACCTAAATGACTTCCTGACAAATTATTTAACCCCAGCAGTCCAATGGGAGTGCTTCCTCCTTCTCCTGCCTGGGGTAAGGCGATAGAGATTGTGAGGATGAAGCTCAAACAACAGCCTGTTGAGTCTGTGGTGAAGGTGATTCCTGTGGTGAAGTTGGAGAGGAGCTGGGTTTGAGGGGAGCATAGCTCACAACATGACACAAAGCTTGAGGGGAACTGAGCCTTTGGGCCATTCTCCCCCTCTCCACATGCACCTCTCATCTCCTGTCCCTCTACCTAGCAGCCCAATAGGAGCACTTCCTCCCTCCTCTATCTGGGGTTGGGGGTTGGGGGCAGGGTGCAGCACTCAGTGGGGAGGGGCATGGTGTGGCACTTGGACCTTGCACTCTGGTTCTCCATCACTGGTCCATGGTATCACTAAGAATCATACAATTTAAATGACTAAACACTGGCCCTCCGCCCCCATTCTAGTGTCTTCCCCTTGTTGATTTTTTGCAATTAATCTTGTATGTAAATTGTATATAGTTGCTTTTATGTTGTCTTCATTAGATTGTGAGTTTCTTGAGGGCAGGGCTTGTCTTTTGCTTTTCTGTGTAATGGTAGCATGGTAGTAGGCACTTAATAAATATTTATTGACTTAGTAACTAAAAGTTCTCTTATTTGGGAGATAGAACTGTGGATTATTATAATATTGTTATTTTGCTATGATATGTAATTTGGGGAAAAGGAGTAGACTTTGGAACTTTGCCCTGAGGGGAAGGAGGCCAAATGGAGCCAGCCTGTGGCTTGTTGACCTCAGGTAGATCAAGTGCTTGGATCACTTTCTGAGGAGAAAGTGTTCATTCTCTTGGTTCTTTTTGTGGCTCTTAGCTTTGTTTGGCTAGTTTTCGGGGTTATGGGGTAGGGAAACTTGACTTGGAGTAAAGGCATGTGGGAACTTGACTTGGAGTAAAGGCATGGAACAGAGGGTCTGGCCTCAAAAAGCCACTCAAGGTGACCTTTGCTGTAGGACTGCATTTGCTTGATTAGGGAGGAAAGAGCCCAGTGTGAAGGGAGAGAGTGAGTAGGCAAGGGGCCAGAGGATGGAAATCTACAAAGAAGTGTGAGGCCGTCATGAATAACTAAAAATTATTGGGGAGATAGCTTTGGGGTCTGTGTGGTGTAGTTGTGAGTGGAGAAATCCCTTTTAACCTTATAGCAATTTATGCTCTAGCTGTTGAGGTTCCGCCTTTTCCTATAAGGGTAAAGGCTATTTCATTTTTCTTTTGCCCCCAAACCCCCAGGTAAGTACTTAATGACTGCTTTTTGACTGCATGGTTCCTACTCTCTCTCATTTTACCCACCACTCTATAGCAACCTTTTTCTATTTTGTGTTTCTAATCCTCACCCAGCCCCTTTCTCTTCCTTTTCCTTCCTCCCTTCCCTTTAGCAAATTCTTGTCTTCTGTTCCCTGTCTCCAACCCTGAGCCCCTTCCTTGAGGGCTTGAGGCATCTGCAACTCTGGGCTCTGCAGACTGTGGGCTCTGCTTTCAGAGAGAGTTGAAATCAAGATCACTGTGTAGGACCTTCCCTCCTACCCCTACCCTGTTGGAATGAAGGCAGTGGCACAGAGGAGAGGGCATAGTAAGGCTAGATCTAGATACCCTGACCTTGGAAGACTTAATTTAGGTTAAATTTAGATTAAATCAGAAATGGGAGGGGAGAGGTTAGATTAGAGTCTAGGAACTGGGGCTGGGGAGGTGAGGACCTCCCCAGAATGTTTCTGTTTCTTTTGATCAAGTCTCTGAAAAGCTACTAAAGCTAAGTAAAGTAAGTAAAATTTAGCAATTTTATATAACAATAGCTAGCATTTATAATGTGCTTTACATATATATTAATTCATTGAATAGTCTCAATAACTCTGGGAGTTCCTTGCTATTTTTATCTCTATTTTATTGATGGAAAAAACTCAAGTGACTTGCCTATGGCCACTGAGCAACTAGTAAGTGTAATAAGTGTGTTTGAACCTCACTTCCCAGTCCAGGCCTCTGTTCATGCCTCTGCCTTGTTGCTGAGGGCTAATTTTGGACATAGTATACTTATAGGCTCCAGTAGAAGGTCCAGGTCACCATTTCCCCCAACACACCTTGTATAGAGCCTTGTAGTTGACAGAAGTGCTGGACTCTGCATCAGGAAAGGCCTGTGTTTCAGTTCCACTTCTGACACATAGCTGGTGTGTAACACTGGGCACAGTCATTGCATATCTTTTGATTTCACTTTTGTAATCTGCAAAATTGGGATAGTATGCTGATACCACCTATCTTAAGTGTGGCATGGAATGCTTTGCAAAAAAGATTCTTTGCCAAATTAAGTAAATAGCTTATAATGTAGATATATGGGAAAATTGAAAATTCCCTAAGGGCAGTAATATGTTTTACTCTATTCATATTTTGTTGAAACAGAAAGGTTGTCATGTTCCCTGTCATTTTCCTCATGTAATATAGATATTTAGTATTGGCATCAAGATGCCAATCTTGGTTTTCTGACTCCAAGGCCAATTCTCTTTCTGTCACACCACTCTACTTCAATTGATAAAGGATGACAAAGATCCTATAGGTGGTATAAAGCTAGCAGACAGGTGACTCCTAAAGAAGAAAGAGGGAAAATAGATCTGAACATCAGCAGGCATCAAAAGCAAACTAGAATTGTAACATTTTAGATTTTATCTAGTCTTAACTGCCTTCTTCTGCAGATGAGGTATCTGAGATCCAGTTGCATACTCATATTTCTAGACTATTAGCTCAGTGCTTTCTCTCACAATCTTGCCATGACTTTGGCTTTTCTTCTCTTTGGGGTCAGATAGATAACTGTGCACAAAGGTAATTGCTGTCCTAAGGGGGCAGTGATGGTTGGTGCTTTAGTAGGAGTTATATGAGGGAGACTGAACTATAATATAAGGCATTTTTTTCTATATTTAAAGCTCATACCCCTACTATTTCTGAAAATACTGCAATTTACAGACTAAACCATATTTCAAGATAAAGGATTAAACAGTAGTAGATGCTTTCAGGTGGTTGAATTGAATAGATTATGCCACTTTGGGCAATAAATTTAGCTCTAAATTTTCTGGCAGTGAAAGACAAAGTAGAAAAATAAATTGGGTTATGTTGTTTTCATTGTCTTACAAAAGAAAAATAATCTGTGTTCAAAAGTATCTCTCCTATATTACTCCAGTTAAAAAAATAAATTTTGGTTAACCAACTAACTTGTCTCCTAAAATCCAAATACTGTACAAGTTGTGAGAATTTAAGCCCATTAATATTTATTTCTCTCTGTATGTATAGCTCTGATCTGATGATAATTTTTGTCCTATTACCTAAATGAAATAATTTGTTAAAGAGGTAGACTTTTTGTGAAGAAGAGAGAAAAAGAGCTTGGGGTCCTTTGGCTAGGGCTGGTATTTGTGAAGTGCTATGTGGCATTTTGGATAGCTTGTTCTTCATAAATGACTTGGGCAAAATGAATAGGATGTACCTAGAAAAAATGGAGGATTTATTAGACTAGGTAGGTAGAAGTGTGCTAAAGACAAATTGCTTACTTCATAATTTTGCCTTGTCCTCTTCTCATTAACCTGAACATAATTTAATCATCCACCAGTGGCACTTCACAGTAGACTGTAAAGTGTTTAATGCTGGCTGTTGTTACAAAGCAATGAGAGTTTTGTCTAAATGGTTGTAGGGTAAAGGAAAAGGGAGAAATAAGTGAGAGCATCCTGATTCAGCAAGATCCAGTGAACCTAGGGTTTTATATGCCTGGTGGGGAAATAAAAGGCAATGTTGCCATTTTCAGTAGTATAGAATTTTGCCTTTTTGCAGGATAAAATCATAATGATGATGAGAGTATAGTAATAATTTGACTTATGTGGTAATTTACATACTTTTTATCTCATTTGAACCTCAGCAATCTCTTAGCCTCTCAGTGCCTCAGTTTCTTCAGTTATATTTGCATTTCCTACCTCATAGGGATATTGATTTATAAGTGTTAAAATCCTATAAACTTTGAGTTATTATTATTCTTGATTGACTTCCAGAGGGCATGAGTATAGCAAAAGGGGAAGTAATATGTTAATCTTGGACTCAGGAGACTTGGGTTTGAGGCTTGGCATTGACAGTTAATATTTAACCCAGTCTTTGAAAGAAGAGAAAGTAGTGCAGGGGACAAAAGAGTGCAGAGTGAAGAGAAAAACTAGATGAAGTCACCAAGATGAATAAAAATAGGGTTAATATTAATAAAACTGCATTGGCCCTTTAAAACTAAAATAGCCAACAGAAGAAAAGTGTGTCATTTCTTTCCTAGAATCTCTTTAGATTACTTGTCTTTGATGGTTTGGTTTTAGGTTTTCACAATAGCAAAGCAAAGTTATGGATAATTGAAATTCCTCTTGCCTCTGGGATTCTATGATTGAATATAGTGGAATTATAGGACTTGACTGATATTTACCACCTCCCTTTGTAGGAGCCAGGTTACTTATCTTCTCCGAGTTTCAGTGTTCTTATTGGTAAGATGAAGGGGTTAGACTAAATTGACTAAATTTTCATTTACATCTCTAATGGATTGTGTAATCCTAAATCATCTTATTTTACAGTTTGAAAGATTTTCTCTATGGTTGTGAAATTTGCAGTTTTAAACAACCAGAACTTTAAGCTTTATGCTTTCTTTATATCATGTATCTAAATAACTTTCTGCACTGTTGGTAGTATAAATGATAAAAATTACCCTATATGTTTTAAGGGGCAAATAGGAATTTTTTGAATATTATAGCATGAAAGAACTACATGTTAATGCTGAGTAAAATTAATTTCTTTGCAAAATTGTTTCTTTACAAAAATAACTCTGTAGCCTGAAAATTAGCAGTCTAGTTGTAATCAAATAAAGTTAATTACTAGTTTCTAGTTATCTCATCAAGATTTTTCTATTTCTAATGATTTGTAACATTCCACAGACATAAGAATTTGACCCAACTATCCACCCAGTAAAAACCAAGGGGAAGAATATCATATATTACCCTGATTAAAGGTATCAAACTCACTTTGGCAAAACTCTATAGAATGAGAACCAGATTAAAATGTAACTAGGAAACGTTAACAAAATAAGCAAAAAATACAAATCAGCATAATGTTACCTTGTGGTTTTCTATGTTAGTATGTAGAACTGTAGGGATCTATTTCTATTTATCAGTCAATAATTAATCAACAAACAATCCTAATATCCTGCACAATGCTAAATGTTAGCATTTGACACTGACACCACTGACTTAGATTATTATGGGGAGCCTGCAAGTGGACAATTTATAATTATGTCAGGAGATAAAACTAGGTCAGATAGTACAAATGAAGGATGGGGTTATACCCAAAATTGAAAAAGAGGAGAGTGGATTAGATTACCTTCAGGAAATTAAAGAAATCCTTTAATGACCCCCAGACTTCTAGAAGAAAAGGTCTGTCTGTGGGTGTTGTATCACTGTGAGTCATGCAACACTACAGTCTCTAGAGAATAGAAATTTAATGTTCCAGAGAGGGCAATGGAGTGGAGAGCACAGTGGGAGTGAGCTGGTTGCAACATGTAATAAAGAAAGGACTTTGGAAGAACCTGTTCTGGGTGTTCAGGGAAGACTAGTGTCTCCGATGTGAGGGACTGCCGAGTCAGGGCTAGCATCCAGCTGTCATTTGTGGCTCCAGAAAACTGTAGTATACTCAGTGGCCATACCCCAGTAAACCATCTTGGCTGATGGATTCGTTTTAGGTTGGGGATAACTGACAGGCATCAAACCATCCTTGAATCACGGAGAGGTGTCTGCCCTGGTTATTTTCCCCACAGAAGGGGAGAATGAGAACAATTTGTTCCAGTGGTCTTCAGTAGTGCCTAGCATGATGCTGGCATAAAGTAGGCATTTAATAAGTGCTTGTTAAATTTATTTGAGTAAAGGATATCATCAAGGGCATAGTATGAGCAAAAAAGAAATTGAGCTAGTCTGGTGAAAGGAGTGAGGAAAATAACACGGAGAGAATCTTGAGTACTCTTCTGGTGTCCTTAATATGTGGGAAACATTGGGTAGACCCTCTGTGGTGAACCAGCTGATGGAACATGACAGAAGTCACAGATTCTTGGCAGGAATAGGTTGTAAGGTGCATCACTTAGTGGAACACCTAAACTTATGAATTCACAGATATATTTGAATATTGTGAGTGTGTCTATGTCTATGTCTGTGTATATATAAGAAGTTATATTCCTTATTCTGTTCAATAGAAGGCTCAAGGTTGAAATGGGAAATTGGCCTAACATTAAAGCACTGGCAGCACTGAGGGAATGGTAAGTGGGTCCCATTGTGTTACAGTAGAAAAAAATCTTGCCTTTCTTGTCAAGCAGGATGAACGGTTCTTTTTTATGTTTATTGCTTAGTTTAATAGAACAAAAGGTATTTTCTTATATTCATTTGACATATTTTGATATTATTTGATGATCTGGGGAAGAAAAATCTTTAAAAACCATTCAAAGAAAATTCATATAACAAAGTAGTAATCCAAAAAATTATATATTGTAATACCATATTAGTTTGTTCTTAGGTAAAACTATAGGTTTCTATTATAACTCCTAATTTTTTTACAAATGTTCAAGCTAGCTTATGCATATTATATGGTGGCCTGTGATTTGCAAATGAATCACAGTAAAATATACTGTATTCTAGACACTTAAAAGTATTTTTTACATTTTTGTTTAGGTATACTTCATTCATAGGATCATAGATTTTCAGAATTGCTAGAGATCTTAAATGTAGAGCCAAATCAAGTCATTGTATACTTTGAGACTTGAAAATGGTGCCTCCAGTTTGTTATTATCCATTGGAGCTTTGGATATTTTTAACACATTTGATTTGACTTATCATACAATAAATACCTTTGTGCTATAGTGAATTGAATTTTCTGACAGTAAAAACATGTGCATTTATCAAAAGTAATATTAAACTGTCCCTTGTTGCAGTTTGCCTATCTTAATTTCAGACTCTGCTTCCTTGTTATTTTTGCTCCTAACCTAACTACAAAAGCTTTTTTGTTTTCCATAGATTTTTTTTTGAGCCCAAGTAATTTCTATGTTTTGTTCTCCTGTTACTATTAAGACTAGAATACACTTTTATATTTGCCCTAAGTTATATGTACTTGCTTCCTTTTTTTGTAGACATTCTTTAAAAATCTGAGGTCATCTGAGAATTCCCTGGAAGCTGTATATATATTTAAATGCGTTTCTCTTATCTGTCAAAGAGTTTAGTTATGATTTTGCTGTTGGCATTTTCCTCTTTACACAGTTTCTCATTTAGCTACTTGGACTATATGGTCAAGGTTCTCTGAACTTTAAAAAATTTTCTCTTCCAGAGTTGTAGGGTACTTGTCACATATATCTCATTCCCTTCCTTGGCTGTTGGAAAATCTAAGATGCCAAGGTCACTTTCATCCAAGGTTATAGTTTTCACTTTAGCCACCATCCTTGTTGGTCAGAATCAGGTCCAAAATAACAGTCACTTCTGTCTTCTAAGGGATGTTTTATTGTACTCCTAATCCTTCCAGGTCTGGGGCAAGGGCTTGGGCCATAACCAATGGCCAGGCCAGGAGCTATAATTGAGAACTCTCTAAAGCAGGGGTCGGCAATGTATGGCTCTTTCTGCAGGAGCCATAAAGTCAATTTTTTTTCAGGCACTGTTACAGGAGCATACACTGTGAGCACTGTACGGCTCTCACGAAATTACATTTTAAAAAATGTGGAGTTTATGGCTCTCATGACCAAAAAGGTTGCCGACCCCTGCTCTAAAGCAATGATTCCCAAAGTGGGCTGCAGCAATCCAGGGGGTTGGTGATGGCCACAGGTGCATTTATCTTTCCTATTAATTGCTATTAAATTAAAAAAAATTAATTTCTAGGGGGGCTAAATAATATTTTTTCTGGAAAGGAAGGTAGGCCAAAAAAGTTTGGGAACCACAGCTCTAAAGCATCAACCACAGTGTTTGCAGGAGAGCCGAGTATGGCCAGGAGGAATTAGTGATAATACTAATTCACTAACTAGTGAAAATACTAAATTTCATTAGAAAAGGTAGTACTAGGTAACAAATAAGGAAGGGCCATATACAAAAGGAAAACTCAAAAGTTTAGAAGTACAAATTTGTGGTGCAGTGGCATTGGCATACAAGGGGCCAAAAAAAAAATGTAGTCAGGAAACAGATATCCTAGCATAGATCCTAGAAAATGACATGTTTCCAATTTGTTTTGATCACTACTGTGAGACTGTCTTTCTTGAGTATCTTCCTATTTATGACCATAGGGTTGCCACCTCAGGCTCCTCACATTTGTGGATTTTTCACAAAGGTGTATACTTTTCATAAAGTCATACCTTGTTTTGGTTCACATTTTTCCTTTAGAATTAAAAAATGTGGATTTGTTGTTGTTTATACTTGTTTAGTGGTCTTAATTGTGTCTAATTCTTTGTGATCCCATTGGGGTTTTTTTTGACAAAAGATACTGGTGTGATTTTCCATTTCCTTCTCCAGCTCATTTTGCAGATGAGGAAACTGAGGCAAACAGGGTTAAATGATTTGTCCAGGGTCACACAACTTAATGGTGTCTGAGGCTCAGTTTTCATAAACTCAGATCTCCCTAACTCTAGTCCTGGTGTGCTATTCATTGTGCCATCTAGCTGCTCCCCAGATTTAGTTCTTAACCTTTAGAATTACAAACTTTTTAAAAATTATTTGTTTAGTTTGGAATATTTTCTCCTAGTTACATATTTTATGTTCTTTCCCTCTCCCCCAATCCCCTCTAACCCTCCCTAGCTGATGCCCAATTCTACTGGGTTTTTACACGTATCACTGATCAACACTTAATTCCATGTTATTGATAGTTGGACTAGAGTTAGCATTTACTGTCTACATCCCTGATAATATCAACATCAGCCCATGTGTTCAAGCAGTTGTTTTTCTTCTGTGTTTCTCCTCCCACAGTTCTTCCTCTGAATGTGACTAGTTTTCTTTCTCATAAGTCCCTCAGCCTTGCTCTGGATTCTTGCTTTGCTGCCAATAGAGAAGTCTGTTACGTTCGATTGTACCACAGTGTATCAGTCTCTGTGTACAATGTTCTCCAGAATTACTAACTTTTGAGTGTTAAAAGGGACCTTGGAAGCCATCTCTTCTAATCAGTACTTGAATAAGAATCCCCTCCACAACATTCTGGTTATGGGATCATCATCCAGCTTTGCTTAAAAAACTTTAGTGAAACTAACCTCATTCACCAATCTGCTGAAGCAGCCCATTTAGATGGTTCTACTTGTTAGAAAGTTTTTTCTTATATCACGTCTAAATTTGCCTCTCTGAAACCTCTGCTCTTTTAGTACTAGTTCTGACTTGTGAGCCCAAGCAGCACAAATGAGCTCTTCTATATGACTGCTCTTCAAATACTTATGACTACCTACTCAAAAAGAATCTCAAACTCTGGGTTAATGCAGCAAAGGCTATTTTATTTCATCCTTGTGAATGGATACTCATGAGCCAGTGTTACAAGTGTTACAGCCACCACGCAAGTACAAAAGTAGGGGAGCATGCAGGCTCCTTTTATCTTAGTCCCTAACACAAATCAGTCCTTCTCCTCCAAACACTAAATTTACAGTCTTCACCTATCATTATGTCATTGTGTTCCTCTCATGCCATGCTGATATGGATATGGGGAAATGGGGCTTAATCTAGAATGTAGCCTGTTTCTACTCCATTTCAGGGGACCTATGAGAGGAGTCCATCATCTCGTTATCTCTCATGTCTCACATTTAAGATGCCTGTTTTCCCATGACTTCTTTTCATGTCCTCCCCCTCAGATCTTCCTCAGACTATCTCTATCTCTATCTCTATCTCTATCTCTATCTCTATCTCTATCTCTATATCTATATCTATATCTATATCTATATCTATATCTATCTATCCCAAGTTCTTTCAGTGATTCCCAACATGGGATGACTTTAAGGCTCTCTGCTTTCTACTCATTTTCTTTTGGACTTGCTTCAGTTTATTATCGTCCATCCCTAAATGTTGTACCCAGATCCAGATGGCATCTAGAGTACCAGATCCAGAAGTACAGCAGAATTGAGAACTCCCTCATTCTGAATACCATATTTCTCCCCGTACAGCCTGGGGTCATATTTGCTTTTCTTGTCTGCCATATCACACTCAATTCATTTTGAGTTTACACGCTGTTAAATTTTCAAGTTGTTTTGATATGGAACAGTTGTCTAGTTATGTTTCTTCCATCTTGTAAAGAATGAGAATTTATTAAAAAAATTTTTTTAAATGTTCTAAAATTTATAACTCCTAAGTAAATTTTAGTGGGAAGGAGATATTTGCCTTGACATTCAATTCAATAAACATAAACAAATAACTGTTCATGACATAAGAGATAAAAGTATAGTTTCTGCTGGGAAATATTGGGAAATAAAATATGTACACAAATAAATTTAATAGAGAATAGAGTATGAAAGTACCTAGGACATGCAGAAAATGTTAGGATAATTGAAAAGCAGGACCATCTCTGGCTGAAGAGATCAAGAAGGTTGCTTTGGAAGATGTGGCATTTAAACTGGGCCTTAAAGGATAAATGGTGTTTCCTGTGGTAGAATTGTGTGGGAGGACATTTCAGGTATAAGGAAAGGCAAATAGTACTGTGGCTAAAGGGGAGGGGAGAGTTTGTAATATTTTTTGGGAACTGTGAATCTGGTGTGGAGTTTAGTGCTCATGATGAGGAATAAGGTATGCAAGTTTTTTGATTTTCTTTTTACCTTCTTACCTTCTTTCTTAGGAACTAGGTATTAGTTCCAAGGCAGAAGAGCTCTAAGGACTAGACAGTTGGAGTTAAGTTATATAGAGTAACACAGCTAAGTTTTCCCATACATCTAGGAAGTGTCTGAGGGCAAATTTGAAACCAAGATTTCCCATCTCCAGTCTTGGCTCTATCCACTGTCACTTAGCTGCCCCTAGGATGTATAAGTTTTTAAGAAGTATTTGAAAGCTAAGATGTTGTGTAATGTTAATCTTTTTGAATCTCTAAGCTTTATATACTTTATTCTTCAAGCTTCTAATGTTTTATTGCTTATTGCAACCCTTTCACACTTTAGTAGATGGTTGAATGAAGTGCTGTGGGCAAAAACATATCATAACCCTGCTGATGCATCTCACCAAATTTAATAACGCCAGATTTAGAAAAACAGACATACAATCTGTTTCTGAATCCATTCTTGATACCTTTCTATCTTAATTTGACTTCCTAGGTCTTGAGGTTGGCTCAAATCTCATTTGTGGCAGCAGAGCAGGACCACTTGTTTTTTGTTTTTTTTTAGCTAGCATTTATATTTTCCACTGAAATTCGAATCCCTGTATTTCAGTGTGGTGTTGAAAGTGATCTGGAATCCTCAAAGACTTTGCCAGCAGTGTATAAGCTCTGGAAAGTTCTACCAAGCTGCCAGAGTTCAGGCTCATTAGTGACAGTATATGTTACTGAGCTGATCTAAGCTTGGGATAGGTGAATCTTCATGTTGGCCCCAGGGGAATGAATTTTTAGTCAGAAGCATCAGCTTGTTTATTGAGAGATTCTGTTCTGCCTCAGCAGATGGAGAGTCTAAAGGTCAAAATGTGCACACCCTTAAAGTGTAAGATAGGAGATTTATACAGTGTTTTAAGGTTTATACAACCCTTGACATTTATTTTCTCATTTCATTTCCTCCTTGGAGTAACTCTGTGAGGTAGATAGCACAGATATCATTTTTATTTCAATTTTACAACTGAGGAGAAACAGGCTCAGAGATGGTAAGTGACTTTCCTAAGGTCATACAGAAATTTAAACTCAAGTCTTCTAAGTCAGGTCCAGCCATATTATCCTCCTTCACCAGT
This sequence comes from Gracilinanus agilis, assembly GCF_016433145.1. Lineage (NCBI taxonomy): Eukaryota > Metazoa > Chordata > Mammalia > Didelphimorphia > Didelphidae > Gracilinanus > Gracilinanus agilis. The sequence continues at coordinate 241,317,731 of NC_058132.1, forward strand.
TATTCCTTCCTCCCTCTTTTCCCTCCCTTATTTTCTTCCTTTCTTCCCTTCCCTTTCCTTCACCTCTCAGAGTGGTAAGAGCTAGGTGACTTGCTAGGCTATATTTGAGGTCATATTGAATTCAGTACCTCCCTTTTCCAGGCCTAGCACTGTTTCCATCAGACCATCTAATTACTTCTTTTTTACATGCTAATCAAGGTGTATGTGTGAAGATCCAGCTAATAGAAACTTATATATTTATATTATTCTCTTCTGATGCTTTAGGAGATAGGTTAGCCTGGGTAAAGTTAAAAAGAAAGTTACCATATTAACCCTCAGTTTATCTCTTCTCTTCTTCTGCAACTTAATTTACCAGTAAAGTTGAGAGGATTTGGGTAATTTGAAACTTGACAACGTAAACTATAGTATATCCCCACTTCCAGCCTGTAATTTAGCTATTAAGAGTAGAGAGGAAACTTTGACAGTGATTGTAATAGTTGACCCATTTATTCCTGAAGGGTTGGACTTTTTTCATTTTTTCTTTTTCTTATCAGAATTATATGTAGAAATAAAATCTGATGTCTCCCTTTGCACTCAGCCCACTCCACTTCCCAACCCCCATAACAAAATAACGGAGAAAAACCTCAACAAATCTAGAGTTTTATATGGAAGAGAGGTTTAAAATATTGAAATAATTGCATATTCTAAGGATAATCTTGAGGTACTGAAGCTTGAAGCCCACTTTTTCAATCTCTTAAAAAATAATGATAGGGGGCAGCTCAGTGGATTGAGAGCCAGGCCTAGAGACCCAGAGGTCCTAGGTTCAAATCCGGCCTCAGACACTTCCTAGCTGTGTGCCCCTGGGCAAGTCACTTGACCCCCATTGTCTAGCCCTTTACTGCTCTTCTGCCTTGGAATCAATACATAGTTTTGATTCCAAGATGGAAGGTAAGGGTCTAAAAAATAGCGACGACAAAAAAAATGATAAAGCAACTTAACCTTCAAAGTTAGTCAAAAGGATTTTAGGACTTTAGGATTTTAACTTTGTTCCTGTTCATATGCTACTGAATGGAACTAGAAAAAATCATGTCAGTATACTAACTGGATCCACTATAGATTTATGTTACCTAATATCAATTTGACCCTCAGTGCAATAAGGCAACCCTTTTATATTTCCCCAATTAATTCACTATCCTGAAACCTCACAAAGCATCCTCTACCCCCACCGTCTTAGTTGAGATCCTTGAGTTGCTCTTTATTGAAAAAAATGAGGCTATTTTGAGTTGAGCTTCTTCTCTCCACCTCCCTATCTCCAATCACTGAGATATCTTCCCTTACTATCTGCTATGCTGCTGTCTCACAAAGAGAAGGGAACCTTTTTGCCAAGGCAAACCCCTCTCTGTGCAACCAATGATCCCACTGCATCCTGTCTTCTCCTGCAAATTGCTCTCTCTACACTAATCTTCTTTCTTGCTCTTTTCACTGGCTGCTTCTTTGCTATCTATAAATATATCCATGATTCCCAACAAAAATATAAACAAATACCTTTTACTTGACTCCCATCCTTAGTAGCAATTGTCCTGTATCTCTCCTCTGTTTCATGGTAAAGTGTATTGAAAAAGCCACCCTTTCATTTCTCTTAATATTGTTATTAAAGCACATGGTATAGTGCCTACTGCACAGAAGGTGCTATATATTTATTCCTTTCCCTTCTCCTTCTACCTGGATATCCTGTAGTTATCTCAAATATTAGGACCTCATTTGGGGTTTTCTTGGCAAAGATAGTGGAGTGGTCTGCCATTTCCTTCTCCATCTCATTTTACAGATAAAGAAACTGAGGTCAATAGTGATTTGCACAGGGTAACACAGCTAGTGTCTGATGCTGAATTTGAACTTAGAGCACCTATCCACTGCACTACCTACCTGTCCTTTAGTCACCTACATTGAGTATCATTCTGGATTCCTTACTCACTCTTCCCATATTTCCAGTCTCTTGATGAACCCCTTTGCTTCTGCCTTCACAGCATCTCTAGTATAATGTCCAATAACTCCCACAATTTCTAGCCTGCTACAAGACCTTGTCGCCTCATCCCTGGACAGTTGCCTTTTCATTATTTTCCCTGCTTCAGAGGTGTCAAAGTGAACTTAAAAAATAAGCACAGGTCTTACCATTTCTTTGCTCTACTATGTAAATTCTTGTGTGTCCCCATTGTCTCTAGGATCAATTATAAAACAATGACTTTTAAAACCGTTTGCAACTTGCCACCTTCTTTCTGCTTCTCTCATCTTACTCTATACTCTCTTCCATGTACTCTGTAATCCAGTGACACTGGTTTTCTTGCTGTTCCTCACATATTGATCAATCAATAAACAAACATTAAGCACTGATTATATGCCAGCCACCGTTCTAATCACTGAGGATACAAAAAAGGCAAAAGACAACCCTTGTTGTCAAAGTTCTTGTAATCTAGTGGAAAGATAACATGCAAACATATACAAATCAAACTGTAAAGGATAAAGAGGAAATAATTTTTAAGAGGCTTAGGGAGTGTTTCCTGTAGAAGGTGAGATTTTAGCTGAGACTTTTAAAAGATGTCATCAGTAGTCTTGAGTGGAGACAATGAGAGAGAATGGTGTGGGGGGGGGGGCTCAGGAGCTGGAGGGCTTTGTTTTGTGGAATAACCAGCAGACCAGTGGCACTGGATAAAAGAGAGCATATGACATTCCACCTCCCAGCTCCATCTCTTTTCACTAGCTGGCTCCCAGGTCTAGAATGTTTTTCTTCATCCTTACCTCTTCCTTTTAGTTTTCCTGACTTCTTTACAGACTCAGCATGAATTCTACCTTCTACAAGAAGTCTTACTGTCTACAAGCCCTCTTCCTCCCATCATGTGCTTTCCCTTTGAGAATACCTCTCATTTGCACTTTATATATCTCATTTGCATGTCATCTCCACTATTAGACTGGGAACTCCCTGAGGAGAGGAACCATAGTTTTATTTTGGAGTGGGCTGGGGGAATTAGCACAATACTTAGCACCTAATAAGCTTTTTTTTTTTTTATGAGTTCTTTTTTTTTTAAACCCATAACTTCTGTGTGTTGTCTCCTAGGTGGAAGAGTGGTAAGGGTGGGCAATGGGGGTCAAGTGACTTGCCCAGGGTCACACAGTTCGGAAGTGTCTGAGGCCTGCTTTGAATCTAGGACCTCCCATCTCTAGGTCTGACTCTCAATCCACTGAGCTACCCAGCTGCCCCCCGACCCCATAAGCTTTTGATAAATGCTTCTTGACTATGTTGAAAAAAAGGACAAATGACTCAAATTTCAAAATAAAATATTAAAAAAAAACACACATACCTTCTGTCTTTGAATTGATACTATATCAGTTCCAAGGCAGAAGACTGGTAAGGTTTACACAATTGGGCTTAAGTGATTTGCCCAGGGTCACCTAGCTAAGAAGTGTCTGAGGTCAGATTTGAACCCAGGTCCTCCCTATTCCAGACCTGACACTCTATCCACCATGCTACTTATTTGCTCCACTAAAATAAAATCCTATTTCATTCCTATCTAAAATCTTGATTGTTCTATTTGAAAAGAAATCTTTATTTTGAAAGTAAGCTTTGAGATTGGAATACCATTAGTTTGCATTTACAAATATAGTCTTTTACACAAGGCATCTCTTTTTACTCTCACAGCAACCATCTGAGGATAGGCAGGGCAAGCATTATTTTCCTTTTTTACTGATGGTAAACTGAGACTGGTGCCAAAATAGGTCAAAAATTGTGCTCGTGGATAATTTTCATATGTCTTCTATAATGAATAAATTTTACTCCATCGAACTATCATCATCAGCTATTTTTCAGTTCCTATTATGTGCAGAGAATTGTACTTAGTAGTAGAATATGGAATCTTTCACAGAATATCTTTATATTGGATGATTAAAGCTATGTTTTATAGTTTATTTGACATGATTAGTTTTTTATTAGCGGTAATAATGATTGTAACTTATAGTCAAAATTAATGATAATTTGAGGGATAAGATAGTGTGAAAAACAAATGAACAGAAGTGATTTTAATTACCTTTAAAGTAATGTCTTAGAAAACTCAGTTGAGTTGCTCTGAACTTTCTCCCTTTAAAGTTTGTATCTAGAGAAGGTTCACATTTACTCATCATGTGTTAGCATATTCTATAAATGATTTACTGATTTTATTATATAATAAAATGTAAAAAAGAATAACATGACCTTTTTTTAAATCTTTACCTTCTGTCTTAGCATCAGTTCTGAAGCAGAAGAGCATCAAGGGCAAGGCAATCAAGTTTAAGTGACTTGTCCAATGTTACTAAGGCCATATTTGAACCCAGGTCCTTTCTATACTTTATCCACTATGTTAATTAGCTGCCTCTGATCTGAGTTTCTGAAAAGAGTTTTCTGTTTATTACCTTTAAGTTTATTAAATTTAAGAATTTTTAAAACATTTATTTTAATTCTCTGTGCTACCTGAAGAAAGTGTTTAATAAATCTTAAAGTACTGTACAAATAATTATTGTTATTACTACTACTGTATAATTTTTTTAACCATAAGAGATCATTTGGGAATATAGTCCTAATCTAACATAAATATTTTTTTGTCTGCCTGTGATGCTATTTTGTTTATATGTAGGAAATCAGATTTCTCATCTAGTCCTAGTCATGAAACCCACCACCAGTGTGTAGGTATCAGACCTTGGCAGTATAGTACTCTCGAGTGTCATGTGGCAGCAGTGAGACAGATATTTGACACCTAAGACTAGAAGTATTTCCAACATCTGAGACTTGGTAGTTCTTCTAGTTTCTAATAATAGAGGTGATTAGAGTAATAATGGAAGAAGGACAAGGAAGAAGGAGGGAAAAATGGACAGAAAAAGGTCAGGCAATAGAAAGAGCAGAGAAAAAAAGAGGAGCAAGGACAAAAATCCAATTAGCTTTTGTGACTGTTTAAGTCCTTCCCCTGAGGAAGGAAGAAGAAATTAACTGTGCTCTAATTTTATATTTGTTTTCAGGGGCATAAGAAAGACTTTCCATTTACTGAATTATTTTCATATAAAAAAGCCTTTTTACATTACTGATTATTTCTTGCTGAGTTGATAATTTTTGGCATTTCTGAAATATTACTGAAAATTTAGTATTGGTAAATTTGATAATAAATAAAGTAACATCTCACTTATACCAGTTTCTTTAGGAAAATTTTTCAAGTAATAGTTTTATGGTTTTAGCAAATGGTTGTAACATGGATATGTTTTATGTAATTAAGAGTAAAATTTTAATTAAATGCTTAAATTAATGACAAAAGCATGCATTTCTATTCTTTGTAAACATGATAGTTATAAGCAGAGAACTTTATGTATTAAATATTTCTTGGTACATATAAGTACTTTGTGGATATTTAATTAAAGTATTTTTAGTTTTAAATGGGAATGTTCATCTATAGGAGTTATATATCCTATGGAATATAACCATCATTTGAGAATTAAAGCACCTAAGATTTAAGATATTTTACAAATATATTACAGATTTAGGATTTGACATTTCAAGAACAATATGTCAGTATTTGACCCTCATTCCTATTGGCAGTTAAGTGAAGCAGTGGATAGAGCTTTGGATATACATTCAGGAAGACCTGGGTTCAAATAAAGCTTTAGAGACTTAACCGTGAGACCTGAGCAAGTCACATAACCTCTGTCTACTTCAGTTTCCTCAGCTGTAAAAACTGAGGATAATATTAGCACCTGTTTCCCAGGGTTGTTATAAGGATCAAGTGAGATAATATTCATAAAGTGCTTAGCACAGTGATTGGTGCATAGTAGGACCTTTGTAAATGCTTATTGACTGATTCACCAACTCATATGTCATTGCTTCATTTGCCACTATTTTTTCATTCATTCAAAAATAATTAAATTTTTGTCTGTCACATAAATTTATGAAACACCAAACCAGTTCTGAGGACAAAGTAACTCCTCCCAACTCCTTCAGCATCCAGACTAATTTTATTTCATTTAGAGATATAGTAACTTACATAACACTAACATTGGTTTTGATGGATAAAATTGCTCTGAGAATGTTGAAGGTCAAAAAGCCAACTTAGGGGGGCTACAGATACTTGATAGGATAGTACCCATAGAATAGCCTCTCTCATATTTCTCAATGCTTTGGGTGTTTAGAAATAAAAATAGTCTGTGCTAAGAATATAATAAATAATAGATATATAGACATGAATCTATGACATATTTAAGAATCACAGATGTATAACATAATGTGGGCTGGTCACTAAAAGGAGGGCCAATGACTACCCTTTAGTACTATTTTTATTCTACCTTGAATAATAAAGTGTTATATATATTTGTTATTGATTTAATTGGTTGGTGAGCTTTCTTTCACTCCTAGAAAAATTCTAACACATCACTGAAGTGATACCTAATGAATATTTAAAAAGCATCAGACCCGAAGAATAGTCAATCAAGTGATTTGTTGACCTGTTGGAAGGGATTTCCTAGGGTGCTCCAGAAATTTGTGCTTGGTCCTATGCTGTGTATCATTTTTATCAGTGAATTGGGGAAAATTTAAATGGTATTGTAAATTGCAAATGATATAACATTGGGAAGTTTGTAGCTAATAGTGGATAAGAGAAAGAAGATGAATACATAAGCTTAGATTTAGGTTAAAAAATTCATCTTCACCAAGTACAAGATGGAGGAGGCATGGAACAGTTCATCTGAAAAAATCTTAAGATTTTTAGTGAATTATAAGATCAGTATAAGTAAATAGTGTGATACAGCGGTCAAAAAAGCTAAAGTGATTGCATAGAGAGAGGCACATTCCAAGACTAAGGAGTTCATAGTACTGCTTTCTCTGCCTTGGACAGACTTCATTTAGAATATTGTATTCTGTTGTGGTTGTCAGATTTTAGGGAGGCTTTCTAATAAGCCTTAGAGTTCAGAGTAGATAACAAGCATGATGAAAAGCCTTGAATTTATGCCAGATGAGGATCTGTTAAAGGAATCTGCAATATTTAGGTTAGAGACAAAAAGACATGAACGGGTGGAGATAGGGTAGAAGTTAGGTGCCTTTAAGTATTGAAGGGCTGTCATATGAAAAAGATTTATTTGATTCCCAAGAGCAGAAACAGGATAAATGAATGGAAGTTGCAAATAGGTGAATTGAAGTTTGCTCTCAGGAAAAACTTTCCATTAGTGAGAGCTACCCCAAAGTGTAATGTGTTAGAGGGAGAATGTTTTCTGGCTAGCCAGTGGGGATAGGTTACTGGGTATGCTGTAATAGGAAATTTTTCTTTTTAAAACTTTTATGTGTTGAGCTACATGGCCATAGATATCCCTTTTAATTCTTAAAATTCCTTGACATATAATCTGTAGCAAATTTCTTCTCACTTTTCCAGTGCCTGTTTTTTTTTTGTTTTGTTTTGTTTTACTTATTGATTTTTGGCAGAGCATGGGATGTTATTTTTTCTTCAGGTTTCTTCCTTTCTCTATATAAGAAAAGCCTCATTGTTGATATAGCTCCAGTTCTTTACAGTATCTGTTTCTTTTCTCTTCCTAGCATGTTTGTTTGTCCTTTTCATACTCACTATTTTTTTTAACAGCGACTGATTCCTAAGAAGGTAAATAGGTGACAAGACATAGAGTATTGAACTTGCAATCAGAAAGACCAAATTCTGCTTCAGAATTACTAGCTCTATGATACCTTGGCCAAATCACTTAACCTCTGTCAGCGTCACTTTTTAAATACATTTCCATTTCAGGGCACCTCAAACATTATATTCACTTTTTTTGAACCCCTTATGAACTACTGATTACTCTCCTTGTACTCTTTTTTTTTTTTTTAAACCCTTACTTTTTGCCTTAGAGCCAATACTAAGTATCAGTCACTAAGCAGAGGAGTAGCTAAAGCAAGACAATCATTAAATGACATGCTCAGGGCCACACAGAAGATGTATGTGCGCAGGAGGTTAGATTTGAAAATAGGACCACCTATCTCAAGGCTTGGCTCTCTACACTCTGGCTCCCTGCCCCCTGGATTTTTATCATATGTTTCTACTCCTCCTCCCCTTCCCCCATGCCATTTCTGTACATTTTGAGCTGCCAGTTCACAAACCCAGCTCCTTATCCCTAATTGCCTACCTCCCTCACTCCTATTCCCATATCTATCTCCCCAAAGACTTCAGTTCTGCCTATTCCATATACTATGCCCTCTGGAATCTTGGTTCTTAATTAGCATACCTCTTTTCATCCTAAAACGCTTCCCTTCTCCTTCCATCTTCTGGTTCTTACTGAAATCTGGTTCCTTCCTGACAGTATTTCATCCTTGGCTACCCTTTCCAGTACAGGTTAAGCTTCTAATTATCCTCCCTGATTCATTGCTTGTTTAGGAGTCAGAATACCCCTTGCACCCCATTGTCACTTCTCATCTCTCTTCCACCATCACTTACTAATATTTCAACTCCTTTTGAAGTTCATGCTTTATAAATTTATTACTCAGTCATAACATTGTCCTTTCTGCCTCTGTGAATGTAATATCTGACTCAAAGTTTTTCTCTTCAGTCTAACACCTGCCTTCCTACTAGATGTCAACAAAAATATCCCTCAAATACCCTAACTTGGAAGTTCTTGGTATACTCACTTTTTTCCATGATCTGCTTCTCCACTCTATCTCAACTACACACAGAGCTGTTCATAGCACTGATCTTTGCTACTAACCCACAGTGGTCTTCTTTTCTTAGGCCAATGACTCTTCTTTGTCTTCACTGTCTTGACCATTCCCTCCGCCCCTCAGGTCTTTTCTAGTCATCTCCCTTGAACTGACTAACCTCTTACTTTCCATATCTTGATCCTTTTGTAAAGCAGTTCAACTGGATCCTATTTTTAACTTTGTAATTCTTTGGGTGGGTGAGTGGATAGGGCATTCTATTGAAGACCATGTCTTGTCAAACCCCAATATGACTTATTATTTTCTTCCTCCTCTTTTAATTCTACTCAAATGCTGCTGCTGGGGTAACCATGCTAATTGAATCCTTTATAAATTTATGTTAACATTTTCTCAACCAGACTCATTGTAGCAAGGCTTTGTATCTCCCAAGTCAGTTCACTATCTAGACCTAATGGTGACTAGAAGCTTTTCATCCTTCCTAGAGCTTCCTAGAGTCACATCACTTCCTTCTATCCTCTCGTTTGAGGACTTTAATTTATAATTCACTGAAAAAAAAAGGAAGCTATTCACTATGAGCTTTGTTTTCTATCTTCTTCATCTTACATTTCTCACATAGCTTCCCTTCCTCCCGTCTCTACTGAAGAGGTGACTTTTCTTCTTGCCAAGGAAAACTTCTCTAAAGGAGCCTTTGTTCCTTTCCCTCTCTATCTTCTGAGATTGCCCCCATAATCATACCCACTCTCTAATTTGAATAGTCTCTTTGAATAATCTTACCATATTAGCTTTTAAAAACTCTGTTGCCTACACTTGTCTCCCTATTCTTAAGAAAAATAAAAATAAACTATTGATCTGACCATCCCTACTAGCTATTTGCCTATATTTTTTTTCTCTACTGTCACCAAATTGATTTTCCTAAAGTATAGATCTGATTAGGTCATTCTTTGCTTAGTAAACTCTTGTGGCTCCCTTTTTTACCACCAGGATCAAATATAAAGTTCTCAATTTGATAATTAAAACCCTTCACAACCTGACCCTTTTCTACTTATTCAGCCTTATATTTATTCTTCATGCATTCTGTGATACAGCTTTATTGGCCTATTTCTTAGCATAGCATATTCCATTTCCTGACCCTGTCTTTTCATTGGCGGTCCCCCAGTGTCTCATCTCTCCCCCTTAGCTTTCTTGGTTTTCCTTACAACCCAAATCAAATGTTACTTTGTGCAGAAGGCCTTTTCTGGTTTTCCCTTCTGCCCCTCTTCTCTCCAAGCTTATTTTACACAAACTGTGTATATATATAGACCCATGCCATATATGCCACATCAGTAATACGAATTTACATGATTATGTTTGTATTATCTTCTCTCCCTTACTGTCATTCAATGTGAGCACCTTGAGAGCAGATAGAATGGATTTACCATTCTTTTTAAGTCCCTACCATTAAGCAAAATACCTGGCACTTTAAGCAAACAACAAATACATAGGCAATGTAAGGATCCAGTGAGATCCAGTAATAATATACTTTGTAAATTTTAAAATGCTATATTGATACTGACTTTTATTTTTCTTCTTAGTATTATTGTTACTTTGCAGTTCTCTTTTTGGGTCACTTCTTACATTCGAATGAGTTTTCCCCTCTTCTGTAATAAGCCTGTGCATAGAGAGGTTCCCCAAGGCCTTTCACTAACTTCTTAAATAGGGAGGATAACATGTATTTAATATATATATATAATATAATAATAATATACATAGGCATACATGTAGAACAATCCTTCAGGCCACTGAAGTAATTCCGGTATTTTCTATATGTCCTGCTTCTAATGGATTTAAGCTTCTCAAATAGTTCTTTATAAATTCTCCAGAAACTCAGTTAACTCCAATAGCAGTTTTTTGTTTCTTTTACTTTACTACTGTTTAATTTGGGTGGGCTTTTCATTTTTTTTTTAAAACCCTTACCTTCTGTCTTAGTAATAATGCTAAGACACAAGAGTTGTAAGGTCTAGGCAGTTGGGGTTGAGTTACTACAACTAGTGAAGTGTCTGAGGCCAACTTTGAACCCAAATTCTCCCAACTCCAGGCGTGGCTGTTGATCCACTGAGTTGCCTGGCTGCCCCAAGGGTAGGTTTTTTTTTAAAGATTGGCTACAATTTAAGTCAAGTTGTTTAAATTTTTAGTAATTGTCTATTGTATATACACCTTACCAATACAAAGGCCAATGACTAGTGACTTGACCCTGTATCTTGCAGGAATTCCACCCTGCCATTTTCCATGTTACACTAGAATATTTGAAAATTACTCACTGTCTATAGTTTCTTCCATCCAGGTTTGTCTATTTGTCTGTATTCCTTATTTTAATTGTTATTTTTCCTGTTTCCCACCTGTTGTGTACTATTTTGGTCTAATTATAAACTGGATTTTTTTTCCTTGTTTCTAGCTTGTAGAAAATCCAATTCTGGCCTTTAATTGCATTCTCGATACTATTCCTACTAATGATAAGTGACATTTATTTAGAGTTCCAAAGTATGCAGTCCTTAAATATGTTATCCAGTTCTAGATCTATGATCTTGTTATCTATTTTGAGCCTTTAATACTATAATATTATTATTCCTTTTTAAAATGAGAGAAGTGAAGGTTAGAGAAATTAAATCACTTGACTTTTTTCATAAAGCTAGTATCAGAAATGCTATCAATTAGTCAGATTTTATGCAGCACTTTCCATGTTCCAGGCTCTGCACTTGATGCTGCGGATACAAAGACAAAAATTGGAGCCCTCCTCCTTGATTGAACTTATAGTAGTATAGTGTGTGAGACAACATTAACAAATACATATGAAAATATACAAAGAAAATACACATCACAAAAACTTGGTGTGATAAAACCAACTCTTGCGTAGGTTTTGACTTATTCAGAAGAACTAGAATAGGTAAAAGGGTAGAAAATAGTAGCACTGCATATTAAGCTGATAGACCTTTGTAAATCTTGCAAACTGCAAAGTGCAATATAAATGTTCAGTGGAATGTGAACATATCCAGGAATGGGGGTGGTGGTATTTAAGTGAAGGTCAGTGATTGGAGAAACAAGTAATTTGTTAATGAGAGTACTATAGATCAACTCAACATAAAGATGAAATTATGAATTCAGGAAACGTCATTACATAGTAATTTTCTTGATGAGAGACTTCAGTCTGAGGGAGCTACTGGTAACTTTTTCACTTGTCTTTATGCCAATTTGGTCCTTTAAAAAGTAGAGGAACCAACAAGGAGAAAGTTGTGGTAAATGACTGTGATGGAATCCTATTGTATTATAAGAAATGAAGAGCAGGATGATTTCAGAAAAATCTGGGAAGATTTATATAAGCTCAGCTAGGTGACAGTTTGGTTGAGTATTGGGCCCAGAATCAGGAAGACTTACCTTCCTAGATTTAAATTCAGCCTCTTACACCTAATGACTATGTGATTCTGGATCAGTCACTTATTCCTCTTTGCCTCAGTTTCCTCATCTGTAAAATGAGCTGAAGAAGGAAATGAAAACCACTCCAGCATCTTTGCCAAGAAAACCTCAAATTGGGGTCATGAAAAGACAGATACAGCTGAAAAACAACTGAACAAAAAGTAAAGTGATCAGAACCAGGAGAACATTGTACATAGTAACAGCAAAATTGAACAGTAATCAGCTAGGAATGATTTAGCTCTTCTGGTCAATATAAAGATTCAAGATGGTGCTAAAGGACTTAGATGGAAAATGCTGTCCATCTCCAGAGAAATAACTGATGATATCTGAATGCACAATCTTTTCACTTTATTTTTCTTACTTTTTTTTTTAACATTTATTAATATTCATTTTTGACATGGTTACATGATTCATGCTCCACCTTTCCCCTTCAGCCCCCCCCCCCC
>NC_058132.1:241340214-241515962 GCF_016433145.1 Gracilinanus agilis
ATATATATATATATATATATATATATATACTTTTAGTGGCATCTCCCAAATTCCAATTTTACAGTGTGTTTGATTATTTTTTGTATATAGGAGAAGAAAAGTCTGGATACAAAAGAGATACCTTCTTGTTTATACAGAAACAGATTATTTTTAAAGATGAAGTTAACTTAATGCCTCCTCACATATAGGCAAAACCTCTTAGCATTCCTAGTTTTCTAAGCGTGAAATAAATTGCCTTGAAGAGGTGATTTCACCTTTATTGAACTTTTCTAGTTGGGTGTTAAGTGATGCTTCCTAGTTATAACATAACAAAGAGTTTCTATTCAGGTATAGGTTGGATCAGAAGTTTTTAAAGCTATCTCCAACTTTTAAGGTTCAGGATTTGGTGATAAAATATTTTGAATTCTATTGTGTAGTTCTACGTTAAATATGACACAAATTGGTTATCACTGATCATTGTTTTTTTTTTTTTTATCATTTATCACCCAGTAATTCAGGCCCTTATATCTTCAAATTCAAATAATGCTCCATTTGTTTGTCCTGCTTCAAGTTTCTCTCCTCTCTAAACTGTTGTGATTTTCCTAAAGTACAAATCTGATCATATAATTCACCTATTCAGTAAAGTCCAAAGGCTGTCTTTAATCTAAAATTCAATATATGCTCCTTTGGTAGAGCTTTTCATACTCTGGCCCTTTTCTACTTTTTTTAGACTTTTTACCCCAGTATTCCCCTTCTAATGTTACAGTACAGCTGTTGCTTACACACACTTCGTCTCCTATCTCTTTGCCTTTGCATTGGTTGTTCCCCATTATTTGAATGTTTTTTTCCTATTTCTGTCTCTTAGAACCCCTGTTTCCCTTTAAGACTCAGCTCCTGTCACCTTCTATTGGAGCCCTTTGTTGGTCACTCTCTCAGCTATCTAAGACTATCATTTAGTCTGCTTTGTACATTCCTCATTTATGTATACCTGTCTATCCATAAAATGTGAACTTCTTGAGAGTAGAGACTGGTTTTTGCCATTTTATGTTTAGTAGGGATCTGGAACATCATAGGAACTTAATAAATCCTTCTAGATTGATTTTTTTTTAAACCCTTACCTTCCATCTTAGAATCAATACTGTGTATTGGTTTTAAGGCAGTAAAGTGGTAAGGCCTAGGGAATGGGAGTTAAGTGACTTGACCAGGGTCACACAGCTGGGAAGTGTCTGAGGTCAGATTCGAACCCAGGACCTTTGATTCTTGGGCCTGATTCTCAATTCACTGAGCCACCCAGCTGCCTCAAATTGATTTTTTTTTTAAAGATTCTGAAAAAACTTGGACGTAAAGCAGTTAATTCAAGGTTACATAGCAGTTTAGTGTTGAACCTGGAACTAGAACTCACATGTTTCTTAACTGCTAGCTCTGTATGCTTTCCTCTCTATGATATTGATAATAGGTAGTTTTAGAAGGTTCAAAAACCAGTTCTTAAAGATCAATAATATTTGTGCCCAGGATGGCTACAACTATTTATCAGAAAGAAAATCTGTGACATCAAATAAGATTGTTTAACTTCTTACGAACTGGTGGAAATTCAAAGGCTTGCTTAACTAGCCTTTCTTGAACTAAAAATATGTTATTGTTATAATAAATTCTCTTCTATTGCTGTTTCTGCTCATTATTCCTCCCTAGTTCTAAAGCTTGGAGTAGGAGCAGCATCCTTGATTAGATTTATGTTACTGCTTTTGGATTTAGTGGGAAGAACAGTAACTGAATGCTGAATACAATAGCATGCATAACTCATTCTGTAGACTCACCCAGAGAACCTTAAAGCTGAAAGAGAATATGGAAGCATGATTCACTTTTTTTGTAACTTATATTTTTGCTATTTTGTGGAAAAAAATATTGTCATGAAATTGACAGCCTGGGTACTCTCTTGAAAATTTACATCATTTTCAAAAAATCTAGAACAAAGGAAGATAAGGGAAATGTTTGAAGGATTGGGTAAGGAATTTGAGAAACAAGAAAGTGAAAAAATGTGGACTTGAACATATTGCTAGGAACCTTATACTAATAATGTTCTGAAGTAATGAGATTATCTGTGTTGTTGTGAAGGGGAGGCTGTGGTAAGATATTTTGTTTTTGTTCACAAACATACCTTTCAATTCTCCCCTCAGAAGGAAAGCCAGGGGTGACTTCCCTTTACCAGGCTAGTGTGCACTTTACTTAGAAACTACAAATTCATAAAAATCCTATTTATAATTAAAAGATATAAGTGTAAGGATTAATAACAAGGAAACCTTATCACTAAAAGGGGAACTAACTTTTTACCTACCTTCTATGTCTGTCTCACAAGAGAGCCTTTGGTTCTTACAGGTACACTAAAATTGCCTAACACTTACCAAAAAAACCCCAAAACCCTATCTGATTATTATCTAACTAAAATCCTTATTCAATTAACTTGATTTGATAAAGATATCTCCAAGAACATATAGATTTAGTCAGCCAAGATGGCAGCTGCTAATTGACAAGGTAACCCTGGCATGGTTCAGAATCCAGGCAAACAGTCTTCCGTCTTTCTCTTTCTCCAAAACTGTTCACCAGCAAAAGAGATCTACCATCTTCTTCTTAGAGATGACTTCTCTTGGTCAGGAAAGGCGAAAACCTCTTCAGATGGTTTTCAGAGTTCTCTATCTTCCCTCTCACTAGTACAGAGCAAGGTCTCAGTTGTCTGCTTCTACCAGCAGCCAGAGAGAAAGTTCAGTGAGTAGATCTCACCAACAGTCAGTCCTGTGTTCCTCCTTCTAAGTTCTGGCCTCACACCCAACACCCTGCCTTGCCTGCACCCTCAGAGATCTCTTTTATCAAATATCTTATTTTAATTAATACTTAATCAATATGATAAATTACTTACTATAGTTCTTTATAGAGAAAATTAAGAGTTTAGGGCTCTACTTATCCAAGAAATTAATTCGTTGAAGGAAATTGAGGATTAGGAAAGTAAAGCAAATTCCTAGAAATATTATAGCCCACAGGAGAATAGGGTAGAATTCTAACCCAGGTCTTCCTGAGCATAATCCAGGGACTTAACCACTGTATCATCATGCCTGTAGATTATTGGATTTACTGTTATATATTGGAACAGAAGTAATTTAGTAGATCCTTTATTCTGATTCCCCCATTTTACAAATAAGAAATTTGAGAACCAGAGTTATTAGTTATTGACCAAGATCATACAAGTAGTAAGTTGTACCAAGATTCTAACTCACTTCTTCCATTAGAGCTGAGTTCTTTTAACTACACCATGCTTTGTCCTCAGTCCATTAGGACTGTCTCGTCTATAAAATGGGGACAACAATATTTAGAACATTTGCCTCACAGGGTTATTAAGAGGATCACAGAAAGTGATATATGTAAAGTACTTTGCAAATTATAAGCAGCTAGGAAAAGGGATCTTTGATTTCCTTGGCAAAGGGAACTTCCAGGAGAGAAAATCGTGTCATAGATGCATATCTGTACCTTTTCTGTAATTTATTATAGTCTTAGATTGTAAGGTCTTTGAGGGCACAATTTCTTGTCATTTTGTAATCTGTATACCTAGCATAAAACATTGTATCTTGTTTTTTAAACATATAAAAACAAATTTTAAGAATAATTGTTGAAGCAAACTTCTGAGGTATTGCAGAATGTTGAATGTTAATGATTGACACTTGGTGAAATTCAGGTAATTCTACATGGCCTCAAGTCAGGGTTAACTAGAAGGGTTTCTGAAGGGTGAAAGTGTAGGTCTTCAAAAGAGCAATGGAAATGAAGGAGCATGGTATGTGTGAGTAGGCTGCAACCTACTTAGCAACCAAAAATGCTGCCAAATTGATTTAAAGTTGGTCATCAGTGAGGCCAAGTGGAGGATATTGGTCACATAATAGAAGTGCTATACTACATCCTGGGAATACAAAGAGGGAAAGGACAGGATCTTTGTTCTTATAGTATTTTACAAATGAAGAAATCATGTCCTATAATCCTACACTTTCCCAATGTGGTGGGTTTTTTTTTCAATTTTAATACCTAATTTTAAAATCACCTTTTATGACTTTTCAGTTTTGAAATGAACTCTCCCTTCTTTGGGCACTTAAAGACTGAGCGTACAATTCAAACGACAAATGAACTATGTACTTGTAATTTAATAAGTTTTCTATAGCATCCCGAACTATTTTTTAAATATTTTGTTACTTAACTTACAATGTTTATATTATTTACATTACTAATAGTCAGTGTCATTGAAAAATTATGCTTTTGGTAACATATTTGAAAGGAGTCTTTTATTATTATTTTTCTTTTAGTAATTATGGAGATACTGTTGGAAGAGAATCTTTATGTGATATTTTGCTGTATTGACTCATGCATTTATATAGTCAACAGTAATCATTTTAGAATCTTGTATTTTCTACACCTTTCATTCAATTTTGTGACGTCATTTGAGAAAGCCTATGTGTTCCCTTCCTTAAGAATGTTCCCAATGTTATTGGATTAGCATTGTTAAATTTTTATAGATATAATAAAGCTGGGATATAGATTAGTAAGCATAGACATTTTCTCCCCTGTTGTGGTAATGTTTGTGATTCCACCCTCCCTCCCCCACATGTTTGGTAGAGTTCCCCTTTTCAGATATCTTGAGGAATAGTACTCAACAATTTCAAAATTGTGTCACTTCCAGCAGGACTTGAATGTAGTTAGCTTGGTGCAGCTTCCTCTTCCCATTCTTTTCTGTTTTTCTCCCACACTCCTTTTCTCCTTCCTTCTTTCCTTTTCTATTTCCTCATTCAGCATTTAGGGGATTTGGTGATTTTAGAGTCCAAATGTTATGGCTGTACTGTCATTAATGGAGAAAAACCATGGTAGCAGTTTTTACAAATATTTTCCTTTTTTTCCAATTTAATTTTCAACTTTATACACACCCAGAATAATTTTGTTTAGTTGGCTCTTTCCCCTAGTTTTCTGCCAACTTGTTTTTCCTTTCACTGTTTCTCATTTTATGAAGTAATAATCTTCAACTGTTCTTCATAAGATTTCACAAATGAATTTATGTCCTAAACCAGTCTTGTCCTTGGTTTATGTAGTTTTTCTGCTTGGCAAGAAGACGAAATGTTTGAGATGGTTTCTAGACTCTTGGTATCTTCCTCTTGGCCATTGATTTAGATTGGTTTTATATTCCTTACCTAATGGTGATAGCTCATGTCAGTATGCTTTTAACATTTCTTATTTTAAAGCCTTAACAGTTTGTTTTAATAGATCAGGTAGGAGTTGTTTTAATTATATGTCACAATTACATGATACATTTTTTAAAAAAAATTTATGATTTGGAATTTATTTTTATCTTTGTTCTTGTAAGTTCAGAGTCTGATGATATATTAATGACTTATTCTGAAATGACTCACAGCATTAATCAGTTATTTCCTATTTCTTAAAACAGTTTTATTTTTCTTGTAATGGTATTCGGTATTGTTCATATCCAGTCATTTCTTCATTTTTAGTGTTTTATTTCCCAGTTACATGTAATGACATGTATTTTCTGAAATTATAAGTTCTAAGTTGTCTCCCTTTCTCTCTTCTCTTACCCCTCTCTGGGATAATAAGCATTTTGATCTGTGTTATATCTGTATGATCATGTAAAACATGTTTTCATGTTGGTCATTATGAGAGAATACTCATGTAAAACTAAAACCCCAAAGTGAAAAAACAGACAAATGGAATAAAGTAAAAAATAGCATGCTTCTATATGCATTCAGATTCCATCAGTTCTTTCTCTGGAAGTGGATAGCATTTTTTGTCATAAGTCCCCAGCTTTCTTCTTAAAGCAGTCATGACCTACAAGTGTAACTTATGTATAATTTTTGAGGTTTTGGCTTCACACTCTTTCTTATTACTAGTGAACCATATTTTCCATCACTTTTTTTTTTGGCCATCTTCTCTTTTATCTGCCTTTGCATTGAAATCACCAAGTGCTAGAATATTTATTTATTTAGCTGTCTGTCTGGAGACACTAGCCCAGATCTAGTAAGATGATATTTAATAGGGACATATATAAAGCTAACAATTGAGTTTGAAGATGAGTTTTTCAGAGTTCAGATGTAGGGGTATGGGTAGAAGGTAGTTTGTAAAATATTAAGAGAAATTTAGAAGATTGAAAATTCAGTATAAGTCAGCATTGTCATGGAATAGCTAAAAAAGTTAATGTTCTCATGAGTAACATAGACCTTTAGGATAAGGAAGTGATAATCCGATTGGACTGCAGTGATCAGACCACATTTAGGGTATTGTCTTTTCTGGGTGATGCAGTTTGAGGACATCGATACGGAGAAAATATCCAGAAGAGTGTGACAAAGTTCCTTGAGTCCATGTCATAGGAGAATCAGTTGAAAGAATTAGGAAAGTTTAACCTAGATATTAGAAGAATCTAGGAGTACATACTAGATATCTTAAAGTATTTGAAGGCTACCACATGGCACTCTTCTTTTTTCTTTCGTTATTCTAACTTGATCCTCTGCTCTTTGTGGTTCCCATGATCATTTTTTGCAGATAACTCCCAGAATTCTGTATCTGGTCCTAGTTTCATGAACTCCAGTCTTGCATCACAAACTGGATGTTTCTAACTGAATGTTCCTTTGGCATCTCATTTTCTATCTAAAACAGATTCCTTCCTCCCACGTTATTCACCTCCCTTATAATCTTTCCTATTATTGTCAAGGGTAGTATCATCTTTCTAGTTATCTTGTTTTACAAACTTGATGTCTTCCTCAGTTCCTCATTTTGACTCATTTTGACTTGTCTGATAGTTGCATATTCAGTTTCTCTCATATATATGTCCCCTTCACTCTACTCACATAGCCAGCAGCCTCATTTCCTCTTGGCTTATCTCTTATAAGGCACTTCTTCTGGATTTTCTTCCTCAGGTTTCTTGCCTCTTCATTTATCCTCTCCACCAAAGTGAGGTTCCTCAAGAGATCTGACCATGTCACTCTGACTCTCAGCAATAAACCCCCTCTAGCTGGCTTTCAGACTTCTTAATAAGTTGGCACTTTCTTATATTTCTATTCTTTTTATCCATTACTCCCCAATCATCTGGATGGACATTTTATCAGATATGACTTTCTCTTGAGATTTTATGATCTTCATACCTTCATACTGATTGTCTGTTATTCCTTGAATGCTTTTTCTTTACCTGTTTGAGTCATATTTATTGTTATTTCTGTCTTTTTTTGTATCCCCAGAATTTTGTACATTGTCTGGCACATAAAGGCTTATTGATTTCATTTGATTTGTTGACTTGGATCTCTATTTTCTTCAAAACACAGTTCAGGTTCCATTTTCTATATAATTACCTCAGCTACTAATACCCTTTCTCCCAAATGCAATGTAAGATGCTTGAAGTCAAGGGTTGTTTCATTTGTGTCCTTGTGTGTCCTTAATAGCTGACACAAACTTGTGATTGATTCATTTAGTAAGTGATTGGCAGATACAAAATTTGATATCACTACTATGGAATAATGATTGAGGTGACATGACTACTGCCCATCCACAAACTTTGTGAGAATAATCTATACATGCAAGAAACAATATAATAGATTATAAACAACATTGAATTTGTGATCAGAGGCCCTGTAGTCAAATCTGTCACATATTACCTATGTCTCCTAGAATTATTCACTTTGGGTTTTTCTGGACCTCAGGTTCCTTTCCTATAAAATAAGAGAATTGAGTTAGAGAGCCTTTAAAGGCTTTAAAGACTAAGAGCTCTAGATAGATGATTATAATTCTTACTGAAAATGACATCAAATGGGATTTTGCATATGTTTTTCCCCAGCACACCACTTGTTACTAGTTATCTAATTACTTGCAAGGTGTATAGAACGCAAGATAGCACCATACTGTATTCCTTGACAATTATTTTAATAAATGTTTTGAGATAAGCATTAATAATAGCTTGTATTCATATAGTACTTTAAAATTTGTAGATACTTTACATGTCTCTGTTGATCTTTACAATGACTCTGTGAGGTAGGTCCTATTATTATGAGGCTGAGAGGGTTTAAGTGGCTTCTCCATGATCAATCAACTAGTAAGTGGCTGAGGAAGGATTTGAACTCAGATCTTCCTAATTGAATGAAAGTCAGGTACTCTTTCCAGCACACCACTAGACTGCCTTCTACAACTCTCCTCCAAATAAGATAATAATATTATAGATTTGAATTGGTATGGACTTTAGAAGTCATCTAGTTCTATTGCCTTATTTTGGAAGAAATGGAGACCAAGAATGATTAAGAGACTTGTTGAAGGTCACTCAGTAATAGAGCTGATATTTGATATCTCTTGACTCTAAATGCTTCTCATGTATAAAAAGTAATAACAATTATTTTTTGGATAGATGAAGCAGAGATAATTTTATTCTCTGGTACTCTTTATTATTTCCAAGCAAGAGAAAGAACAGGGAGACATGAACAAAATAAAGTATGTGTTACTAACATGTAGAGATTTCTTATAGATGGTGAAGTTCTGCAATGTTCCTATTTATGGATAACATTGTACTGATTACAGTTTGGCAGAAGCCATCCACAGTCATTCAGAAATGTTCAGGTTATCAGTCTGCATTGGAAAATCAAAACAGGAAGAATATTTAATATCCAGACTATACCTAATTGGATAGACAGACATTTGGATTGGGACATATATCTTGGACACTGAAGATGGACAGTGACCTTGGAATAGTATTAAGTAGGAGGAAAGGAGCAAGTGGATTAAATTTAGAAAAGAGCAATACTTTCAGTTACCCTGTGTTTTCCCTTGAAACAAAATAAAACTATACTACATGTGTGAATAATTCCATTTCAATTTAAAATTTGTGATCTTTAGCATGACCCCATTTCTTTGACACCAATACTTAGTGTTGCTTTATGTCTGCAAGTTATCCCTGAAGAATAAAAATTATGAATTAGCCAAAGGGCAATGGAGAGATGCATGTTGTTATTATTCAGTTCATTTGTGTCTGACTCTACGTGATCCCATGGACTGTAGTCCGTGGGGTTTTCTTGGCAAAGATCCCGAAGTGGTTTGCCTTTTCTTTCCTCATTATGTCCATGTTTTACAGATGAGGTATTGAGGCAAATAGGGGTTAAATGACTTGCTAATAAATGTCTGAGGCTGGATTTGAACTTAGATCTTCCTTTTTTTTTTTTGAACCCTTACCTTCCATCTTGAAGTCAGTACTGTGTATTGGCTCCAAGGCAGAAGAGTGGTAAGGGTAGGCAATGGGGGTCAAGTGACTTGCCCAGGGTCACACAACTGGGAAGGTGTCTGAGGCCAGATTTGAACCCAGGACCTCCCTCTAGGCCTGGCTCTCAATCCACTGAGCTACCCAGCTGCCCCCACTTAGATCTTCTTGATTCCAAGCCTGGTTTAGTATTGACTTTACGACCTAGCTGCCTGTAGAGATGCTTAGTTGGCATAGAAGGCAGTTCACTAAAGTAATGACCTGGCTCAAGACCTGACTCAAGAAGAACATAAAAGATATGATAAAGAAATATGTGATGAAGAAGAAAAGTGTACGGGGTCGTTTGGTGAGTGTGGGAAATAACAGGACAGTTTTTATTCTGTACCCAATTATATTGTGAACTAGAAGAGAATCCCCTAGCACATTGGGTTAAACTTTGAAGAATTCTTGAATGTCATGAACAAGAAAGGACTAGGATGGGATGTATTATAGTCTACACTAGTGCAGGACCAATAGTAAGAGGGCATAGTGTATTTGTAGCCAGAGGAGAAAAAGGCAATGAAGAGGGAGAAATTGAAGATGCTGGAGAGATTGGGAGGCATGAGATTGGTATGAGGGTACAGGCAACCTTTGGAGATGTGAAAGAAGGGAGAAAAAAATAGCATGCAGAGACTAATATTCAGAAATGATGAAGTTAGATGTAAGAGCTAGTGTATGATGATTTAGTTAAGTGGGATCTTAGTTCATCTTCCAGTAGTTTAGAACACTGTTGGGACTGAAGATTTAAAGAGAGTAGAAATTATAAGATTGCTTTTTTTAAAAAAAGCGTGTTTTCAAATTCTGACTTTTCTGTAATTTAAGGTGTTTTTATACTTCAGTGTATGTAACTCATATATATACCTTTATATATATGTATATATATTTTCATTAACAAAGTCTTGAAATGGTGTAGAATCAGCACATGCAATTGTTTATTGCTATAATGATATATTGGGTACAGCAAAGTTGAGTTACATGTATAAACAGAGAAGGCAGTTTTGTGATTTAAAGGAAATCAGAAAAATTCCCTTTCCTCTCATAAAAATAATTTTTTTTAAACCCTTAACTTCTGTGTATTGGCTCCTAGGTGGAGGAGTGGTAAGGGTGGACAATGGGGGTCAAGTGACTTGCCCAGGGTCATATAGCTGGGAAGTGCCTGAGGCCAGATTTGAACCCAGGACCTCCTGTCTCTAGGCCTGTCTCTCAATCCACTGAGCTACCCAGCTGCCCCTTCTCATAAAAATTTAAACAAATAGAATAACCTTAAATTTTACTTGTTGATTCAGGTTGGAAGCAATTTATCACTTCTTTGATTTCATAGAAATATATGTGAGTGTGTATATACATAGAATATAAACATGTATATAGACATACATTAACATTAACATAACATGTCTTCATATTGCAGAGTTTTAGCTCATATTTTTAAAAAAATACTTTTTTTTAAAACCCTTGCCTTCCGCCTTAGAATCAGTACTATGTATTGGTTCTAAGGCAGAAGTGTGGTAAGAGCTAGGCAATACGGGTTAAGTGACTTGCCCAAGACCACACAGCTAGGAAATGTCAGAGGCCAATAAAAAAAACATTTTCAATAGAGCATCCACCCAGTATGCTAGAGACCTTTTGGTTTACTTTATTTATCTGTTTATTCATTCATTCATTTATTAATTTATGATTCTTCTAATAGCTTGTAGGCCAAGTTATAGTCTATTCATCTCTTATTTCATTGTTGGTATGTGGCTAGCCCATGTTTTCTGATTATTCATATCCTCTATGTTGTCTTTTATGCATGTTCCTTTTGAGCATTTGGACAGCATGTGCCTTTGCCCAGAATCTGCCATATATAATGAGAGACAGCCTGGTGACTTAGTCCATCAACTTGTATTTTTCAGATGGGCATCCCAGATGTAGTAAGCTGGGCCCAGAATTTGATAGGAGCAAGAGATCCAGCTGGCTTCCATTTAACAAAATTATACAGCCCTTTTTAATCCTAACATTCCTTTTTTAAAAAATCTTTTAATGAACACATTAGATTTAGTAGCCAACAAAAATAAACAGGACATAATGGAAAATGACTTTATATAAGCCCATAAACTCCAAGTTTTTTACAACTTTTGATCCCTAATATCTTCCCAGTGATACTATTATGAGCTCTAAATCATGGAATGTCAAGATCTCAGAAGAATCAAAATTGCATATGATCCAAAGGGCAGTAGAAAGTATGTGTAAGTTGGCTGTAGAAAACTGGCAGTGATGTATTTTTTGTATTTTAAATATTGTTGGCTTTTCCCTCACTATTATATTTAAACTATTTTAGGACAAGGAATATATCTTATTTATCTTTTATTTCTTCTTCTATATAGTTAACTCCACCAGTATCCTCAAATATTTTAAATAAGTGTTTATTAAATGTTTCTCTAGAGTTGTCACACACATACACAAATATAGGCATTCCTGAGAGGAAATATATTTAGTCCTGCATATTTGAATGTGAATAAGTTTATTTGATTCTTTCCTTGATTACTGAAAATATAGGGCTGCTTATATTTTAGGATAATCGGACAGAAAAGAAACTACTTCACAATTTTCCCAAAGGACCACTCCCAGTTTCTAGCAAATTTGACAGGGGAACAATTTTCTTTTTTAAATAGAAAAAAACTGGTAGGAAGCACATTTTTTGTATCACCTACAACTTCATCTATTTATTTATTTGTTTGTTTGTTTGTTTTAAGCCCTTACCTTCCATCTTGGAGTCAATATTGTATATATAAGGGTAGGCAATGGGGGTCAAGTGACTTGCCCAGGGTCACACAGCTGGGAAGTGTCCGAGGCCAGATTTGAACCTAGGACCTCCCATCTCTAGGTCTGGCTCTCAATCCACTGAGCTACCCAGCTGCCCCCCCCCCTTTAAAAGGGGAGAAAGTAGTATTTTTTTTTTCAAAAATTTAAATGATATTCCAAATTTAGAATTTAACTAAAACATCGACCTCAAGGGAAAACAATATTATTAAAAGCAAACAGGCTGCCTTATTTGACATAAACCCATAAATATTTAGTTGACTAAATAATCTCTTTGTCTCTAATATTCACCTTCTTTTGTTTTCAGAAGTGAAGAAGTTAATTGAAATATAATGGAAGCCACAGTAATATTACCCATTCTGAAGAAAAAACTAGCCTTCCTTTCTGGTATGTTTTTTTTTCTTTCTCCTCCTTTCAATCAGATATTTTATAGTTGTTTTCTGGTTTTGACTCGGAGGTAGCTGTTTGGACTTTTATTTCTCTGAAAAGTTTGACATAAATGTAGTTTGGTTTTGCATAAGAATCTTTTTCAAAGGTATCTATCAGACAGTTTTTAATCTGAATGAATATCAGTGGAAGCCAAACCTGTCATTTCTGGTACTTGGCAGGCCAGTTGTGTTTTTTTTAATGCTGGTTAATACTTTGATTAAAATGACCCCCCCTTCTTTTAGAAAATGTAGTAATCAATGCAGGGCAAGAATAATTGCCTAAATTGGCATTTAAGTAATTGATTTTTTGATATAAAAGTCTTAATAATGTTTATATCTTCTAGTTTTTGTCCTCTAATTTTCAGTAGAGGAAATTTGAAACCATAGGAGAAGTTATAAAGCATTAATTATGGTATTTTCATTTAAAATGTTAGGATGTGAGTCTGATTAGTTGAATCATTAATAGAATGCTATTCCTCACAAAAAAGTCTACCTAAACTCTTAACAAGGGGTGTCTACTATTAATTGGGAAATAAAAATGGCATGTTAATATAGCTTGATAACAGTGTCAAAGGAGCTTAGTGTTTCCTAGTATCAATCCTTTGAAAATTGTGCGGTTTCATGCATTTGCTAATTTTGATTCATTCTGGGGAAACCCACTAAAGTTATCTCTGTATTATCTGTCATTGAGGAAATTGGCAGACTTTGCTTATAGGAAATGAGTACTACCTTGACATTCATGTTAGTAATTAATTCCTTTCACACACTCACATACACTATGATTATATCTAAGATTCGGTGTATAAAATAACATAAAGGAAATATAGCCCCTGCCTTCAGGGAGTTTGCATTCTAATACTCTAGAGAATGATAACATGTTCCCGTTTAAGCATATATAACTATGGGGAATGCATCAATAACTTCAGAGATCAGTGAAAAACCTCATGTATGAGGGCAGCATTTGAACTAAGTTGTGAAGAAAAATGAAGATTTCAAAGATGAAAGTGACAAGGGGATGACAAGGGGATGCATTCCAAGCATGAGGGATATAGCAAAGGCAAAAATGTGAATGCAAGTTGAAATATCATATAAAGAATAGGAGGAAGACCTAGTTTTAATAGAGCAAAGAGTAATATGTAAAGCAGATAAGATAATATATAAGGTAGGTCAGAGTGAGGTTGGCAAAGTCTTTAAATGTTAGCCAGCAAAGTTCATTTTTTACTTTTAGAGGTTATAGGAAACTATTGGAATTTATTGACCAAGAGAATGGCATAGCCAATCCTGAGCTTTGGCTATATGATATAATCTTGGCAGCTGTAGGAAGAATGTATTTCAGAGGGGAAGAAAGTAAGAAGAGTAAGGAAGGTGATTGTTAAGTTTTTTGTAGAAGTGATGAGTTCAAGAACCAAGAGGGCAGCCACACGAGTGGATCAGTGGATTGCATAAGAAAGATATTGTTGAGACAGACATGGTAAGAGTTGGCAAGTAATTAGCTTTGTAATATGAAGGAGAATGTGAAGTTCAGGATAATTATGAACATGGAAACTTGAATAAGAGGATGAAAATACAATAGAAATTCAAAGGAAGGATGGATTTTTGAAGAAAAGATAGTGAATGTTGTCTTACACCTATTAAATTTGACGTTTTTACAGGAAATCCACTGTGAAATGTGAAAAAGGCAGCTGATCATATTTGAACTTGGGTGTAAGATATGAAGGCTGGGCATAGATACGGGAATCACATTCAGATAGTGATGATTGAGGCCAAGAGAACTGAAAGAATGAAAGAGAATGTATTCAGAGAAAAAGTAACCCAGATCTCCTAGGCCAAAAATATCTCTGAATAGGCAGTATGAGACCACTAAATTAACATTGCTTCTCTACATCCCTTTTCTTTTTTAGGGCATAAATGCCCATACTTCTTTTCTTCTTGTCTTTATTTGAGTTAAATTATACCTTAGTCTTATGGATATTAAAAAATTATTAAATTGATAAATGTATCTAGGAGCTGTTCTTTATTTTTAAGAAAAACCTTAATAAAATAGAAAAATAATTAGCTCTGGTTTTAAATGAGAAATAGCAAATTATTCCTGTCAATTTTTTATAAAATTCTTTGTAACTGGGAGAAATACAAGAAATTATCAGAAACTGTTTTGCCCAATTATTTGTTGACAAAATTGATAACTTAAAATAGATGAAAATTTAGAAGATATAAAACACCCATGTTAACAAAAGAAAAAATAGATCTTTCTTTGTTTCCTTTCTTCCTTCTTTTCTTCCTTCCTTTCTCCTTTCTCTTTTTTCTCTTTCTTTTCTCTCTCTCTCTCTCTCTCTCTCTCTCTCTCTCTCTCTCTCTCTCTCTCTTTCTCTCTCTCTCTCCTTCCTTCCTTCATTCCTTATTTCCTTCCTTCCTAGGGCTAAGCAATTGAGATTAAATGACTTGCCCAGGGTCACCAAGCTAGGAAGTGTCTGAGGTGAAATTTGAATCCAGGGCTTTACATATCCAGACCTGATTGTCTATATACTTGTTACCTAGCTGGCCCAGAAAATAGGCTTTTACAGTAACCCAGTCTTAGAAAAAAGAAATTGAAAAGACATAGATCACTCCTAAAGGGGGTAGGTGGGGGACTCAATGGCCAGATGAATTTACAAGTGAATTCTAGTAAACATTCAAAGAACAATTAATTCCAGTATTATATAAACCATTTGCAATAATAGAAAAAGAAGGCACTCTTCCTCTGATTGAAATAAGATCCTCTAATTGACACCTAAACCAGGAAGAGATAAAACAGAGAAAGAAACTATAGACCAGTATACCCAGGGAACATCCATACAAAAATTTATTAACAGGTAGGTTGCAGTGGCATATTAGAAATATTATATTACTTGATTGAATTTTTACCAGTAATGCTCAGATAGTTCAACAAAATAAAGTCTATAATTATAACAAGTTATGTTAATAATACAAATTATAAAATTCACGCGATTATATCAATAGATGCTGGAAAAGCTTTTGACAAAATCCAACGTCTGTTCCTATTATAAATACTAAAAATATAGGACTAGATTAATCTTTCCTTAATATGGCAAATAGCATTTATCTAAATCTAAAGGCAAACATTATATATAAGAGAAAAGGTAAAAGGTTTTTCCAATAAGATTAGGAGAAAATCAAGAATCAAGAAAGCTAACTGGCTCAGTGGATTGAGAGCCAAGCCTAGAGCCAGGGAGGTCCTGGGTTCAGAACTAATCTCACATACTTTATGGTGGTGTGACCTTGGGCAAATCATTCCCATTGCCTAACCCTTCTCTCTCTCTCTTCTACCTTGGAACCAATAGAAGGTATTGGTTTTAAAATGGAAAGGAAGGGTTTTTTGTTTTAAAGAATGTCTGTTATTTAATGCAGTGCTAGAATTGCTAGTTATTAAGAATAGACAGAGAAATTCAGGGACAAAACATAGGCAAATGGAAAACAAATATCACTTTTTGCCAGTGATGTGATGGTTATTTGGTAAACCCTATAGTCAATCAAAAAATTACATGAAATAAACTTTACCAATATTGTAGGATAGAAAGTAAATTCACATATATTATCAGTATTCTTGTATGTTAATAATCAAATCAAAGAACTAGAAAGAAAAATTTCATTCTAAATTACTACAGGAGATCTAGAATATTGGAACTTATATCTACCATGATACCTTCCAGAACTATATGATTCCAAATCTAAAACACTCTGTTCACAAAGTTGAATATAAATAATTAGAGAGATATTAATTGGGGCAGCTAGGTGGCTCAGTGGATTGAGAGCCAGGCCTAGAGACGGGAGGTCCTAGGTTCAAATCTGGCCTCAGACACTTCCTAACTGTGTGACCCTGGGCAAGTCACTTGACCCCCATTGCCTAGCCCTTACCAGTCTTCTGCCTTAGAACACAGTTTTGATTCTAAGATGGAAGGTAACGGTTTAAAAATAAAAAAGAAGTATTAATTATTTTTGTGTTTGTTGACAATATAATAAAAATTATATTACTTAAATAACTTGACTTATTCCATGCTATACCACTCAAACTGCCAATAGGTTATTAATCAGAGATAGAAAAAAATATTAATTAAAATTCTTAGACTAACAAAAGGTTAAGAATCTCCAAGGTAATAGCAGAAGGCAAGGAAGAGAATCTATTAATACCAGATCCTTAAAATATTCTACAAAGCAATATTTATTCAATACTGATTTAAAAATTGATATAGTAATCAATAGAGCAGATTAAGTACTCAAGCCTTGCTGAGTCTCTCACAGCTTTGCAGGGCCACTTTCCTTCCATTGCTGCTTGTTCTGATTTGTTTGGATTTCTGCTCTTACCTACTGAGGCTGGAATGGAACCTATTGTGCTCTTTTCCCTATTGCTTGTGCTGTATAGTGTCTTAAGTTCTACTGAGGCTTATTCAGCACTCTCTTCTAGTACCTCAGTGAGATGAATCCTCCTTGCTGTCTCTACTTTGTCCTGGGATGAAGCATGTCTTCACACCTTCGGTTGGATCTGCTGCTCCAATATTTCTTTAATAACTTTTATTGCTACAGATTGCATTTTAACTCACACTCTTGACCCAATAAAACCAACCCATTGAATTCTCCTTAATTTAAAGAAAATTATTTATTCTAATTAATTCACTAATTAGCTAATTAGCTTGCTCAGCCTTTCCCCAGTTGATGAGTATCCCATCACTTTCCAAATATTTGCCCCCCCTAAAAAGAGCTGCTTTGAATATTTTTGTACATAGGTCCTTCCCTTTTTTGTTTTTTCTTATCTCTTTTGGATACAAAACTAGTAATGGTATTGTTGGGTCAAAGAGTCTATACTATTTTATAACTTTTTGAGCATAACAAACTGCTCTCCTCAGTGATTGAATCAGTTCCTAACTCCCCTAACAATGCATTCATGTACCAGCTTTCCCATAATCCTTCTAAGTTTTGTCATTTTCCTTTTCTATTATAATAGCCAATCTGATAGGTATGGGGTGGCACATCAGACTTGTTTTAATTTGCATTTCTTTAATTAATGGTGATTTAGAGCATTTTTTTTGCATGGCTATAAAGAGCTTTAATAACTTTGTCTGAGAACTAACATTTCATTTCCTTTGCCCATTTTTCAATTGGAGAATGATTTATATTCTTAATAGATTCAACTCATTTCTTTAGGTATTTGAGAAATGAGGTCTTTATCAGAAACTTGTAAAAAATTTTGCACCATTATGATTATTGGGTATTACTTTCCATCCTATTTATACTCCTGTCTAGTTTCTGACCTCCATCTTCCCCAATTTCTACTCTTTTCTTAGCCCTACCCCTTTCTCTTATTCCTTTCTCCTCCTACTTTCCTGTAGACTAAGAGCTTTTTATATCCAATTGATTGTGTATGTATTTTCCTCATTGAGCTAAGGTACACATGCTCTCCTCTCCACCTCCACCATCTTCTCGACTGAGAACACTTTCATGCCTCTTTTATGTGGAACAATTTGCCCCGTTCTAGTTTTCCTTTCATCCACCTCCCAATGCATTCCTCTTTCTCATACCTTAATTTTATTTTATTTATTTTTTTATACCATCCCATCATATTTAACTCACACACCTCTGTGTATGTATATTCCTTCTGGCAATAACAAAAATCATCTCCCCCTGTAGGGATGCACATAGTTTAACCTTATTGAATGTCTTTTGATTCCTCTTTCCTGTTTACCTTTTTATGATTCTTTTGAGTCTTGCATTTGAGAGTCACATTTTCTGTCTGGCTCTGGTCTTTTCATCAGGAATGTTAGAAAGTCCTCTATTTCATTGAATACTCATTTTTTCCCTTGAAGTATTATGCTTAGTTTTGCTGGTTATGTAATTCTTGGTTGAAATCCTAGCTCCCTTGTCCTCTGGAATACCACATTTCTGGTCCTAGGATCCTTTAATGTAGAAGCTACTAGGTCTTGTGTTATCCTAACTGTGGCACCACAATATTTGAATTGTTTCTTTTTGGCAGCTTGCAATATTTTGTCCTTGACCTGGAGTTTGGGAATTTGGCTATACCATTCCTGGGAGTTATCCTTTTGGGATCTTCATCAGGAGGTGATCAGTGGATTCTTTTTAATTTCCATTTTGCCCTCTGATTCTCAAATATCAGGGCAGTTTTCCTTGATGTTTTTTTTTTAAAAAAAAATCCTTACCTTGCATCTTAGAATCAATACTATGTATTGGTTCCAAGGCAGAAGAGTGGTAAGGTATAGGCAAAGGAAGTTAAGCGACTTGCCTAGGGCTATACATCTGGGAAGTGTCTGAGGCCAGATTTGAACCTAGGACCTCGGTCTCTAGGCATGACTCTCAATCCACTGAGCTATTCAGCTGCCCCCTTGATGATTTCTTGAAAGATGATATCTAAGCTCTTTTTTTGATCATGGTTTTAAGAAAGTCTAATAATTCTTTAAATGATCTCTCCTGGATTTATTTTCCAGGTCAGTGGTTTTTCCCATGAGATATTTCACATTTTCTCCTACTTTTTCATTCTCTTGACTTTGATTGTTTCTTGATGTCTCATGGAATTATTCCACTTTTCTAATTCTAATTTTTAAGGTTTCATTTCCTTGAGTGAGCTTTTGTACCTTCTTTTCCATTTGGCCAATTCTACTTTGTAAAGAATTCTTTTCCTCAGTGAATTTTTGTTCCTCTTTTTCCAAAGGGCCAATTCTTTCTTTAAAGAAGTTTTCCCTTCATTTAATTTTTGTATATCTTTTTCCATTTGGCCAATTCAGTTAGAGAAGGTCATCATTAGATTATTGTGCCTCTTTTACTAATTGACCTATTCTGTCTTTTAAGATAAAGTTTTTTTTCAGTATTTTTTTTTGTGTGTCTCTTTTACCAAGCTTTATCATAATTTTCCTGTGTCACTCTCATTCCTTTTCTCAATTTTTCTTCAACTTCTCTTATTTGATTTTTAAAATCATTTTTAAGCTCCTCCATTAATTCTTTTTGGACTTGAGAACAATTAATATTTTTTGTAGTCTTTGGATGGAGCAGTATTGACTTTGTTGTTTTCTTCTGTGTTTGAATCTATTCTGTCACCAAAATAAGTTTCTGTGTTTGTTTTTTATTGTTTGCTCATTTTTCTGCCTTTTTCTTTTCTTTTAGTTTAAAAGACTGTTAAAGTCGGGCTCTGTAACTGATAAAAAGGAGCACTGTTCCATGCTTAAGGTTCTTTGTGTAGCTGCCTTCAGAGCTGGCACCGTGCATATCTATCTGATTTCAGTTCTTCCAAGGTAGTATGATGTAAAGAGAGATGTATTTAATATTCTCTAGACCTGTGCTCTGGTCTGCGAGTAATCCTAAGCAATTTTTACCCCCTTGAAACTGTGATCAGAGTCCCTAGCTCCCTTGTGGCTGGCTATACATGCTAGTCTATGCAATTCTCTTTCCTCACTCTTCAGCTACACCCCAGGACTGCATAAAGGCAGTTCAAAAAGTATCTTGCACCCAGGCCCAGCAAGAGACCCTTTTAATCTCTTCCTGAGCAGTTGTCTGACACCCCCTTGCCTTTGGTAGCTGAGAATTCTGAAAGTATTGGCTGCTGCTTCAGTTGTACCCAAGGCCTGTTGCCTGAATGGGACCTCTTCTGACAAGATGTATTTCACCTTTTCTCCTAGTACTCTAGATCCCATGTGTGGGCCTTCAAAGTTGTTTTTGCGTGAAAAATTAATTTACCCTGTCTTTTTGTAAGTTATGTGTCTTCAGAATTTGTTTTGAGTCATCATATTATTATTTTTGCATAAGTTTCTTACAAGTCTAATCATGATTTTCTGGAACCATACTGCTTCTTTTCTTTTTTTTTTTCTTAATTTATCTGTTTGTTGATAACATTAAAATTCCAAGTTACCTTCCTCCCTTCCTTCCCCACACTAGAGAAGGCATCTTTGATGAAAAAAATAGTACTATATCTTTCATGTTTCTTTTTATCAATTTTTTTCTCTGAAGATGGACATTCACAAGATATTATTCAAGAATTTTCACAAGATATTCTGTACCTAAATATAATGTTCTTTTTGGTTCTACTTGTTTTGCTTTTTATATTTTCATGTAGGTCAATATATATTTTTTACTTAATCTGCTCAAATTTGGATCTATGCACAAAGGACTCTTAAAACTGTGATCCATCCCTTTGGTATTACATTAATAGGATTGTATCCTAAAGAGAATTTTTATAAAAAGGAACACAACTTATTTGTACAAAAATAATTATTGTAGCTCTTTTTGTTAGCAAAGAATTGAAAATTGAGGGATTGTTTATTAATTGGGAAATGACTGAGCAAGTTGTGGTATATGATTGTGATGGAATATTATTGTACTATAATATTTCTGTAATAGTAAAAGTAAACACGAGCAAGAGGATTTTGGAAAAACTTGGAAAGGCTTACATGAATTAATGTAAAGTGAAATGAGCAGAACCAGAAGAACATTGTACACAGTGATAGTATTTCATGATCTAGTTATTCTTAGCAATACAATGATCCAAGACAATTCCTTAGACTCATGATGAAAAATGACATCTGCCCTGTTGAAAGAATTATGGAGTCTGAGTTCAAATAGAAATACACTATATTTTACCTTCATTTTACATGTTTTTTTTAAAAAAATATCTCTTCCATAAAATGACTTCTTATGGGAAAATGTATATGATTGCACATGTAAAAACAACATTAGATTACTTACTGTCTTGAGGGGAGGGAGAGGAGGGAGAGGATTTGGAACTCAAAACTTAAAAAAAAAAGAATATTAAAATTGTTTTTACATGTAATTGGGAAAAAATTAAATATTATTTAAAAAAAAAGAAATTAACCTGTGCACCATTTCTTATGGTGCAGCAATATTCCATCATAATTATATGCCACAACTTATTTAGACATTCTCCAATTGATAGACATCCTCTCAATTTCCAGTTCTTTGCCACCAAAAGAGAGCTGGTATAAATATTTTAGAATATAAAATTTTTTTCCTTAATACTTTGGGAAATAGACCCAACAGTAGTATTGCTGGACCTAAGGGTACACACAGTTTTATAACCTTGCGGGCATAATTCCAGATCTCTCTGAAATGATTGGATCAGTTCACAGTTCCTCCAACAGTGTATTAATGCCCCCATTTTTTCATATCCCCTCTAACATTTGTGATTTTGCCTTTTTATCACTTTAGCCAGTCTGGTAGGTTTGAAATGATATCTTGGAGTTATTTTGATTTGCACATCTCTAATTAGTATTGCTTTAGAGCAGTTTTTCATATGTCTTTATATGGCTCTAATTTTGTTATCCAAAAACTATAGGTTTATATCTTTTGACTGCTTATCACTTCATATAGTATTCTACCATAATCATTTCATGACTTGTTTAGCCATTCACTGATGGATGTCTCCCTGATTTCTAGTTCTTTGACACCACAAAAAGAACTGCTATAAATATTTTTGTATAAATGTGATTTTTCCTTTTGTTTGATTTCTTTGAGACACAGACCTTAGTGACATTGGTAGGTCAAAGTATATGCAGTTTTATAGCCCTTTGAATGTAGTTGTGGCTACATTAATTTTGTTTGTGCAAAAGCTTTTTTTTTAATTTTGTGTAATCAAAATGACCTGTTTTGCTTCCCATAATTCCCTCTATATCTTATTTGGTAATTTTTTTCAAGGGGGGGAGTATTATCAAACACTAGATCACTGTGATAATTTACTACTGTGTATTGTGTGCCTAATCTAGTACTCTTTCTTGGCCAGTACTAGATTGTTCTGATGGTTACTGCTTTGAAATACATTTTGAAATCTAGAACTGCTAGTATGACTTATTAAACATTTTATTCCATTGATTACCTTTATATTCTTGACTCTCCTTCTTCCCAATAAATTTCCTAAGTATTTCTTTTAGCTCTATAACTTAATACTTTAGGAGTTTGATTGATATGGTACTGAGAACGTAAATTAATGTAGGTAGAATTATTTTTATTATATTGACTTGGCCTACCTGTGAGCAGTTAATATTTCTCCATTTGCTTTTGTAACTGTGTTCATATAATTCCTAGTTTGTCTTGGCAGGTAGACTCTCAAATATTTTATATTGTCTGTAGTTATTTTAAAAATAGATCCTTAATGAAAGGCATATTTTAATGTTGAATTGGAACAAGAAATGTTACAGAAGGGTTTTTCCTTCTTATTTTTTTTTTCATTATCCTCTGTAGTAGGAAGTATTTTAATCTGGAACTTGATCTTTAGGGATGCTCTTGTATCACTAATCACTATGGGCAGGTAAATATTGTATTCTTTCTAAATGGAAATTAGACTACTCTCAATATCCTAATCCATTACTTTTTCTACTCTACTTTGCTGCCTCTGTTAGAGGCATAGGCTTATACTCCTGTTAAAGGACATGTCTTTCAAAGTATATTCCTTTGAAAAAGGTGATATATATATATATATATACATACATACATACATATATATATATGAATGAGGAATTGGCAGAATGGTTTAGTTAATGCATTAGTATGGCTGATCTCATTAGTATGATTTTAAACTACAAAAGAGAGAGTAGTGAGAATCCTTTAATGAATCTAAAGCACATATTACAGAGAATAACAGATATGAAATAACAGCAGTAGCAGTTGTAGTACTACGTCATACATAGCAAAAATAAGGGAATAGAAATAATACTTAAAGGCTTTATATTTAATTCATTTAATATTTAATGCTAATATCCAAATTCAGATGTTCAAATGGATGTTATCTCATTGATTTAGGAGTTGTCTCTATGATCCAGTTTTGCCTCCCATATAGGCCCATCCTTGTGATTCAAGTCCATGCCCAAAAATAAATTTCCCTTTTGGGTTCCACTTGACTTTTCTTCCTCTTTCTTGATGTTGTGTATGCCACTGGGACACTCCAGCTATATGCCCTCATTTTTGCCATGCGACTAGCCCATCTTCTTTTCTAGTCATACAAGTTCTCTATGTACTCATTTATTCCTGTTCTTATTTAAAGTTCTTGATTATATGTTGCAGCCTACTCACATCCACCATGGACCTGAACATTTTCCTTTGAAATATTCATTTTTAAATCTTTGGAGGCAGATATGTTCCATATATAATTGCCCCATAGCAACACTTGTATAATATTGGTATTAAAAAATTTGGCTTTTTCTTTCAAGGGAAGCTTGGGGTGAGTTAAGGATTTTTAAAAGTTTTTCCAAAGAAGCTCCAGACTACTGTTCTTCTTTTTGTACCATAAAACAGGTGAATATATTGATATAAAAGCTCTATAGGGTAAGTATCCAAAAGCATGTTGGAATTTAGCAATAGATATCCTTCATGTACTTGTTTTCCTTCTATGAATGGATAGGTCAGAGAGAGCCTTTTTTAAAAACCTATGGATCCACATTGGAATGGCAAAGAAATTTTGCTTCAGATTTTCATAGTTTGTGTTAAAATT
This sequence comes from Gracilinanus agilis, assembly GCF_016433145.1. Lineage (NCBI taxonomy): Eukaryota > Metazoa > Chordata > Mammalia > Didelphimorphia > Didelphidae > Gracilinanus > Gracilinanus agilis. The sequence goes on from NC_058132.1 coordinate 241,364,216, forward strand.
TTTTTAGAAATTAAATACTGCATTAGTTTTGATAGCACCAGGTAAATAATTATTAAATGTATCTTCCAATTTCCTATTGACTAATAGTTTTCATTTCAAATATCTGTTATGTATAATTTGCAACTTCAAACAGTGTACAAAACATAATTTTATTTCAAGTAATAGGTCTGTAGTGATTAGGTTTTCTCATTTCAAAAATAGATATAATTGGTAGATAAATGGTACATTAGTTTGCAGATAGACAGTTTTTGGCTTTACCAGTTTAGCACAAACCAATCTGAAGTAAAACAACAGAATTTAGAAGAGAAAGAAAGTACTAGATCTTTTTGTTTAGATTGTAAGTTATTAGGGTGGGACACTCTTGCTTACTTCCACTTCACTTAAAAGTAATTACCTTTCTAAGGTAAGAACACTCCTTGATTGAATCAGTCAATTAGAACTAGTTGTGAACAAAGCCTCTTCACCTTCTTAAACAGTAAAAGGCATATGAGTGAGAATGTTGGTTACACTTTAAGGAATTTGTATAAAATGAAGAGGTAGCTTAGAACTGGAGAGAGATTTGAAGGAAGCAGAGGGGAAAGAGTGGACCCAGTAACAGAATTAAAAAGAAAGTAGCACTGATCTGTGGGAGTTTGAGGAGGAGGATTAGATCTACATGTCTAGGATAAATTTTAAAAATCCATAGCCTAGTGTTTGAAGTCCTATGCAGTTGCTCTCCCACTTTCATTTCCACCATTTCATATTACTCTCCCCAAAACACTCTAGTACAGTCAAGTTGACCTGTTCCTTGTCTTTGGGCTACACTACATCTCCTATCTAATAATTAACTCTGCAAGAATGGTTTCCCATTTCTTGAATACATTCCTTTTTTTAGCCATTACCTTCATAGAATCCTTAGCTTTCTCAAAACAGTTCCTCTGTTTTGTATATGAATATTTTTTGATACCCACAGTTTTTTTCTTTTTTTTTTTTTTTTTCCTTTTTTTAACCCTTACCTTCTGTCTTTGGAGCCAATACACAGGCAGAAGAGTGGTGGTGGGGGTCAAGTGACTTGCCCAGGGTCACACAGCTGGGAAGTGTCTGAGGCCAGATTTGAACCTAGGACCTCCTGTCTATAGGTCTGGCTTTCAATCCACAGAGCTACCAAGCTGCCCCGATACCCACAGTTTTTACCATCCTCGCCTTCTTACAGTTAATTTGTATTGCTTTGTTTACTTTTTGTTTATACTAAATGTACTTATGTATATGTTGTGTCTCTCCAGTAGATTATTAGTTCTTAGAATGCTTTATAAGATGCATGATAAATGTTTATTGAATTGAAAAAAGTTATTAAATACCTACAGTATGCAAGACTGCTAGAAACTAAGTTTTCAAAGACAAAATGGAAAAACAATTCCTGACTTTTACATTTCTTTGAAACAGTTTTACTTTGTTAGTGATACTTTCTAACGATCTTATCGTTCTTCATTTTTGCCCTGTAGAAAGGTATTCAACTCTTAAGCTATTCCAAGTTGTCGCGAAAAGTATTAAGTGTAGATATAAGGCCAGCTATGGAATCAAGAAGATGTGGGCTCCAGTCTTGTCTCTAACATTATTTCAGTTACAGGCAAATCACTTTATCTTGCAATACCCCAATCACTTCTCTCTAAGTGTAAGTAATAACTTAGTTGTTCATCTGCATGAGAAATGTAGCTCCTATATAAAGAGTTCCCTACATCCACACACCTTCCCCTCCAAAAGGAGGGAAAAAACCTATCATAAATGATAGCTATGTTGAAAATGTAATTGCTCTCTTTGTTTCTAGATATGAATTATTCTTATAATGCTATAGTGTCAGTTAAGCTAAGATCATGTAATTTTTTTTTCTTTATCAGGAGGAAAGGACAGAAGAAGTGGCCTCATTCTCACCATTCCATTATGCCTCGAACAGACAAACATGGATGAATTGAGTGTTACTTTAGACTATCTTCTCAGCATTCCAAGGTGACTTGAAAGGTGTCATTTTTTTCAACTTTAGTAAATTCACTTATTTACTGATAAAACAAGTTTATTTTTTATTTTTTTAAAAACTATGGATTTGTTCTAAGGCAGAAGAATGATAAAGACTAGGCAATGGGGGTGAAATACCTTGCCCAGGATGACACAGCTAGGAAGTATCTGAGGTCAGATTTGTACCCAGTACCTCCTTTCTCCAGGACCAGTGCTCTTTCTACTGAGTTTTCTACCTGTTCCCAGTATGTTTATTTTTGAAGTATATACTCAGGCTCTTACCTGTTCTCTTAGCAATATAAAATATGTCTTTTGCAATTAAAAATTTTTTTAAAACTGCAATAAAAACTAACATTTCCAATAGATCAATTCGAAACATCGTTAAATTGATATTATAAAAGGGTTATATGCTATGCAAGGGGATTTATCACATAGTTTCTTAAAATCATATGGTCTCTGTTCATTAAGGAACATTTCTTACTCATTTCTATTAAATTATGCTTTACATATATAAGAAATTAGTTGCAAAAGAAATTCAGAAGAAAAGGGTATAACTCTTTAACAATTATCTTTTTAAGAAACAGGAAAAATTAGAAACTGAAACTCCTGAGAGCTGAAAATGTCCTTTATGTAATTTATAGAAATCCTCGTACATCAATTATCTAATCAATAAGATTAAGTAAGACTGTTTATGTACTAGACACTGTACTATACACTAGGGATATGTCAGAAATGCAACAATCTTTACCCTCAAAGAGCTTACATCCTAATGTATATCTAAACATGTATATATATACCTCACATACATACATAGTACGTGCATACATAGAATGTATAAATGTACACCCACACATACATACATACACCAGATAAATACAAGGTTATTTTTCGTGTGAGTAGCATTGTCAGCTTGGAAGATCAGGAAAGTCATCTTTTAAAAGATAAAATTTGGGGAGCAGCTGGGTGGCTCAGTGGATTGAGAACCAGAGCCAGAAACAAGAGGCCCTAGGTTCAAATCTGGCCTCAGACACTTCCTAGCTGTGTGACCCTGGGCAAGTCACTTAACCCCCTTTGCCTATTAAGATAAAATAAAAGATGGAACTTGAACTGAATTTTGAAGGAAATTAGAGCTTCTGTGCTATCAAAGTAAGGAGACAATGCATTCCAGGTATGGAAGAAGAGGTAGATCACTGAGAAGGTGCACACAGGCTCCAATGAAGTAGGAAGTATAAGGAATAGCAAGACTGACAATTTTATTGAATCCTAGAATATGTAAAGAGGAATAATGGATACAAAGACCGGAAAGATAGCTGGGGCCAATTTTTAAAGGGCTTTAAATGCCAAACAGAGGAGTTCTTATTTAATCCTAAAGGTAATTGGAATCCACTGAATCTTATTGGGTAGGGGAGTGGTGTGGTTAGATCTAAGTTTTAGGAATATCATTTTGGCAGGTGAGTGGGGGATGGATTAGAGAGGCAGGAAAATCAAGAAGTTAACTGCAGTAGTTCTTCATATAGGCAATGTTATTGTTTCAGTGAAGAAGAGGGAATGAATGAGAAGAGGAGAGATATTGCACAGGTAGAATTGATAAGACTTGAAAAATGGTTGGATATATAGGGTGAGAGAAAGTGAAGAGTGTGGATGATCCTGAGGTTAAGATGCTAGTTGATCAAAAGAATGGTTGATTTAGGAAAGTTCAGAAAAAAGGTGAGGTTTTTTTTTTAAACCCTTGTACTTTGGTGTATTGTCTCATAGGTGGAAGAGTGGTAAGGTTAGGCAATGGGGGTCAAGTGACTTGTCCAGGGTCACACAGCTGGGAAGTGGCTGAGGCCGCGTTTGAACCTAGGACCTCCTGTCTCTAGGCCTGGCTCTCAATCCACTGAGCTACCCAGCTGCCCCCAAAAGGTGAGTTTTAAACAAGGATAATTAGTTTTGGTTTTGACATGTTGACTCTGAAAGGCTTATAGGACATCTGTGTGTGAAATGCCAGTTAGGCAGTTGATGCTACAGTATTGGAGTTTAGGAGAGAGACTAGGGCTGGATGTTGACCTAGAAATAATCGTCATAGACATATTAATTATGAGCTGATGAGTTTACCAAAAGAGAGTGTAAAGAGAAATGAAGAACAGAGTCTCAGGGCACACCCGCAGTTAGGAAGAGGAATATGATAGATTATAATTCAACACAGGAGATTGAGTAGGAGTGGTTATACAAGTAGGAGTAGAAAAAGGAAATAACTGTCATAAATATCCAGAGGAGAGAGAATATCTAGGATGAAGAGGGATTCAGAAATGTCTAATGATACAGAGAGATTTTAAAAAATTGGAATGAGAAAAGAACAATAGATTTGGCATATAAGAAAGCACTGATGACTTTTCAGAGAACAATTTCAGCTGAGTGATGAGGTCATAAACCAGATTGCAAAGGGTCCACCAAAGGTTAGTAGATGTAGAATTGAAGAGTATTTCCTGTATTCTTTCTGATGTTCAATTTGGTTCATTTTAATTCAGTAAGCCATGTAAAACTCCTCAAATTAAATTTTGGAGCATCAGAGCCAACAAAAGGTGGAGGTGAGACATTTTTCCAATCTAAGACAATTTAGGGGGTTGGCAGGAGAGATTGTGACATTGGATGAGGATTGGCCCAGAAAGCATGCAGCTATAGGAGCTCCCTGCTTAGAGATGGTAAGGGAGTCAGACAATTGAACTGAAAGTGATTATAGGGGATTCTTTGCTGGCACTGGGTGCAGCTGACATTAATAGGCAACTCTTATTACCTATATGCACTTCCAGGACAGAGAAGAGTGCTTCCACTTTGTTATGAGGGAGCAGGGCACTTGGTAACAGTTCCAGGGCTAAGAGGAATACTAGAGCTTATAGCTGCCAGGGGAGGTTGGTATCTTCTTTGGTAAAGAACAGAATGCAGACCAGGAAAGCAGAGACCACAATTCTCCACAGATCGTACTACCTTGGAATCCCTGAAAACTTGTAGACTCCTAGAACTAGCTCTGAAAACAGTAGCACCAAAAAGCCTGAAGCTTGGGACAATGCCTCTTTCCCACCAGTGGAGAGGATCCCATCTTTAATATAAAGTTCAAAGTCAAGAAATAGACTGAAAAAATTAGCAAACAACAGAAAAAGAATCTAACCATAAATGACTACTATAGTGACAAAGATGATCAAGGTACAATCTCAGAAGAATATGATGATAATGATGTAATAACACCTACAAACAAAGCCTCAAAGAAAAATGTAAACTGGACCCAAGTCTCAAAAGAATTCTTGGAAGAATTAAAGAAAGAGAAGAGTGAGTGATAAAGGAAAAATTGAGAAAAGAGAGTAATTCAAGAAAAATATGGAAAGAGAATTAAAAGATTGGGGAAAGAGGCACAAAAAATACTGATGAAAATAACATCTTTCAAAACAAAATTGACCTAATAATAAAAGAGGCACAAAAATTCACTTAAAAAAAAAGAGCCTCTTAAAAAGAATTGGGTAAATGGAAAGAGGCACAAAATCTCACTGAAGAAAATAATTTCTTAAAAGTAAAAATTGGACAACTAGAAGTTAATGATTTCCTGAGATATCAAGAAACAATGAAATAAAGTCAAAAGATTTGCTGCCATGTTGGCCAGTCTGCTAGGTGTATGGTGATACCTCAGAGTTGTTTTAATTTGCATCTCTCTCTCTCTAATCAGGAGGGATTTAGAACACTTTTTCATGTGCTTATTAATAGTTTTGATTTCATCATGTGAAAACTACCAATTCCTGTCCCTTGACCATTTATCAGTTGGGGAATGGCTTCATTGCCTTGTTTTGATAATAGTTAAGTCATTCACAGCTGATCAGCATACATTATTGTTACTGTGTACAATGTTGTCCTGAAATTGCTTATTTCATTTTGCATCACTTCATATAAGTCTGAGGAAATATTATTTCAAAGTTATTAAACTACTGAAAAACCATGATAAAAGAACAGAGACATCATTTTGAGAAATTATCAAGCAAAACTGCCTTGATATTTTAGATACAGAAGATAAACTAGAAACTAGAAATCATCTCCTGAAAGAAATTCCAAAAAGAAAACTTCAGGAATATTATGTAATAATTAAAATTATAAGACTGATAGCAGCTTAATAACTTTATTAGATCAAAATAGTAGTAGTAGTAAAGAGAGAGAAAGGTAGGAAAGAGATAGAGAGATACTTAGCTTTCTACTCTATTGGCCACCATGATGGGCTAAACTCTGACAAGGGTTCCTCCTGCTCTCCATGCTCCAGCCAGAAGACCTTTACTTCTTGCTGGGTCTCCTCTTATAAGCTGTTTTCTCCACCCAATAGCTCTCACATGTCACATCTCAGGAACCAACCATAGTTTCTTAATTTGCCTATGGCACCCGGGGCGGGGGTGAGGGGGTGGGAGGGTGGCAGTGCCTGCCAAATCAGTTTCTTTTTGTTGGTTCCTTGGTTCTTTAACTTCTTTCTCTCAGAGCTTAGCTATACCTGAATTTACTCAGTGGTAGTTGAGCTCCAGGTCACTGAGAAACAATGTTAAAAAGGTGACACAATGGAGAGATAAATTTGCTTCTGATAATTATAGACAAATTTCAGAGCTCCCAGGTCAAGGAGAAAATGTTGTAAGCAGCCAATTCAAATATTCTGTAGTCACAGTTAGGATCACAGAACTTTTTTAACAACTTCCCCATTAAAAGAGCAGAGGAGGGGGCAGCTGGGTAGCTCAGTGGATTGAGAGCCAGGCCTAGAGACGGGAGGTCCTAGGTTCAAGTCTGGCTTCAGAAACTTCTCAGCTGAGTGACCCTGGGCAAGTCACTTGACCCCCATTGCCTTCCCTTACCACTCTTCTGCCTTGGAGCCAATACACAGTATTGACTCCAAGATGGAAGGTAAGGGTTTTAAAAAAAAAAAAAGAGCAGAGGACTTGAACTATGATATTCTGGAAGGTAAAGGATCGAGAATTACAACCAAGAATAAACTACCCATAAAAATTGAATTTAAACCATCAGGGGAAAAATGGATATTTAATAAAATGGAATACTTTAAGTCAGTCCTGATGAACAGATTAGAGTTGAATAGAAAATTTAATTCTCAAATAAAACACTCAAGAGTACCATAAAAAGTTAAAACATGAAAGAGTAATCATAAGAGACTCAATGAAGTTAAATTATTTACTTTCCTATATGGACAGATTATAATTGTAATTCCTAGGAACATTATCATTATTAAAACAATTAGAAGGAATCACTATAGACATAGAGCATGAATGTGAGTTGATGATGTGGAGATGATCTCTCCCCTCCAAAAAAATGAAGAGGTAAGAAAGAGGGATGCATTGGGAGGGCAAAGAGAGAGAATAGGGAAAATTTTGTCTCATAAATGAGACAGGCAAGTTAGAGCTTTTATAGTATATGGAAATATGGGAAGGGGCAGTGGGCAGTGCTTGAACCTCATTCTCAATGGAATCAGTTCAGAGAGGGGAAAACACACATACATACACACATGTGTACTCAGCTGCCTATGGAAATCTATTTCCCAATAGGGGAAGGGGATTAGAGAGGAGGGAGGTGAGGAATTGGGGAGATGATAAAAAAGAAAGCAGTGATAACAAGTAGAACATACTTTTGAGGAGGGATAGAATAAAAAGAGAAGGATAAATAGAAGAAAATAGGATAGAGGGAAATATTTAGTAATCATAAGTGTTAAAGTGGTTAGGATGAACTCATCTATAAAATAGAAGTGGATAGTAGACTGGATTAGAAAGCAGAATCCAAAAATATATTTTTTATGAGACAGATTTGAAAAAGATAGATACAACAGAGTTAAAATAAAGGGCTATAGCAGAATTTATTAGACTTCAGCTAAAATAAGAAAGACCAAGGTAGGAATCATGGTTTTAGATAAAGCAAAACCAAAAGTAGAACTCATAAATAAAACTTGATAGGGAAACTACAAAAGGTACCATAGATAATGAAGTAATGGCAAAATTATTTACAGAAGATTCCTCTATTAAAGACTTTATTTCTTGGATATACAAGGAACCAAGTCAAATTTATATAAATATACTGAACCAAACATTCTTTTGGTCAAAGAACATGTATAGGCAGTTTTCAGAAGAAGAAATAAAAATGATCTATAACCATGAAAAAAATCATCTAAATCAGTATTGATTATAGAAGTGCAAATTAAAATAACTGAGGTACCACTTCACCCCCATCAAAAATGACAAATGTTGAAGGGGGTTAGGGGAAATAGGTATATTAATCAACTCTTAGTAAAGTTGTGAACTGGTCCAATCATTCTGGAGAACAATTTGGAACTATGCTGAAAGAATTATAAAACTGCATAGCCTTTGTTTCAGCAGTAACATTACTAGGTTTATACTCCCAAAAGGATCAAAAAAACATATATGTATGGCAACTTTTTTTGATATTAGAAAAGAATTGAAAATTAAGGTGATCTATTGCAACTCAAATCAAGTTAGATTGGTTTTCAGTGTGTTTGAAAAGCTTTTAAACTGCATTTTGCATAACTTATTTTTTAAAATGTGTTCCTTTTTAAAAACTGAATCTTGTTTTTATACAAATATTTAATTTGTTTTATTTCAGTGAGAAGTGTAAGGCTAGAGGATTTACTGTGATAGTAGATGGCAGAAAGTCACAGTGGAATGTGGTGAAAACTGTTGTCTTAATGTTACAGGTAAATTGAATTTTCTACTGTATGAGTAAATTGTTTATCTTGCAGTGCTACTTATTTGTACTGAAATGTTGTAATGACTGAATTATTTCACTGGAAAAGGAGCAAGCTAGTTAGAATTCCTTACATTTATAGAGTCTAGTTTCTGTCAAACATTCTATGATCTTTAAAGAAAGGATTGAGTTCTCCATAATAGTCATATGACTATGACTTATTGAGTTTCTGTATAATCTAAATTACCATTGCAAAAACAGATTTAAACTTTTTTTTTAAACCCTTACCTTCTGTCTTGGAGCCAATACACAGTATTGGCTCCAAGGCAGAAGAGTAAGTGTAGGCAGTGTCTGAGGCCAGATTTGAACCTAGGACCTCCTGTCTCTAGGCCTGGCTCTCAATCTGCTGTGCTACCCAGCTGCCCCCTTTTAAACTTTTTTTTAAAATAAGAAGCTAGAATTCTAAAGTGATAGTTAATGTATATTGCTTCTGGTGGACATTTTCTTCTTTCTAAGAGTAGATGTTTGAATAGTTAAAGTTCTGAGTGAGGAGAATTTTAATTTTTTAATTTTAATTTTAGCTTACTTGGGACGATGAGAAAAATTATTTTACTTCTGTGCCTCCTTCACTTTTGATTATGAGAGACAATGCCATTTACTAAGTATTATATTTTATTAGGTCCCTTTTTAAGGAGCTTATAAATGACATGGGAACACAACATAGGTAAGCCCAGGGGTGGGAAGAATGCTGATATAGCTGACAAGGAGTTTGCTTAGAAGAGGTTCCTGGAGAAAGAGAAAAATCTTTAAGGAGTTTTGAAACTGGAAGGCCCTGGGAGTATAAAAGAAGAAGCAGGGCAAGAACCTTTTTAAATGGATGAAAGCTCCTTAAGGAAGAGGGGCTTTGGAGAGCAGCAGAGAATAATGCTAGTCAGGCACAGGAGTAGGAACAATTAATGGGAAGCTTTAAAACTCTTGATCAAAAATTTCAATTGAATTTCAGAATTATTTTTATTAGTGAGTTGGACAGAGGTATTAAAAGCATGCTTATTAAATTTATAAGTAAGGTGAAGCTAGGAAGAATTGTTAACCTTTTGAATGACAATCAAGCATCTGCATGGTTCTGTAGAAGAATAGAATTTATAGTTATTTCTTAAAGAAAATGAGTCTTTTACTATAAATATAATGAAACTAGAGTTAACTTGACTCTGACCTTGAGCAAGTCACTTAACCTTCCTGGGGCTCAATTTCCTTATCTTTAAAATGAGAGAATTGGATTGATGTTTTGAAAGCCTTGAATACCTGTAAAAATGAACTTAAAGCAGGTAGACTGGCAATCATTTTTTACCATTAGTATTATCTTAGTGCAACCTGATCCATAGACAAAATCTGCATGGGTGGTTTAATGGCTGTTATAAAGATCCTATCCCTTAATATCATTGCTCCCTGCCTGCCACACTTCGCTCTCTTCTGCCATAAGCTGGCCAGAATTACTCTTTTATATTAAACAACATAAGTCAAGTCCTTGTCTCTAGAAGATTATTCCTAGTGTTCTAATGCATAGAATTTCATTAGGAAGAATAGAAGGATTAGTATCCTTGTAATTGAAATATTTTTACTTGAACATTAACTTTACATCAAATTCGTTATAACTGTTAGAAAAGCAATGAACTTTGTCCTCACATATTTCCCTTTATTGTGCTTTAGCTATGCCATTGATAAAGAGGTTGCTTTTTCAATTCTAATCACTGATGATTAAAAAGCATAAATACAGTTAATGAGTGATCTAGCTCTTCATTTCTTTTCTGAAAGGAACACCTTTTGATCCATTAAGAGTTAATATTCTCAGCAATATACAAAGGCCAGTTGCTCACTGCTTATGGATAAAGCTAGTGGTTTTGAAGTCAATTATCCATAAAATGTCTTATACTTTCCAAACAAGGAGAGTGGGTAGGGGAGAGTGTGATGATATCATTTATTGTTAGATAGATTCCGAACTACTTAAATGACTGGACCCAAAGAGTAATTAATAGGACAGTTTCAGCTTGGAGGGAAGTGTCTAGTAGAGTGCCCTTTAGCTATGTTCTCAGCCTTGTGCAACTAAACATTTTTATTAATGAGCTGGACAAAGGTATGAAAGGCATGCTTATTAAATTTATAAGTAAGATGAAGCTAGGAAGAATAGTTAACCTTTTGAATGACAATCAAGATCTAAAAAGATCAGCATCAAAATGATGGGTTGAATATAATAAGATGAAATATATTAATTTTTTTAACCTGGATAAAATAAACTTTGCCAATATAAGATGTCCCTGGATAAATATGAAAAAGAGCAGAGGGTTTTAGTGTATTATATATTCATTATGCATTAACACGAATGTGATATGGCAGCTCACAAAAAAAATCAATTTGATTTTGGACTACAGAAAGAGAGGAGGCATGGTTTCAGAATGTAGATTGTTATAGCCACACTTTACTGGCCTGACTCAGTATATATAAGATTTTAGGAATCATAAAATCACTGATCTTAGGGTTCAAAGAGACTCGAAATGCCATCTAGTTCATCCTTAAACAAAAACCCTCTACAATACCACAATACTAATCATCTAGATTTTCAGCTGAAAATCTAAAGACAATGAACCTACTACTTCATTAAGCAAACTAATCTTATTGAGCACTACTTGCAAGGCACCATACTACACTCCTGAGTCTAAAGACAAAGTAAAAGAAAAACAGTTCTCATCCTCAAGGAACTTGAACTCTCTTGAAAGAGAAGGTGACACAGAAAAGGCAGCTGAAAAGGGATATAACCAAACAAAGAGCATCTAGAAGTTCAGCAAATATGGAGTAGAACCAGGAGATGTGTGAAGGACTAGGGCTGGTTTGACTTCTCTAAGCTTCCTTCAAGTTCCATTTAAAATCTTACTTTCTTCAGGAAGTCTGTCCTGATATTCCTTGTCTAGTGCTTTTCCTTTGTTAATTATTTCTAATCTATCCTTTTACATTGGTTTTGTACATAGCTTTTACTGTTAGATTTTGAACTCTTTAAGAACAGGTGCTGTCTTTTCTGGTTTGTTTTTTTTTTTTTTTTGGAAGTTGTTAAGGTCGGGCAGAGAAGGGTTTCCCTAGCACTTGGCAACTTTTAATGTCTTTCCTAAAATGTAACACCCCAAACTGAACATAATACAAAAGGAAAAGTACAGTGAAACTTTCATGCCTCTTATTCTAAAAACTGATCTTAAAACTGATTCTAAAAACTCAAATGAGAACTTTTGCTTGCAGTGGTCATAGCCTTGACCCATTTCAGTTTATTAAAATACTTAAATTGTTTTTATGTGAACTCTTAAGTGAAAATCTAGATAATTTTTAGCAAATAAGGAGTTTTACATTCATTTCCTACTAAATTCAATCTTAAAGTTTTATTCCAGTTTGATTTTATACACACATACACCCATATATATATGTGTAATATATACATATGTATGTATGCATTTTGGGATCTTGTCACCCAGAAATGTTAGTTGATTGAATGTCATTCAAAATGTTAGTAGAAGGACATTGTAAACTTGTATTAATCCAAGAGACAGATTGCTCAAGGATGGTAAGGGAATTGGAAATCCTACCTTGAGGATAGGCTGAAAAGATTTAGGGGCTATCTGATGGCTTTCTTCAAATGTTTAAAGATCTAGCATATGGAAAAGTGAGCTCTTGTTTAGTTTGGCACCAGAGCACAGAAATAAGATCAATGGGAAGTAGTAGCATATTATCCTGAAACATTTTTATTCTAATTATTCTTCTAAATATATTTCATAAAACTTAGTACATCTTTTATTCTGAACAAGTGAATCTTATTATGTGAGAAATAATTGTACAAAATATAAATGCTTCTATAATTGAATTTATGTATTCCAGAGAAAATCTTCTTCGTGGTTGATTAAGAAAGGTAGGATATGGGCAGCTGGGTAGCTCAGTGGATTGAGAGCCAAGCCTAGAGATGGGAGGTCCTAGGTTCAAATCTGGCCTCAGACACTTCCCAGCTGTGTGACCCTGGGCAAGTCACTTGACCCCCATTGCTTAGCCCTTACCGCTCTTTTGCCTTGGAGCCAAAACATAGTATTGACTCCAAGATGGAAGGTAAGAGTTTAAAAAAAAAGGGAAAAAAAAAAAGAAAGATAGGATGTTGCCAGAATTTTAGCACATTAAGAACTTTAAACTGTACTAATACATTTGGGAACCCTATATTGTTTTAAACCATGTAAATAAAATCCACATTACAAAACACAAAATTCCTCAACTCTTAGGTATTTGGGTTTTACCTCAGTTTTTCTTCATTAACTTAGTTGAAAGGATTCCCAAAATAATTGACTGAACATTGCTAAATCGTTTGAGTCTATGAAATCTGTTAATCATCTTACCTTTTTAATTTTCTTGTCTTGATTATGTTTTGTAATTTGGAATTACCAGTATTGCATTAAGTTTGTATCTTTTCAAAAAATGATATTAATTGCATAGCTTATTGTTATATGACTGACCAGTGGCACTAGTAGCAGTAGATAACATTCTTCTCTGTCAGTCTTCTGTTGCTTTTATGTTACTGTGAATGTGTAATTTAGAATTCCATTTTTAATATATTTTGCAGAATGTTGTTCCAGCTGAGGTATCTCTTGTTTGTGTAGTAAAACCAGATGAATTTTGGGATAAGAAAGTTACACATTTTTGTTTTTGGAAAGAGAAAGATAGACTTGGCTTTGAGGTAAGTTTATATTTTTCCTATAAAAATGACTTTTATGAATTCATGTCCTTGGTATTTTAAATCACTTTAATGATTCATTTGTATGACTAAAATATTTTCTTCTCATGTATTCATCTAAATAGGAAAACTTTGAATTGATACTAAACTATTAAAGAAATAGCCTGGTATTGTGGTAAAGAGGAGGAAGGGCACCAGTGATCAGAAAATTAGATTTCCATTACAGGGGAGGATATTAATCAGCTTTTTTTATATTGGGAAGTTCATTTAATTTCTGAACCTCAATTTCCCTATATAAATTGGAAATACTTGGACCACCTAGATCATAGGGAACAGTAAATAAAACAAGTTGTTTTAGCACTTTATAAACCTTGAAGCATTATGTAAATGTTAGCTATTGTTATTCTAAACTTCTTGGACTCCACATTTTACTACTTATACTTATTTAATTGTGATATGTAGTGATAATTTCATCATATTTAATTTGCTTATATCACATGAAAAAAGCTTTGACATATGATATATATACATGTGTATTGCTGTTATATCACCTGACATGACTTGTGAAAATTTTGATCTTTTCTATATCTCAGAGAAGCCAAGAGTTGAATACAAATATATTCATCTTTTAGAAATTACTACTTTCACAGACTAATTGTTAGTTCCAATGTTTTATCAAGGTCCTTGACAGTAGCCAATCAGTGATTTAAAACAATATGAGAGCACTGAAGGGTTAAAAAGAATAAGTAATGATTTAATCAAAGCCTAGCTTTGGACTGTGGACCAGCTAATTAATACTCAACATGTACATTGGCTATTAGATTAACCCACTTCATGTATTTTAGAAAAATGATATAAGAATATTGGACCTTAGGAATGCAAATTTTCAAAGAATTTGATGGTTAAAATTTAGCTGAAATTTTGACCTTTAGTCATTTTTGAAAGTATCACCAGTGAAGTTGATGTATTTTGGTATGAAGTATTTATTAAACTTTTACAGTGACAGGCACTGTCCAAAGTACTGGAGAGTCAAAGACAAAAATGAAATCATACCTGAACTTTATGATCTTGCATTCTTATGGTGGAGATATGTTATTTAAAATAAGGAAGCCAATCCAATCTGGTTTTTGTCTGGTCAAAGCCATTCTGAGTCAACCTAATATCATAGAAGCTTACAGCCATCACCATTTCTCTCATAGTTTAGCCTTATCAAAATGATTCCTCATCCCAACTAACAAGAACACTTATATTTATTTTTATTTAAACTTATGGACCACAAGTGTTTCATTACATTACAGTTCTGAATCTGAATTAATGGACTTGCAAGAAGTAGACCTGACCCAGGCAATCTATGGTAGTTGGCAGGATTTGATCACAATGTCCTTATGGTTTAAGTGGGGGCAAGGGTGATGCAGAAGATGGGGATCCTAAGGTTATTTAAATAGCCAGATAAAGGATTGCACCTGTAGTGGCATTTGGCCTTTCTCACTAGGATTAGGAAAGTGTCACCAACCCCTTCTGCCCACATGGTTTCCTTAAGATTAGCCCAATATGTGCTTAAGGAGGTTAACAGGGAGAGTTAAGTTATAGTAAAAAGGAGTATTCCCTGGCTCTTACTAATAGTTTTATTTAATTTTTAAAAATGTCATTATTTATTTAAAACATTTGAGAGTTTAAGGTTTGTTTGTTTTTAAATCCCTTACCTCCTGGCTTAGAATCAATACTTTGTATTGGTTGCAAGGCAGAAGAGTGGTAAGGGATAGGTAAAGGGAGTTAAGGGGTTAAGTGACTTGCCCAGGGCTACACAGCTACAAAGTGTCTGAGGCCAGATTTGAACCTAGGACCTCCTATCTCTAAGCCTGGCTCTCGATCCACTGAGCTACCCAGCTGCCCCCATGATAGTTTTAGAAAAGCTTGATCACCAGCATAAGCAAAATGGGGAAAAGAAATCTATTATATTAAACAATTAAAGAAAGCACTCTTGGTTTTCACTAATCATGTCTTGAAGATAGAGAGACAACTTGGGGACTGTAGAAAGGTAGAGAAATAGCAAAAGTAAAGACAACAATGCTGACAGGGTAGAGAGTTTGGTGGAGGGTGGTGTGGATTGGAGGGATGTAGACAATGGGAAGAAAATAGACAAGGTTGAAAATGGGAACTGTGGCTTTGATCCAGAATATTTTCTGGTGAATATATTAATTCCCATTTGGGTTACAATTATATGTGGAGAAAAGGGGAATGAAGATGAGAACTGGGGTCCTGTTTGGATGATAAGATGCCCTGGATTTTCCCTATTATTATTCTCCAGAAGAAGACTTCCTCCTTGGGGAAGTGGACTTTTAACACCAACGAACTTGGGAAATAGCACGAAAGGTTTAATATCATCCTAATGAATTATTAGGAAAAAAGGTGATAAGGTTTTACTCTGATGGGACTAGTGCAAAGTTTTTCTTATCTTCAGTGTTCCATAAGTTTGGGGAGCTCAGAGAGCTGGTTTTGCAAAATCATTTGAATTAGAACCCCAGATTGGAGACTAGACATTTTTTACATGGCTAAAATGCTGAATTCTACTTATCTCACATATCATAAAAGTGAATTCTCTGTCCAACTTGTTCCTCAGTAAAGAGACAGAAAAATAGAGCATGAAATTCCTAAAAGATACATATGATAGATTTGATTTAATCTTTCCTCTCAGACTTGCACCTCCAAGGGATGTACAAAATTTTTAGGAGCAGTTATATCCTCCCTTTTGGGCAAAGATCCCATCAAACTTTACCTGTGCCTGCATTGAAATTAAAGACTTTTGTATCCTCAGCACACTGGCCTATCACAGTGCCTTGTACATGGAAGACCCTTAATAAATACTAAATTGAATTGAAGTGGTCAACAGTGGATTGCTT
The DNA here is from genome assembly GCF_016433145.1 of Gracilinanus agilis. Taxonomy (NCBI): domain Eukaryota; kingdom Metazoa; phylum Chordata; class Mammalia; order Didelphimorphia; family Didelphidae; genus Gracilinanus; species Gracilinanus agilis. The sequence continues at coordinate 241,380,557 of NC_058132.1, forward strand.
CAGAATGATAGGAAAAATGACTAAATGCCTTGAGAGTGATGTAGAAATATACCAGAACTTTTTTCCAAAGGCCAGGTAGAGAACTAAGTGGAGTTAATTTCAACTTGAAATTTAAGAAGATGGCTCTGAAAAGAGTTGTCACTGTATGGCTATGCTAAGGCTAATGAAGTGATCATCCAGAATGGGATCACAACATAATAGCAATAAGAGAATTCCCAGATTGGGCTCAAATTAAGAGTAGAAGCACTGATTGTCCCTGGAAGGAAATGGAAATGACCCTGGAGCAGTGAGATTCTCATTGTGAAATAAAGAACCCTAGCTTTTTTCTTTCATTTCCTATGTCCTCCTTTTTTAAAAACTGTTATTTTCCATTTTGGAATCAATGCTGTGTATTGGTTCCAGGGCAGAAGAGCAGTAAGTGTTAGACAATGAGGATTAAGTGACTTGCCCAGGGCCACAAAGTTAGGAAGTATCTGAGGCCAAATTAGAACCCCAAACCTCCTATCTTCAAACCTGACTCTCAGTCTACTCAGCCACCTAGCTGCCCCTTTCCCACCTCTTTCTTCTTATCCAGTTCCCATCTTACTCCAGTGAGTTATTATTTCAATAGAACTCATTAGTTCAGAATTCATTAATATTTTTCCATGTTTTTAGAAGACAAAATCATAACATGCCAAACCCGAGTATCTAATGTACTCATAATGTACCCGAAGTATCTATTTTACTGCTAATAATATAAGTTCTCACTATTCATAAATAACAGTTGAGAGAGTTCCATCCTGGATTTTTTAGGAATGTCTTCAGCCTTAGTCATGATAAAGGGATACCCCTTCCTTTTTTGCTCCAATTTGTTTGGCAGTTGAGAAATCCCCTGACTCTATGCCCCTGAAGATAACAGTCATTTGACATTGTAAACCTAGCACCTTGAAAAGTGACCTGGTAGAGTCTTTTTTTCTTTTGAAGTCATGGTGGCCTGACACTGGTCCTGGGAGACAGTAACTATTTAAGGAGGTGAGAAAGGTGTTCTGGTGGAGTTAAAGAATTGAGGCTAGAAGCTAGGGGGTTTAGGAAAGATCGTGAGGGATTAGAATGGGGATAGAATGTCTTTACAATGAGGAACGTGTTTTAACCTATAATTATGTTGTGGTTAAAATTTTTTGTCTTCAGTTTAATAGGACAATGCTGTTTTCTCTTTTAAACATCTTAATATTTAAATGTATTCACTTAAATAAGCAATTCTAGTTCCAGCTAATATGTTTTCTTTTAAGTTTCTAATAATAATAAGCTTCATTAAGTAAAGTGAACCATTGCTGGTCCACAGCAAACTAAGTTATGCATATAATATAAAATTTTGTGTTATTTCTCTGAAGCTTGCCCCATAATTTAAGTTAGAATAGTGTATAATTTTCTATACTTATGATACCAGTGTTATTAGTTGGTAACTATCTTTTCTATGACTCAATTTCACTAAATTAAACTTTGTGTACTGGACAAAAAAGAAGACTAAAAAATGAATGGATTATAGATTCTTATTTGATATAACATAAATAAATCTAGTCTAGTTCTTTTGATTAAGTCATTTATGATCTGTTCTATTTCTTTTGAAAGTTGAGATTACTTGATAATGATTTCTTCCTTCAGTTTAAATGTGCCTGAAAAAGCACCAGAGCAAATTAAAAAACAACAACTATAAACCCTCAGCCAGTTATGCTTCTTTGAATCTTAAAATATTCAGAATCCACGTGAAGATTGTCCCAGTTTTAATAAAGGAAGCTTCTGATTCTTTTTTTTTTCACATCCTTGACCTATATACGAACCATGTGTTATAAGATAAATTAATAAGATTGGTTGAGATTAGTTATTTAGGGTTTTGCAAGCATGTTAGAGAAAACCTTTGCTGGAAGTCATGGACATTCTGAATGGAATGCAGGGATAGAGAGGAGAGAGGAAGCAACAGTCATTGCTGGTTTGAGAGGGGTTTGGAGCAGAAGTGCAATCAGCAGTCCCTATTTGACCTGGGATCTTGGAGATTGGTCAAGATTGTAAAGCCTGAAGATACCATCTTGCAAGTCAACCCTGAGTAGTGAAGAGGCCTGTGTTCTGGTGGACAGTTTGAAGATATCTTTCCTTACCTGGTTACTTTTGGATCATTGGCTGTGGAGGAGTTGGTTCCTGGTATCCTGAAGATATCTTTGGATCAGTTGTGAGAACCCCAATCTCAAAACCCTCTCCCTCAAGACCTTAGCCAAGCTGTCAACCTGGCAGAAGCCAGATTGGCTAAGGAACTTCCCCTTTTGACTCCAGTCCTGGTTAGTTAAACATAGTTTTACCTCTCCCACTCTCCTATCCTTTCAAATTACAATTAAACTGTTTCCCCTGTTTGTTTTCTTCATACCTTAAGTTCTCATAGTGTGTATATGTTAAACTCTGTTAATCCCTGGCTAGTTGGATTTGGTTTGGCAGTTGAACTTTCAACTGCTAAACACATTCTAATTGTTTTCCTCAATTTGTTAAGCTAATCCCAGTATATATTAGTACTTCCTGCCTCTTACACACCCTTCCAAAGGACCCAGTTAATTTAATTAAGTAATTTAAGTTAAAATCCCTAAGTTCTTTCTCCTTATAAAATATGGGAGCCACCAACATTTATTTCCTCTAAACTCAAGTCTGGTGTGTGCACAAAATCAGACATTCACTGCAGTCTTAGAACCTAGCAAATTGTTTTAGATCTTTCAAGTATTATAGAGGCATTTCTATCTAGAAAGTTCACCAATGTCATCCTGGCTTGATATCGGAGGTAGGGAACTTATCATAGTTCAGATTTATTGAGGGGTGCCATGAGCACTTGGTTCTTTCAGAACCCAGTAGGTTTGTTAGTAGAACCAAAATTACCTGAATAGTGTGTAATTAATGGAACCAAAATGACCTGAGATTGCAGCAATGAATCAAATGTATCATTAGGTGTTAGTAGACCTAAAAAAAAATAAAAATAATCATAATAGGTATTGCACTTGCATTCTTAAATACATTCTTTAACTGTTGGTGATTGAGAAAATTGTCCCATAATTTCAAAGTTTAGGATATATAATTAAATCTTTAAGGGACTTTTACTTGGATCATTTAAAGTATAGGTATAGTTTTCTAATGTATCTTTCCTTTAACCATTATAATTAAGCCACAATTCTTAAAAGAATCAAAGCATAGCTCTTTATATAAGTATCGACTTAGTGCTAGAAAGAAAGTTAGAGGTGAGCTGATTCAAACCCTTCACTTTATAGATAAGGGAACTGAAGCCCAGAGAGGTGACATTATTTGCCAAAAGCCAGTAAATGTCAAGAGTTGGAATCCGAACTTAAGTATTCTGATTACAGATCCAGCATTTTTTCAACCTTTTTTCATGTAGTGAAGGAAGCTTTGGCATAGCATATCCCAAAGGACAGATAATTCTCAGAATTAGTCAACTAAACATTTTTTTAAAACTATATATGTGATTAATTAGGATAGAGATTGAATTTATAAGTACATTGGTATAGGGAACCACCCAAGTGAGGAAATTCCCCCTATCAATTTAGGGCTATAATGTCTCTGTAAATTTCATATTTTAGAGATTTGCCTAGAGTACTCTGTAAGATTAAGTCAACTAGCCCAGGAGCACACAACCATTATTTATAAAGGTGTCCCTGTCTTTCAGGCAAGGATGTATATGAGCTTGTGAACCCTATAATTACATATATTTCTATATTAACATACAAATATGCTTAAACCTATTTGTAATATACATATATGAATATTTCAAATATTGTCTACCACATTAGAAAATATAATTATGCAATAGTCCCACAGTACTGGGAACAATACTTCACATTTATTAGCTATTTGAAAAAAACTATATCACTTATGATGATGGTATAGTTTTGTCCCTTGGGTTATTATTTAACATTTATATGTATGTTGAGTCCATTTCTTCTGCTAGGGATTCAGAGAGGAGATGGTAAATAAGCTGCTATGAGAGTGCCTTAGGTTTTTTTTCTCACAAGTGGGAAAATTGTGTCCCCCATTAGATTAGTAGCTCCTCAAGGGCAGGGATTATTTTTTACTTCACTTTGTATCCCTGGTGCTTAACACAATATCATAGTTGGTAAATGCTTATTGACTGATTTTATATTTCCTGGGACCCCAAAAAATCAACCTGTGAAGTAAATGTGTTTGGATTTTACCATTTCTGTTGCTCTACCTACTTTTTGGTATGATTAGTCATTCAGGAAGAACTCACATAAATAAAGAATTGGAAGAGAGAGGAAAAAGCAAGAAGTATGAAAATCATCTGTTAATAGTAGCTAGTTACAATTCTTTGCCATATTTTAAAGAAAAAATGATAGCAATCAAAAAGCATTTATTAAGCACCTATTTTCTCAGTCAACTTCTATACTAGACTTTGATATACAAGTTCAAAGAATGACACTATCCACATATATCCACACTTCATTGATTTTCTATTGCTTCCACATTAGTTAGGGCAAGGAAGAATGTAAAAGCATTAAAGGTGATACTACAACACAAGAGGGTGCTCTAGCACAAAAGTAGGTCATTTAAAAACTAAACTAGAATCTTGTCAAGTATGACATAGTTGAAACAGACAAATATTTCAAGCCTCATGCTATGTTTATAGATTTCTTTTAAAGAAAGAAAGTTTTCTGGGAATGTTATTTATTTATTGGGAGTCCTTGGCACTCATTTTAGCAAGCAGATTGATTCTATTTGAAGGAGGTCCTTTTCTTGGTAGCAGTCTGTTAAGGGAGAAACCAGGGAAAGGTGCCTTGAACAGTAAATATGGGTCCAGGTGGGTGTGAGAGAGAGGAATGACAGGAAGGGGCTCACAAGTAGGGACTAAAGTTTAACAGCAAAGGGGTTAGGTCCAACTGCCACTTTGAAGCACCAAGACTAGGCCTATGGTAATCAGCAAAGTAGAGGCAGGAGTTTATAAGTTAAGGCAACACATTTAATCAAGGACAAACTAAGATTAAGGATGGGAATAGGGTTTACTACACCTAAAAGCTAAGGGCAAACCACAGGGGAAGGGAAAGGACTTGACTACACTCTCCTATGATCTAAGCAAGACAGGGCCCAAAGAAAGCTGTACTGGAATCACAAGGGAAAAGTTCCTCCCAACCTGGTTCCAGCCAGGTTTAGTCAGCTTAGCTGAGGACCTGAGGGTGGCTTTACTTGGGATCTCACGGCTAATCCAGGGATGGTTTCAGGATGCCAGGAGTCAACTGCACCAGATCAGGTGATCCAAGGTATCCATGTAGGGAGAGAAAATTTGCTATGCTGTCCACCAGATCTCAAACCACTTCCCTACTTGGTGCTGCTCTGCAGGTCTGATGTCCTTTGCTGTAAGCCTTTACCACTTTCAGGATCCCAGGGAATCTGGATACAACTCCCCTAGCTCTGAGATCTCCCAGGGTCAGCAGCAGTTTGTGCCAACCACCATGGAGTCCTTCCCAGGCACAAGCCACTTCCTCCTTCCCCTGCATTCCATTCAGAATGTCCATGACCTCCAGCTAAGGCTTTTCCTAGCCTGCTTACTACTTTTAAACTTATGCCTCTTACAAGTCTTTCTAAACCATATCAATACAGAGGTGACTAGAGATTTCTGCAGAATATAAAAGTGCTTTTCTAGAATCTGAACTAAGAATATCTGATTATCTGTGGTTATGTCAGATATAACTGTACTTATACTTTTAAATTTAAAAATATCCAGGTATTTATTAAGTACTTACCATGGCTACTAAAATACTAAACCTACTAATATAGATACAACACAGGCCCTTTCATCAAGGAACAAACAGTATGATTCTTTAAAGAACAAATATATAGATAATTGGATCATAGGAAAGGATGCAAAAAGTTCAGATTAAGAACTATAGGAAATAGATAAGTTTCACTTGATAAGAGATGAAGTTGAAAGAGCAAGGAAGGGTTTCGTGGAATGGGTAGCATATGATTTTAACCTTGTGAAGGAAGGAAGAGACTTAAGAGATGTCAAGGATGAGTGTGGGTATGTGCATAGGAAAGAAAGAGAAAGGGAGAAGTGAATTTAGCAGGATAAGAACAAGAAATAGAGAAGAAAAGAACCCAGTTTGACTAAAATGTTAACTTCATAGAAGGGTAGTACTCTGATGAAATTGAGTAAGGTAGTTTGTATCTGTAATTCAGTTCCTTGAGGCACTATATTCAGGAGTTTATATTTTATTCAGTACAAAATGAGAATCCAGTGAAGTCTTGAGTAGAAGATTTAATCTTTTAGGAAGAGTACTAGGGCAAGAGAATGTATTATAGATAGGATAGTTGAAGGCAGTGAGGCCAAATAAAGATACTGTTAGAAGTATAGAAACAATGAGGCTACATTATTACTGATTGGATGTATTGGGATGGGTAGGAAGAAAAAAATCAAAAGTGACTTTGAGGTTATATACACTAAGAATTGATGCTATTAGAAGCAGAGAGGGAGTTGGAGGAAAGCGTGTGTGTGTGGGGGTAATTAGAGTTTAATGAATCTAAGGAGCCCAGGCTTAGGTTGAGTTTCAAGTATCAACATGACAACTTCTTGGACATATGTAAAAGACAAATATGCAGGTAGAGCTCTGGGGATTTGGGGATGGAGGCATAGATTTGGAAATAATTTTTATTTGACATTTGAACCGATATGAATAGATTAAACTGCCAAGGAAGCTTGTAGAATAAGAAAAGGAATACTAGAAATCTTGGAGCATTCCCCTGTTTATTGGACTAAATAAAGGTGAGGAGCTACTTAAAGGGACAGGAAAGGTAGAAGAAAAAGCATGAAAGTATTGTATCATGAAAGCCAAGGGAAGAAAAGAAATAAGTAATGATAATAGCTTAAGGTTTTTAGTATGCTTTATTTTTTTTTTAAACCCTTGTACTTCGGTGTATTGTCTCATAGGCGGAAGATTGGTAAGGGTGGGCAATGGGGGTCAAGTGACTTGCCCAGGGTCACACAGCTGGGAAGTGGCTGAGGCCGGGTTTGAACCTAGGACCTCCTGTCTCTAGGCCTGACTGTCACTCCACTGAGCTACCCAGCTGCCCCTTTTAGTATGCTTTATATAAATTATTTCAGGTGGTCTTTCCAACCACCCTCTGATGTTATTAAGATTCAAATCAAGTCTTTCTGATTCCAAGTTTGGCACTTTATCTTTCGCACCTCTTAAGAACTAAATATTAGAAGGTACAATATAATATGTGATAAAGGTTTATATGGTTTTAAAACCTTGCTAATGGAAAACCATTTTTCTACTTAGATTTTAGTCCTGAATTAATTCAATTTTAGCCCATTCTGGGCAAATTGAGATATATTAGGGCCATCTATAATCAACAGGTAACTTAAAATTGTCATTTGAGATTGTCATACATATTTCATACTATTATGGAATAAGGCAAAATGTTGATAAGAGGAGGGATAATGGTGATAGGAGAAGGAATGAGGGGGATAGCTAAGGTACGGGAATGAAGCAGGTGGTATATAGGAGGGTGTAAGAGAATGAATGGGAGCATATAGGAAGGGCTGCTCAAACAGACTAGTCACAGAGGCTTGAGACCGAGGGTACTGGGAAGAAATAGGCTGGGTTCTTTAGGCAGGGAAGGTATCTCTATGAGACAAGAGGAATTGGGCCAGTCAGAAATGTTTAGATCTGGCTGGAGGGTTTTCTCTTGTTAATTTCTAAGGTCCCTTTGAGGGAGGAGTCAAAGGCTCCTCCCTGCCAGTGAAATTGATGTCTGCAGGAAATCTCTGCTGGGTACTTCCTGCCCAAGATGGATACCTAGGTTTCCCTCAAGAAATAAAGGGAAAGTAATTTCTTCTCTCTTCACCCTTTGTCTTAATATTCAACACAATAATTCACCAGAGGCTTTTATGTAGGTAACAAAGGGGATTTATTGATGGCAGGGATAAGTTGAGGGAGAGAGGGTTTTAGGATTTTGTAACCGCTGCTAGGGAGAAAGCTGGTGTTGGAGTAAGGGTCCCAGGAGAGAGGGACAGACTGAGAGAGGCGGGCTCTCCAGGCAGGAAGGTTTCACTCCCTGAAGCAAAGGTATTATCAGATCACTAAATAAGGGGGCGGCTTGATTTAGGATATCTTTCTTGCCTACAGAAATTAAACCCACAGTGTCCAACCACCAAGCCCACCCTTCCTCCCAGGGCCCAATGGGAAAGTCAGGGGAAATAGTAGGGATGTAAATGGAGAGCTCAGGGAGAGGTCCAGAGAAATCAGGCTAGGTCCAAACACCCAAAGACAACAAACACAGGCAAAGGCAGAAGCCAAAAGGCAAAAGCCACAAAGCCAACAGGCCAAAAGCCCCTCAGGACTATTTATAGTATCAGGCTCCAACTGTTTTTCTATGAACATTCTAAAACTTCTAACTGCCAGAGCTGCTACAGTTGATTTGCAAAAGTAAAAAGCTTCTGCTGCAACCCTGCATTACAATATTTGACTGTTAAAGTTATAGGCAATTGAATTAAATTTTAACATCTGGTTCTTTTTTATTTTTAAAAGATTTTATTTTTCCAATTACATGTAATAACAATTTTCCATATAAGTTTTCTGAAGTTATAAGATTCAGATTGTCTTCATTCCTTCCTTCCCAGAAATGGTAAGCAATTTGATCCAGATTATACATGTATTATCATGCAAAACATTTCCATTTTATTAACTATTGTAAGAAAGTAATTATATAAAATTAAAACCTCAAATAAACTAAAGAATGCTTTGATCTGCATTCCAACTTGAACAGTTCTTTCTCTGGAGGTGGATAGCATCCTTTGTAAATCCCTCAGAATTGTCTTGGATCACTATATTGCTGAGAGTAGGTAAATCTTTCACAGTTAATCATCATATAATATTGCTATTACTGCATAGAATGTTCTCCTGGTTCTGCTTATTTCACTCTCCATCAGTTCATGTAGACCTATCTCTTTCTGTAATCATCCTATTCATCATTTCTTAGAGCACAATATAGCACTTATATCACCATCATATACCAAAACTTGCTCAGCTGTTCCACCAACTGATGGATATCCCCATAATTTCCAGTTCTTTGCCACCTCAAAAACGGCTGCCATAAATATTTTTGTATAAATAAAAAAGATCCTTTCCTTCTCCCCCTCTTTTTTTTTAAATCTCTTGGGGATACACTGGATAAAAGGGAATGCACACTTTTATAGCCCTTTGGAAATAGTACCAAATTGATCTCCAAAATGGTTGGATCATTTCACAACTCCACCAACAAAGCATTAGTTTCCCAATTTTAACACATCCCCTCCAGCTTTTTATCATTTTCTTTTACTTTTATATTGGCCAATCTGATAGGTGTGAGATGGTACCTCAAGAGATTTTTTTAATTTGCCTTTCTCTAATCGAGAGTGATTTAGAACATTTTTTATATGATTTTTGGTTTCTTCATCTGAAAACTGCTTGTTTTTAACCTTTGACCTTTTGCTAACTGGGAAATGGCTTGTGTTCTTATAAGTTTGACTTCTCTATATGTTTGAGAAGTAAGACTTTTATTAGAAAAATTTGTTATGAAATTTTTTTCCCAGTTTGTTTTTTTCCCTTCTGATCTTAGTCATACTGGTTTTGTTTACACAAAACATTTAAAAATTTAATATATTGAAAATTATTAATTTTAAATCTTGTAATGTTCTCTATCTCTTGTTTGGTCATAAATTCTTCCCTTCTCTGTAGATCTGACAGGTAAATTATTCTGTGTTCCCCTAATTTTTTGTGGTATCACCCTTTATGTCTAAATCATATACCCATTTTGCCTTTATCTTGGTATAGGTTATGAGATACTGGTCAATACTTAGTTTCTAACAAACTGTTTTCCCAGCAGTTTTTATCAAATAGTGAGTTCTTATCCCAAAAACTATGATCTTAGGGTTTATCAAACATGAGTTTGTTAATCATTTATCCCTAATCTATTCTATTGATCCACCATTTTATTTCTTAGCCAGTACCAGATTGTTTTGATGATTACTACTTTATAGTACAGTTTGAGATCTGATACTGCCAGGCCACCTTCCTTCATTTTTTTTCTTCATTAATTCCCTTGATAGTTTTAATCTTTTGTCCTTTCTGATGAATTATGAAATGAAATGAAAATAATTTTTTTGTTAATTTGTTTGGTATGGCACTGAATAAGTAAATTAATTTATGTATAATTGTCATTTTTATTATATTAGCTTGGCTTATTCCAGAGCAATTAACGTTTTTCTAATTGTTTGGATCTGACTTTATTTGTATCAAAACTGTTTTGTAATTGTGTTCATATAATCTGGTCCTATTTTTAATTTTAAAAAATTTTTTAAAAACTGAAGAAACAGAATAGCTTTGAGGTTTGCATATAGAATACTTCTGTGCTTTTGTATTTAACATTTTGCAGAAGAATAGATTAGAAAAGTTCTGACTTTAACATGGATAATTTTTAATTTTATATATATTGTGTGTTTCCCTATTTTATATCTTATTTGGAAATTATTTTAAAAACAAACCACCATAATTTATATTTGTATTTAAATAGAAACTCTATTACATATTTATATGTTAAATAGAGGGTATTTCATTAGTAGTTGAGCACCTGCATAAATAGTATGTAGTGGGAGGGGTGACAATGAAATTTATTTTTTGTTTGCCAAATTTGTTTTGCATGTATATTTCTGGAATTCTTACAGAATTCTTACATATTACATGGTTTTAATGTATGAAATTTTTTATTAGGTAGAAATTAGGATACTATTCAGAAGGGTGTAGTAGGTACTAGGTTTGAAATGTGACTTCAAACACTTCCTAGCTGTATGTCCATGGGCAAGTCATTCAACCTCCTTTGCCTAGACCCTGCCTTTCTGTCTTGGAATTGGAATTGTTCCTTGGACAGAAGGAAAGATTTTTTTTTTTCAAACAAATACTATTAGAGAGTAGTTCATTTTTATGAACACCTAATTGTGAATTCTAGTAAGAAGGAATAGAATCTGGTTCTTTTTCAGCATGGCTACTTACTTATGTTTAAGAAACATGGTGCTATAAATGAATGGTGTGATAGGTACATTTCTGGAAATTTTTCAAAATTTTACATGCTTTAGCTCTTCAAATAGATTGACATCATATTACAATTATGCATTAGAACCCACATTGTATTTTAGTAACAACTCTTTTACTAATTTAATTAATTTTTTGTAAGTATAATGATGAAGGCTTACAAAATAACAATTACTTGTTTATCTTTGCAGGTTATTTTAGTGTCAGCTAATAAATTAACCCGCTATATAGAGCCATGCCAGTTAACAGAAGATTTTGGTGGAAGTCTTACCTATGATCACATGGATTGGCTTAATAAGAGACTGGTAGGTATATTAGAATGAGGGTAAAATGCTGTTATGTGTATATATATGCATATATGTATATATACATATTGTATAATTTGTGATACTTTTAAAATTGAATTTCATTACAAGAAAACACAAGTGCTTCTTTTCTCACTAAAATGCTTGTAGGGAGGAGTGTGCCAGAAGACTTATGCAAGCACACCAGGCAAAATCATAGACTGATAGTTTGGCAAGAGTCCTTCAGAGGTGATATATAGTCTGTCTTTAAGAAAGACACCATAGATATTATTTTTTTAATTTTTATTTTAGAAAAATTTTCCATGGTTACATGATTCATGTTCATACTCTTCCCTCCATCACCCCCCACCATTCCCACCCTCCATAGCCGACGCGCATTTCCACTGGTTTTTACATGTGTCAATTGATCAAGACCTATTTCCATATTATTTCCATAATATTTCCATATTATTGATAATTGCACTAGGGTGATCGCTTAGAGTCTACATCCCAAATAATATCTGCAACAACTCATGTGTTCAAGCAGTTGTTTTTCTTCTGTGTTTCTACTGCCATAGTTCTTCTGAATGTGGATAGCATTCTTTCTCATAAGTCCCTCAGAATTGTCTTGGGTCATTGCATTGCTGCTAGTACAGAAGTCCATTACATTTGATTATACCACAGTGTATCCATCTCTGTGTACAATGTTGTTCTGGTTTTGCTCCTTTCACTCTGCATCAATTCTTGGAGGTGATTCCAGTTCACATGGACTTAGATACTATTGAACAAATGATAATCTCTAACAATTTTAAAACAACTCTAGAAAATATTACCAATGTACTTTACATATCTATCCATATTTTTATTAGTGTTCATTAGCAACAAAACTTTTGCCTAGGATAGTCTATCTTTTATGTTCCAACATTTTAATTAAAATTCTCACAGATGCAGATTCCAGATTTTTCTTTAGAAATATGTTCTGGCAAACCCATTGTTTAAAAATGCAATGTTATTATTTGAGATGTCTTAAACAATATAAATTTTGACCATGAATAAAAATAACTGTCACTTGATAAATGTTACCATTGTATATTATATTTGCTAACAATATCTCCTTCCACCATTAAGTACTTTTGTTTGTATCTTGAATTTTACCTGGAAGGGAAATCTTGGCCCTATTCTTTATTGACTTGCTGATAGTAGGCAAATTATTTAACTTTGCTAGAATTCTTTATTTCCTCATATAAAGTAAAAGAGTTGGATTAGAAAACCTGTAAGGTCTTTCCCATTTTCAAATCTGTGATCTGATATACCAACATTTTAAAGCAAAGCTAATTTCTGTGTTTGGACTTTTAATCCCTTATGGCTTAGAAATATGTTATTGTAAAACTTTTCAGTTATTTATTTTAATTTTTTGATAATGGGATTTTTAACGTAAAAAATGGTAATAATTCTCAGTAATCTAAATTTTACCACTTGTTAGAAAAAACTGGACAATATAAAATTCTTATTAGGCTTATAGGAGCTATTTTAATTTCCCACCTTAGATCAAAAACATCCGTAGAGATATATATTCCAGTTTTCTTTTTGCGTTATAATTTGTTCACATATCAATCAAAGGAAGTATTAGTTTAATGAACTTTTATCACATTCTCAGTAATGACTTGAACACATAGTTTGGAATGGAAGCTCATCTTTTGGTCAAGACAGGTTTTTCATGTGGAGTCCTCCATTCCCTTCAATTGAAGGTCATTATATATTTTGCCTTTTTTTGTTTTTTTTCCTCCCAAGGTGAGTAACAGGTTTCTGTGTCCCTGACAGTATCTGGTAAATTTTCCTGTTTTGCGGAGTTATGGAACATTTGCTCCTTTTTTTTTTTTTTTTTTTTTTAAAATCCTTACCTTTCGTCTTGGAGTCAATACTGTGTATTGGCTCCAAGGCAAAAGAGTGGTAAGGGTAGGCAATGTGACTTGCCCAGAGTCACACAGCTCATTTGTTCCTTCATTTGGATTCTGCATAGATTACCTTGCTCCACTGAATCATTATTTTTTCTTCCTTTTTTTAATGTCACATTCTTAAATTAACCTACCCTTAATACTGGCTTTGATTTTCTTTTACCTTCTTGGAATCTTTGCTTCTTACCTCATGGGCTGCTTATTCTATTTTATCAAGGAACTTTTTATTCTCTCTAATAAATTTACTTAAGGAATGGAATTAGTTAGGTCCTTTCACCTTTTAAATTTCAACTCTGTTACTTAACTTGTATGACCTTCGGGCAAATCCCTCAACTTTCCTGGGCCTCTCAATCATCCATAAAATAAAGAGATTGAGTAGGATTGCCTCTCTGGCTTCTTCCAGCTTTAAAAATTAGAATCCTGTGAGCCTTTCTGAGGTATCTCCCTGTTAGTGTTACCAAATCCAGATTCCCATAAAGGCATCCAAGGATTCTGCCTTTAAACTGTTGTGTCCTTTCATTTCTTATGCTTCACTAATGACTGCTAATTTTTCAGATATTTTTATTTAACACTAGTTTGTTTAGGTAGGTATAAACAGCCTCTTTAAACCAGCATTTGGCATAATTACCAGAGACACAAATTAGAATCAAAAAGCGTTAGTGTGAGAAGAGATCATATTCAGCATTTACAGATGAAGAAACTAAGGGCCAAAGGTAATACAATTTTCCCCCGCATCACACAGCTAGTAAGTAGAGGAGCTTGAATATGAAAATTAGATTTTAAAATTCAAGATCCATTGTTCTTTTTACTGAACAATACTACATTACAATAATATTCTTAAATCTTTTAAAATTTTTCTGACTTTTTATGATTTCTGTAAACCACAATTGCTTGACTTCGGATTATAACCTGGCTAAACGAGAAACTATGTCTCACAAATTCTAATGTGGAAAACTAAAAATTTTATTGAAATTTTCGAACCTATCTCTTATCTATTTGATATGGTAGTTCCTCCCAAATGCTTGCCCATCCTCTTGGTTTTTTTTTCCCTCCATGTAACTCCATAAATTTTCCATAGTTAATATATCCAATATGCTATGAGTTTTCTTTGATTACTTCTAAGGAAAGCAGTAAAGCATACAAAATGCCTCAGTTATCCCTTCCTGTCATTATAATCATTTAAGCTTCTTTTTCTCTTATACATATCTTCAGTGAAATCATTTATTCTGCTTCTTTGTAATTCAGTGTTTATCATATCTACTATGTTCCACTTCCATTGCCCTTAAAATGACTTTTCAATTTGTGTGATCTTCATACAGTTTCAGGTGTTAGGGGAGGGTCGTATTTCATAACTCATAGTCATGAAAAAATACCAAAAGAATGTTGATGTTTAAAATGTGGACCTTTGTTTTTGGGGAAAATTTATTTTATTAAAATGACTTTGCAGTTTCCCAAAGGGAAACAAGCCAACCTTCCTCCTCTTAACTTTTGGGTCCAACTCATGGTCTATTTGCAGTGTGTCAGTCCAAGATAAAAATACTCATGGATGAGTTTTATAAAGTGTTAATTCAATTACGTCGTATAATAGCCTGGACAAAAAGCTTTGTAAATTTTTTTAATAGTGAACAACTTTGATAAGCACACTTGCCTATTTTATATCATACTTGATATTAATCATAATAGGATTATATAGTATTCTCTCCCTTTTAAGAGAATCTTGTATAATTTTGTTACATGTGTGAGAGATACCATGTTGCAGGATAATTTTTGAAATCGTCTTTCCTGAAGCATATTTTTAAATTGTCAACAAGACAATTAATTTTCTACATGTTTTAATCAATTTTATGGTGATAATGGTATGATATTTTGTGGCACAAATATCACTTGCACAAGTCTGTCTCTTCTAATACCTTCCCTAAGCATGTCTTTAGAGTCCTTGTAGATTATTCTCAAAATAATTTTTTCTTTTTTTTTTTTTTTAAACAATATTGTTGTTTAAATTGTTCCATGATTCTATTCACTTCATTCTTGTGATTCCACTACCTAGGATTCTCATCTTTGGTGATTTCTTTTTTAGAGTATAATAATTCCCTTATTTACATGCCACATTTTGTTTAGCTATTTCCCAATTGTCTAAAAGGCAATCCTAAGACATTCCCTTAAATTCTTATTTTATCTCCCCCCTTCTATAACTCTCCACCAGCCACAATAAGGAGGAAGTTTGTTTTGCTTGTCTTATGTTCTCAGGATTACCCTTTCTCTTAAGCTTCTCTCCTCATCAATGCTTTTCTTTGTTAAATTTGGTGTATTTCTGCTCCAAATTGTGTCTGAGTAGAATACAACCCTCTTTTTTCTGTTTCTGATATGAGTGAAGTTTATCTGATGCCCACATGTCAAAATGAATAGAGAACTGGGCTGGAGTTAGGAAGATCTAAATCCAAATCCATTCACAAAGATTTAAAAGCTGTGATCCTTAGGCAAGTCACTTAAACTCAACCTTTCTTGGTTTCCTCCATTGTAAGATGGGGATGAAGGTAATACCTAATTCATGGGTTGTTATGAGAATCAAATGAGATAATATTTATAAAGCTCTTAATAAAGTGCCTCACACTTTTCCCTTCCCCTTTCCTTTCTTTTCTTTTTTTTAAACATTTATTAATATTCATTTTTAACATGGTTACATGATTCATGCTCCTACTTTCCCCTTCACCCTGCCGCACTCCCCTCACCCATGGCCGATGCACATTTCCACTGGTTTTAACATGTGTCATTGATCAAGACCTATTTCCAAATTGTTGATAGTTGCATTGGTGTGGTAGTTTTGAGTCTACATCCCCAATCATGTCCACCTCAACTCATACGTTCAAGCAGTTGTTTTTCTTATATGTTTCCTCTCCTGCAGTCCTTCCTCTGAATGTGGGTAGCATCTTTACCATAAATCCCTCAGAGCTATCTTGTGTCATTGCTTTCTGCTGGTACAGAAGTCCATTACATTTGATTTTACCATAGTATATCAGTCTTTGTGTACAATGTTCTTCTGGCTCTGCTCCTTTCACTCTGCATCCGTTCCTGGAGGTCTTTCCAGTTCACATGGAATTCCTCCAGTTTATTATTCCTTCGAGTACAATAGTATTCCATCACCAGCATATACCACAGTTTGTTCAGCCATTCCCCAATTGAAAGACATCCCCTCCTTTTCCAGTTTTTTGCCACCACAAAAAGCGCAGCTATAAATATTTTCGTACAATTATGTTTATTTATGATCTCTTTCGGGTAAAAACCCAGCAATGGTATGGCTGGATCAAAGGGCAGGCATTCTTTTATAGCCCTTTGAGCATAGCTCCAAATTGTCAGCCAGAATGGTTGGATCAGTTCACAACTCCACCAGCAATGCATTAATGTCCCAATTTTGCCACATCCCCTCCAACATTCATTACTCTCCCCTTCTTTCATTTTAGCCAATCTGCTAGGTGTGAGGTGATACCTCAGAGTTGTTTTGATTTGCATTTCTCTAATTATTAGAGATTTAGAACACTTTCTCATGTGCTTATTGATAGTTTTGATTTCTTTACCTGAAAATTGCCTATTCATGTCTATTGCCCTTTTATCAATTGGGGAATGGCTTGATTTTTTATACAATTGATTTAACTCCTTGTATATTTGAGTAATTAGACCCCTGTCAGAGTTTTTTGTTATAGATATTTTTTCCCAATTTGTTGTTTCCCTTCTGATTTTGACTACATTGTTTTTGTTTGTACAAAAGCTTTTTAGCTTAATATAATCAAAACCATTTAATTTACCCTTTCCTTTCTTTTCTCCATGTTTACTATTCTTATTTCCATGAATCCTAATCATAAGAAATAGCAAATTCCATATTTTTCATCCTTCTATACTAGTGTATTCTTTCTTTTACCCTACCTTTTTTCCTTCTTCTTTAAAACCCTAATAACAGAGTGATATACCTCCAGGATATCTGTTTTTCTTATTTAACTTCCTTTGTAGTCTTAGAAGATATTAATATTTTGGAGGGACACTTATGTAGAGTTAGTACCATAGCATCAGAAAGCCCCTTCCATTTATTCAAAGAAGCACACCCTGTTAGATTTTTCTGGGCTCTTTTGTATATGTTTCAAAGTTTCTATTCAGTTCTGGTCTTTTCATCAGCAATGCTTGAAAGTCCTCTTTTCCACTAAAGATCCATTTCCCCCCATGTAGAGTTATTTGAAACTTTTTGTGTTAACTTCTACTTGTTATAAGCCAAAAGAGCTACACACAAAAACACATACACATACATATATATAAATATATATGCATACATATGCACATATACACATATCCACTTATATATTTATTTATTTATCTGCTTGTTTGTTTATTTGTTCACTTATTTATTTACTTATTTGTTGGCCTTTTGGGATATTTATTGCAAAATCTCTTTTTAAAAATAGAAGCTGTCAGGTCTCGTGATCCTAAAAAGATACTTTAACAAAAGTTGTCACATTTTAGGTCTTTGAGAAGTTTACCAAAGACTCTACCTCTTTATTAGATGAGCTTGCTTTGATCAATAATGGAAGTGATAAGGGAAACCAGCAGGAGAAAGAAAGGTATGTAGATGAATTTTATTTTGTATGCAACATTGCTCAGCTATGTTTTATCTTGAATGAAATATCTCTTGAGTTACTCCAAGATAATTTAGTTAGCATAGACAAGTTTACAGTCTGAATTCACATTCTGATTTTGCATTAATTTCATGTTCAGTTGATAATAATTAGCTTTACCACAGGGAAGTTTTTAGTCTTTTTTTTTTTAAACTAAAGTTTTTATTTTTCCAAAAGCCATTTTTTGACAAATGATTATGCATTATTTTTATTTATAATGATGAGTAAATGTTCAATTTTAAGAATTTTATTTGGAAGGTTCTTTTTAAACATTGCAATTAAATTGAATTTTTTTTCTAGCCTTTTTGAGTGCTAGGAAAAAATAGGCAAAGAAGCAAAGATTTTAACAAAATTATTATAACCTAACTAAAGCATTTTAGCACTTGAAAGCTTTTGCTTATGAAACTTTCCCCTTGCAAAATAGATAGTATATTCTATTCATGAGTTCATTTTGAAAATTTTACTATTTTATAATTGTTACTAAAGTTATTGTTCAGTTGTAATATCAAAGTGTGACTTCTCAGATTTATCATTTTAACAAGTTTCCATTGAACTGTACAGCTTTGCAAGTTCCCATTTTTCTTACTTTGTGGGCCAAATCATTTTCTCAGAATAAAGGTTAAACACTTAAGGAGGCAAATTGACTCCTTTAATTTTCTTGGATATAAATTGATCACTAGACCAGCAATTTATCATATGACTGTATGAAAGGATTAAGGCACTTATTAGTCCCACTTCTTATCTTTTAGATGTAATTTTGTAAATAATAGTGAAACCTATTAGAATATTCTGCCAATTTCATGGATTCAGACGCACTATATCTCTAGTTATGTATTTGCTACAAATAGAAAACCTTGATATTGCTAATTTCAAATAATAGTGTTTGTTTGTCTCCTGGTTCCATGATTCCATTTTAGCATCATTTTATCAACAAAGTAAGGTTCTTCCCTTTTGAAATAAATATTCACTGGATAAATACTATAGTAAATTTTTTTTGATTCACTTGAAAGTATTAATATAACACACTTGTTTCTAGAATAAGTCAACATAATGTACTAGCAATGACAGCTTTAATTTGTCATGTTATTTCTATGGCTACCAGTGTTTAATCACCTCTAATGGTCTTTCTTATCTAGAAATTAGCGGAATTCTAGTATATCAAACCATGATATGTACGTGTATCAAGAATTTTCTTCTGTTCTAAATATTTTCTTTTGTTGTTCAGATAACATATTTAACTGTTAATTTTATTTTCAAAATTTTGGTAATCATTAGATCTATGGATTTAAACTTTCTTCCATCGGTTGATCCTGAGACAGTCCTACAAACTGGTAAGTTTGTAAGCTTATCACTTTTTCAGTAAAAATGGAGAAGACCAGAGCTTTTGAGGATATCATTGTTTAGGGAAGAAGAGGCATAATTAATAAGTATGAGAGGATCATGAGAGAACCATATCTGGAAAGGTAACTCAGAAGGCATTCGTCAGTGTATCAACCTCAGGAGAAATTAAGCAAAATGAGGACTGGGAAAATGTTATTGAATATAAAATTTAAGAGATCATTGGTAACCAAGGAGAGAACAATTACTTTTAAGTGGTAGGGTCAGAAGCAGTATTACAAGGCTGATAACATCAATTTGAAGGATAGGTTGCTTCTGCTTTTAAAAAGTCAGTCACACCCAGATACCTCAACTCTGAAGGAATGTCAGCTCCTCTTCTCCATTACTCTTATCCCCAGGCACAATTCTCCCATACAACTTATCTAAGTTTATTTCTTTTAATAATTTCAAAATTTTTGAGTAAGAAAATCTTTTTGCAGCTTTTTGGAGATGAAAATAATTTGAATTTGTCACTTTATTACTTTGTCAGAACACATTTAACTTCTGTGGATCATTACAGTGCTATATATAGATTAAAGATACAACAGAACCCAAAACAAATTTTGTATCGGGGTAAAATTCCTTTTTAAAAATTTATTTAAATGCATATGCCACTTAGAGGTCATAGAATTTAGAGTGTTAGGAACTTTAGATATTATCTAGTTCATATATCATCATTTTATAAATGGGGAGATTGAAGGCCTAGAACGGTTAGTAACTTCCCCAAGGTTATACAATTATCAAGGAACAGAACAGGCCTTCAAATTTCATTTGACCCCACAAAATTGTATTACTCACTTCATGGAAATTCCTCAAATTGTCTTTCTTGCCATAATCCAACAGTACTTTAAAGTACTTATAAATATTTATAAAATTATATTGATATTAGAAAAATCATAAATTTTAATCTTCTGAGGATTACTTGTTAAATGAACATGCTCTGATGTGACTACTTCATTGATGATTTTTTTTGACTAAGGTAGAACAAACTGGAATATATAAAATCAGATATTTCTTTAATTATAACCCAGTATACTTATCTTATATCAATGTTCTCAGTAGATAATCTATGTAATTATCTTAAATGAAAATGGCCTTTTAAAAATAGATATTCTGAAAACTATTTTAGAAGACTAAAGAAATGAGTCCTAAGTATTTCTTGTTTTTCATTTTTGTCAGTGTAATTGTCTACAAATTTTATTTTTCAGTGTTTCTGTCTTCAGATTTCACAATTTCCAAAGAAATGAATGTAGTCACTGAATTGATATAAGAAACTGTAAAATTATTGGTAAAACATTATCCAGATTGCAATTTCACTTTATATAATATCATATTTACATATGATACTTAAAAAGAATTAAAAAGCATTTTTCTTTTGGTGGGCTACAACTATTGTTATTACAAGTAATTATTATCTTAGCATTGAAATTAGAAGTATGGCCAAAATATAAGCATATTTATATGAGCTTTCTTGGTTTGTAACAATTGAGCTTCCTTAAAGGCATGCCTCATCATAATTCTATTTCTGTGTGTTGAAATTCCCTGAGTACCTGAGTCATGAAATCGTTTTAGGATTTTTTAAATTAGGAAAATAACATAACATTATACCTGTCTACATCTGAGTACATATAGACACAGATAGAGATATGTATCTGAAACATTCCTAGGCATGATGTGCTAGAAGTTGTTACCATGGAAACATGGTATCTTCTATCGTAGAATCACTACTGTATATTGGTCCCAAAACAGAAGAGTGATAGAGGCAAGGCAATGGGAGTTATGTGACTTGCCCAGGGTCATACAGCTAGGAAGTATCTGAGTCTAGATTTGAACCCATCACCTTCCAACTCCAGCTGGCTCTCTATCCACTGAACCACCTATCCACACTGAACACCCCTCTTTGCCATCCCATTTATTTATTTGTTTGTTTGTTTGTTTATCTGCCTATCTGCTTATTCATTCATTCATTTGTTTGTTTATTTGTTCATCCATCCATTTTATTTATTTGTTTGTTTGTTTGTTTTTGGGGGCCCTTACCTTCCTTCTTAGAATCAATACTGTGTATTAGTTCCCAGGCAGAAGAGTGATAAGGGCTAGGCAATGGGGATCAAGTGACTTGTCCAGGGTCACACAACTAGAAAATGTTTGAGGCCAGATTTGAACACAGGACCTCCCATCTCTCAGATTGGCTCTCAATCCACTGAACCACCCTGCTGCCCCCTTGTTGTCATTTTAAATTGGATGCTTTGCAAAGATTTGGAAAGTGAAGGGATACCGGTATCATCAATTGGGGAATGACTGAGTAAGATTGCATGTGATTGAAATGGAATACTATTGTGTTGGAAGAAATGACAAACAAGAGCTCAGAAAAATCTGGAAAGACTTACATGAACTGAAGCAAAACCAGAAGAACGTTGTACATATAACAGATGTATTCAGCAATATAATGATCCAAAACTATCCCAAAAGACTCATGATAAAAAATGCTATTTATTTTCAGAGAAAAAGAATCCAGTCCAAAGCAAACTGTTTTCACTTAATTTTTTTTTCTTTGTGAGTTTCCTTCTCCAAAAGATTAGTATAGAAAAAAGTTTTGTATGATTGCACATGTAAAATCTATATGACATTGTTTACCATCTCAAGGAAGGTTGGGAGATTGGAGGTGAGGGAAAGAAATCAAGACTCAATATTCTTTCAAAAATGTTGAAAACTGTTTTTACATGTAATTGGGGGAAAAATAAAAATTTTACTGAGAAAAAATAAAGTGGATACCCCAAAGGCATCTCAGATTCAATATATCCAAATGGAACTCATTATCTTTTACTAAATAATGTTCAAAAACAGAATTCATTTATCAGGTGAGATACTAAAAAGAATTCTTGACTTCAAATCAGGAAAATCTGAATTTGAATCTTGTCTCAGATACTGATTTCATTACTCTAGGCAAGTCACCGAATCTATCTTTTTTTTTTTTTTTTAAATCCTTAACTTCTGTGTATTTGCTCATAGGTGGAAGAGTGGTAAGAGTGGGCAATGGGGGTCAAGTGACTTGCCCAGAGTCACACAGCTGGGAAGTGTCTGAGGCCGTATTTGAACCTAGGACCTCCTGTCTCTAGGCCTGACTCTCAATCCACTGAGCCACCCAGCTGCCCCTGCCAAATCTATCTTAATCTCAGGTTCTTCCTCTATAAAGTGAGAATAATAATACTAGATACCTCACTTATTTGTTGTGAGAATTAAATAAGATTATACATACACAGTCTCACAAATAAATACCTTGTGTTTATATTACATATGTGTATATAGACAGATGTGTATTTTAATAGTTTTCTATATAAACTTTAAATGTTTTTTATTATTTTTCCCATCAAACTTTTCCTATTTTCTGTCAAGTACCATTCTTCCAGTCTCAGTTTCATAACTTTGGTGTTATCTTCAATTTCTTACTTTTAGCCACCACAGATACAGATATTTTATCAGTTACAAAGTTTTGCCTTTATTACCTCTCAAATAACTCTCAAAATTGACCCTTTCTCTTTATTTATACAACCATCACCTTCATTCAGGCCTTCATTACCTCTTACCTTGAAGATTTCAGTGTCCTGCTAAATGATTTTCTTACCTCATCTCTCTCCCTTTTAATCTGTCCTTCACATACTGCTAAAATGATTTGCCTTCACTCACCTCTAGTGGCTCTCCAGGATAAAATATATATTCCTCTTTTATGCTTTTGAAACCAGTCATAATCTCATCTGAAACGATCTCACCAGCCTTGTTATTCATTATTTTTCCTGTACTCACTGATCCAGCCAAACTGTCTTCCTAGTTACCCATGCAAAGCACTCCAGTTTTCCATGCCTGAAAAGTTCCCTACTCACTTCCATCTTATCAAATCCCTCATTTTCTTCTTGGCAAAGTGAAAGCAACACCTCCTTCATGTAGTTTGTTGTTGGTTTTTTTTTTGTTTGTTTGTTTTTTGGTTCTTCTCATCACTAGTGCCCACCCTCCAAACTACTTTGTCATTATTTTAAAATTTTTCTGTATTCTCTCTCTTCCTGTCTCTGTCTCTTGTCTCTCTGTCCGTCCCCCTCCCCTTCTTTCTCTGTCTCTGTGTCTCTCCCTCTCTGTCTCACTGTCACACACACACACACACACACACACACACACACACACACACACACACACACACACGACTCTTCCCCTAAATAGAATGTAATATGCTCCTTAAGAGTAGAGTGGTTTCAATTGGTCTTTGTATTCTGAAAAACTTAACACAGTGACTGACTCAGAGTAGTTGCTTCATGATCATTTGGTTGCTGTCATTAGACCTGCCTATCAGGATTTCAGATTGGTTCAATTCAACAAATATTCATTAAAGGAGGCAGCAAAGTGGCTCAGTAGATAAAGATCCAGGCCTGGAGATGGGAGATCCTGGGTTCAAATTTAAGTTCAGACATTGCCTAACTGTGTGATCCCAGGCAACTAAACTTAATCTCTATTGCCTAGCTTTTGCCACTCTTCTGAACTGGAACCAATACTTAGTATTGATTCCAAAACAGAAGGTAGGGGTTTAATAAAATATTCATTTGGACCCAGTAAGAGCAAGAGTTGGAACCTAGAAATGCAAAGGCAAACACCAAATAATTCCTACCATCAAGAAATTTACGTTTTGGGGAGAGTTTGCACTATTCACACAAATAATACATGGTAATTGTGGAAGGAAAAAAGCACCAGTAATGTATGAGATTAGGGAAATACTAATAGAAGATTTGAGGTCCCAGTGGAGGTTTAAAAGGAAGATAAGGATTCTGTAAGGTGGAGTTGAACAGGGAGAAGTTCTGCATTCCAAGTGTAGGAAGAAGCTTATGTAAACTTATAGAAAAAGAAGGTATAATACTGAATTCCGAAATTATCAGTCCAATTTGCTTAGATTATATGAAGGAAAAAAAGTAAGATAAAGCTAAAAAGACAGAATGAAACCAGATTTTAGAAGACATGCCAGATGAAGAGTTTATTCTTTAGTCTGCAGACTATAGTGTTTTGGTCAAGGGAGTGACCCAGTTAGTTCAGTGGTCTGGAGGTTATTTTGTCTGATATTTTGAGAGTAGAGCCCTGAAGGAGAGAGACCTATTCAGAGACTATAATAGTAGTCCAGCTGAGAAATCACAAAGACTTGCTAGGGTGGTAACTGTAAGACTATACATGAGAAATACTGTGGAGGTAACACTGCACATCATTTTTCAGCTAACTGGAGAATTATGAAGATGAGGGGAAGTTCTGTAACTTATTGGAAGGGTGGTTGTGCCCCCAAAAGAATTAGGGTATATTGGAGGAAGGGCAGGTTTAGGAAGAGATAATGATTAGCTCTCTTTTGGATATGGTAAATTAGAGCTTCTAAAAAAAAATAACAAAGTGACAGTGCTCAGTAGGCAGTAGGAGATAGGAATATCAGATTGAGAAAAGACATTAGGCCTAATAGTTTTATAAGTTTGGATAGTATCTGTTTGAAAATGTTTGTTGAATTTATGTAATTCGATGAGATCACTGAGAAGAATATAGAAAAAGAAAAGGAACCATGATTGAACTTTGGTTTAACTTCAATTAGTATGGCAGAAGAGTGTGTTGGATAGATTGATAACCAAGTGTGAAATGTAGATTGGTGCCTTGCAATCATGAATAAGTAAATGGCAGGTTTTCCCATGTTCTTTTGTTTGTGCATACATACAAAATTAAGGATCTTTTCATAGCCTACTGTAGCATTTTTGTTATTGAAAGATCATTAAAATGAAGAAAACAGAAGGTATTCTTTTTTTTTTTCTCTTTAGGGATTTTAATAATTGTCTTTTGTTCTCAAAGGCCATGAATTGTTGTCTGAATTACAACAGCGCCGGTTTAATGGCTCTGATGGAGGGGTTTCATGGTCACCCATGGATGATGAATTACTTGCCCAGCCACAAGTCATGAAATTGCTAGATTCATTACGAGAACAATACACCCGTTACCAGGAAGTTTGTAGACAGCGTAGTAAGCGCACACAACTAGAGGAAATTCAGCAGAAGGTAATGCAGGTAGGTGCCAAGATCATCTTGGTATATATGTTTATCTACTCTTTGTTTAATTTTTAATGATGCTTTGAATTTTTTATTCACTGTTTAACTTATTAGATTTCATGACATCTTGTTTATATTAGATTAAATGAAGCTCCTAACTCAATCACACCAGTTATATTTATTATTAGTTTTCTGTACATCAAATGTTCTTATATTCATTATAAATTATTTCTGTAGTGATGTCATTGAGAGCCCAAAGAATGTGATGAATAGCCAGAAAGATAATAGTAATGATCTGTGATTTAACTGGTAAAGTAGCTCACTCCAAGAATAAACTGGCAACTGTTTTCTAACTTAAGAGTTTTAGTGTGTTGCCTGGAGGAACCAGGAGCTTAAGAGCCAGTCCAAGGTTGAGATTTTCAGAGGCAAAACTTGAACCAACCCTCTTCCCCTCTATCCATTATCTTACCTCCCTTAATGGGAAGTTAAAAAATGCTTATGCAAATTTTTGTGAACTAGAAGAACCAGTAGTAGATTGTTAGACCTTGTTTTGAAGGTTATATAGAAGAATACAGAAGTATGTGATATAAGTAAGATCTGAAATATTTTTTTAGTAAATTAATATTCAAATTGGAATGAAGTTTTATAACCTCCTTTGGCGAACTGCCATCAGTAATTCATTTAAATAGTCTTGTTTACTGGGGCATCAACCTCAATTTACATCGTTTTTATTAGAAATAGTAATATGTTTTTTCTGTCTGCATTGCTAGTGCTGCATAGTAAGTGAATTGAATCTTATCATATAGTAAAACTGTAGTTATTTAATTGTTTTCTATGCTGTTTTGAAATTTTGATTTTTTTTTTATAAAAAACATCCAGCTCTTTTAATATTCTATGCAGTTGGTAGTTTCTGCTATAATTATAACTATTTCTATTGACCTGGATATAAGATGGCATCATTTAATTTGCATTGGGGGATTCTAAAATTGAAGTTTAAATGGTTTATACCATCTTGTTTTCATTTTTTTAAAAAGAAAACAGCCCGTTATATATACATATTTAGCAGATTGTTAATGAGCTTAAATTTTCCAGTTGCTTTATTTGCGCTTTTACTTTTGGAATTTAAATCATGTGAGTGATTTGAATCAGTGAGGCAGTTAATTGTAAGAATTATTTAAAACATTTGAAAGATGTATTATTTCAGTACTCTTAATCCTGAATAAATAACATAAGGAATAGATGCAGAACTCTTGATCCACAAAGATAAACATTGATAAACCTGATGAAATGCCTAAATGTATCTCTTTAATATTCATTCTGTTTAGTTTTGATTTCCTACCTCTTCTTCCCCCTGATTAAAGAAGGAGAGAGCAGGTTATGCACTTTATTTCAAGAACAGTCATTAGGAAGGAGAGAGAGCCTTGTGCTGCAGGTCCTTCTCTCCAACATTACCTACAACAGGACAGTAGCGGAAGCAGGAGATCTTGATCAATAAGCTAAGGAAAAATGGAAATTAAAGAGTAGTCTCTTTTCTGCAGGGAAGATAGCATAAGATAACATTAAATGTTAAGAGTAAGAAGGAATTAATATGAAAATGACCTGTGGTTTTCCTCTTAGTATCAGCTTGGTAAATTTCCTTTATCCATGTAGATCCAGGCAAACCTCGTTTTCTTAATTTTAAACTTAGAACTATATCTCTTCTCCTATAGTGTTTCTCTGTAATAGAGAAGAACATTATAAGTAATAGTAAGTTATGTGTATATGTGCACATATACATGTATGTATGTGTGTGTTTATATATAATGTACATAAATGATCTTTGACTATAATTTTACAAAATTACTTTTGATTTTTTTGTGGTTCTTTCTCTTTGCATTGTTGTAGTTGCGCATATTGTTTCTTTGCTCTGCTTCAGTCTTCAACAATTCACGTAAATCTTCATTCTTTGTATTCATCACATTTGTCATTTCTTGAGCACAGTAATATTCCATTGCATTTATGTAATACAGTTTACTTAGTCATTTGCCAGTTGATATCATCTTTGTTTTCAATTCTTTGCTGTCACAAAATGTACTGATATATATATATATACTTAGTTCTTATTTATGGATTCCTTGGGATATTAGCCTAGTAATAGAATCTCTAGGTTAAAAGGCTATGAACATTTTTATTATTTGCATTATTCCAAATTGCTTTCCAAAATAGTTATAATTTGTGACCACAAAAATGTGCTAAATGAATGCCTATTTTCTCAAAACACTGACTAGTCTCATGTTTTGTCATCTTTTACCAGTTTGATAAGATCAAAGTGAAACTTCAGTATGGTTTTGATTTCATTTCTTCTATTAATGATTTGGAACTTTTTTTGATATGGTTGTTCTTATTGACAATTTTTATTTTGTAAACTTTGTTCATATTCTTTAAGCACTTATCGCTTGAGGAATGGCTTTTGCCATCTTTTTGGGCTTACGTTAATGAGTTTCCAGTAATGGAAAAATGGAGTTCTTCTTCTATTCATAGCACTAAACACAATTTGTACTTATAAGTAATAAAGCAGACAGTAGAGGTATATGTACAATTGAGTTAATGAGCAAGTATATTTTAATATAAAGTACAAGTTAGAAAATATAACATATGTCTTTACTACTTGTAGTTTTAATATGAATAATCACTAGCCTTTAATTATATTATGAGGACACTTCTTTTCACCAGGTAGTAGCTACCCAAAATAAAACTACTGTGGTTATAAGGAATTAATTCATGTTCATGAAACTAATTAATTTTGTAACTGTTAGCATAATTCTATGACAATAATGTCTTTGTAATGTTTATGTTTTACAATCATAGCTATCTATGTAATTAATATTATATATGACTATAGTTTTTCTCCTAATGAAAAATGCTATTTTTATTTCATTTGCATATTCATGATAATCAGTAATTTGGGTTAATTTATTAATAGGCTGACTCTTTAACACTTGACTTCTGGAGTTAGCTCTACAAATAATGCATGACTTTGGGAAACTTATTTCATTTCTAGTCACAGTTTCTTCTGGAAAATTAGTGGGTTGGACTAGATGATCTAAGGACTATTATAGGTAAAAATTCTTACAGTTCTATATTCTCTCTTTTTAAGACAAATATGTCTTTTATATTCTACATGTGAAGTGACAAAGATTCTAAATTCCTTTCATCCTAATGGGATATTATACTGAGAGCTTGTAATTTTTCACAGGTAGTTTTCTCCCCTTAAGTAAAATATTAAAAGCCCGATTACTGTATATTTTTGATGGTTCTGAAGTTCATATATGTTTTTACTGACTGAAATCAAATTTTAGAGAAATATTTTTAAAGATTTGGTCTTTTTAAAATGTATATTTTATTTGTAGGTTGTAAACTGGCTTGAAGGACCTGGATCAGAACAGCTCAGGACACAGTGGGGAATAGGTGATTCAATCAGAGCTTCACAAGCCTTGCAGCAGAAACATGAAGAGATCGAAAGTCAACACAGTGTGAGACTTTTTTTCCATCAAGTGACAGTATAACTGTTATTATACATAAGTAATTGCATACTACTTTTTTAGTGACAAATACACACAGATTGTGGGTGATCAATGATTTAAGTGTTGTCATAACATGAAATGTAGATATTCTCTCGATAATCTAGTCAATAGATAGCTTTTTCCATATTGTTTCCATTATATTTCTAACTACTACTTAACAATTATAGTCTATTTTACTCTTTTTAAGAGCTTCAGTGATTTTTTCTCGCCTCAAAGAATATAAAACGAAAACAGAATGAGTGGTAGTCCTAAAAAAATCAGGAGCCCAATATTCAGCCAGATATTGGACTCCAGAAAAACCTCTGGTGGGAGCCTTCCATGGACTCTTGGGGAACAGAGCAGTACCATACATGATCTCTTTGCTCCTCTCTGTGTTTTTGGGAGAGAAGTATGAAACAACATCAAAGCAGTGGTCACACAAGGGTTGTCAGAGTGAGCATAGAACATAGAAGGGGGTGAAGGATTTTCTTCTTCCATATGGGGTTGAGGAATTCACATTTGAAATTGTAAAGGGAAAAATCAAATAGTACCTATAAATGTTTAATATAGTACAGCCAGATTCTTCAAGTTTATGGAGAATCAATTGAATTCAGCAAAAAAGGAACACCATACCTCATTGAAAATTAATTTTATCCCCCCAAGTATAATCTATGAAGAACACATTGTAGATACTTAATGTTAAATAGACTATTAAACATTAACAACCTTTTTATACAAAAGTAATACAAATATTGATTATCCAGAGGCTGTTTTATCTAGTGTATAGATAAATTGGATGCTTGCTTTCTATTCTTTTTGTTACTTTTTTAGCTATATTCTTTCTCATTGATACTTTTAAGTAAAAATGACCAAGGGAAACTGGTAGAAGTCAAATTCATATCTGTGTTTAATCTTAGAAGTTCTTATAAAACATTTGATTCATCACACTTTGGATAAATGGTTGAAATGAGATGTGTGGATTGGATTATCTGCAATTTTCACTTATATTATCCATTTCCTTGTGCAGTTGAAATGTGGGAGCCTCTAATGTTACTGGGAGCTAGGTGGTGCAATGGATAGAACCCTAGGCTTGGAATTGGGAAGACTCATCTTCATGAGTTCAAATCTGTTCTCAGACTTTTGTAAGAGTTAAAATTAATGTCCAATACTTCAAGTATTATTTTTTTAAAGTTTATTATCTGACAAAATAGAACCACATGACTAAGTTTTTCTGCATGCTCAAAATGCCTGCTCCACCAAAGCCACTGGCAGGAAGGAAAAGAGAGCTAGACATGCAACTCCCCCCAATTTATATCTTGTCTATGTCAGCACGTAACAACAGGAAGTGAGTGGTGTTCTGGGAATTGTAGTTTTTGCTGGGGATCATAGTTTTGTTAGGAAACAGTTTTTAGGGTAACAGATTCTAATTTCACACATTTACTGACTCTGTGATCCTGAGCCAACTCTCTTAACCCTATTTATCTCAGTTTCCTCATCTGTAAAATGAGCTAGAGAAGGAAATGTCATATTGCTCCAGCATCTCTGCCAAGAACATCTCACTTGGTATCACAGGTAGTCAGAAAAGACTGAAATAACTGAATGACAACTAATGTTACTTATAATCATCTAAGAAATGGTGTAGGGTTAGGGTAGATAGAACCAGGTTAGGGTATAGTCTAACAAACTGGTGAGAATGTGGGCAGGACTGTGCACCTCCACAGGGCTTCTCAAATAATAAATCAGTTTTCTGTGTGCCAAGCACTGTGCTGAGCACTGGTGGTACAGACATAGAGGTGAGACATTTTTTTACCCTCAAGGTTCAAATGGAGGGCAATAACAATATAGGGAAGTAGTGGTTTGGATAGTCATAGGGATAGCGAAGTGAACAGAACCATAATTGATGGCCATACTCTTTCCATACAGAATAGTAGTGCAGATTTGATTCCTCTTTCCAAAGCAAAAAGTGAAGATGGTGCTGCAGGGAAGCTTTAACCCATGGCAGGACAGATAGTGAGATGTGAAGCATAGTCTGAAGTTTGCTGGACATAGTCAGGGCCCAATCGGCTGCAATCTAGTGATATAGACTAATATAGAGTATTAGAATACAGTGAGGCACTTCAAGAACATAAAAACTGCAATTAGAAAGCACGGTACTAATTAGGAATTAAAGGAACCTACTTCAAACTTAAGGGGTATCAGAATGACTTCCCTTTGTAATCACCAAGTCTTGAACCCTGGAAAGTGCCCGGGAAGGCATTTGGGACTCAAGAGAAATGTCATATCCTTTCTTATTCCATCTTTTTATATCTATAAAAGAGACCCTGCAACTAGCACAGCCTCCACAACTCTTAAAATAAGAGCCTAGCCTATATACTGCCAGAGCAACCTTTGAGGAATAAAACCCTGGGTCAGGCTGTAAAGGAGAAGGGAAGGGAAGATGTGAGGACGTGAAAAAAAGGGGAAAGGAGGTGTAAGGGTGAAAAAGTGGCTTTATGGGTTCAATATATTAAAGGTGGTCACCAGAGGGTTGAACTATTATCAATCCTCAATTAAGAATAATCTCAAATCAAAATTGACTTTTATGGAAGTTTATTTACATGAGAGAAAAGAGAGAGGAAGAAAATAAGAATCTATCTCACTAATTAATCCAGGTAGATCTTAACCCTCAGCCGAGGGTTAAAGGGCCTGAGGCCTGGAGGTGAATGGAGCAAACTTTATTCACAGAGTCTATAAAAAGAAGTTTCTTAATAGATGTTCAGGAAGATTCAGTCTTTAAACTCACCACGTGGAACAGTCTTGGTCACGAACCAGCAAAGCTCCCTCAGGTCCCCTTCACCAAACCAGAAGCCACCTTACTCACTCAACTCCCTCTTTTAAATGGGTCACGTATGCATTACTTCCTGTGCCTTCCCCTAGCCTGCATGTCCAATCACAATAGACACTTTTTCATAGAAAGCATAGGGGGCGGTCCGTTGATTCTGATTTGTTACTCACTCTAGCACATGTGGGTTATGGACCTCCCAGAATTGGAAGGTGCTCTCACCTTTGGTGATTAAATCTAAAGATGTGCAGTGTAGACTTAATCTAATTATCACAGGGGCTCATTCTTCAGGGGGCACCAGCACACCCCAGATCTCAGCAATGCATAGGATCTCAGCCAAGTGCTACTCCTTGATGCCCTTCCAGCACCCTCATTGTTGTCCATACAAAGTCATTTCCACTTCTAATGAGGAATATAATAGGTTAGAGGAATTCTCATGCAGTCACTACTCAGTGAAACTCAGCTCTAGGATGGAGATCAAATCTGTGTGAATGTGGAGGGACCCGTCTGGAAGGATGCTGTTGCAGAGAGCAGATAGGGAGACTAGACTCTCAGTGTAGATTGCCAGTCGGGACTGGGCAGTGGGTAAGAGAGGACAGAGGCTGAGACTTGTGGGATCTGAGCTCCAATGAAGCAGTCCAAGGTGGGAGAGGGTGGTCTGCCTCTGGCCATGGCCCAGCAAGCTAGTCGCCTTAGAGCCAGTAGTACTGCCTAGCTCAGATGCTAAAAGCCCCAGCAGCAGGAGGGGCAGGCTGGAGAATGTCCTTTTTTCCATAATTTCCTAGAATGAAGGAGGGACTCAGAATGGGGAGGACCAGAAAGAAGACCATACCTCAGTCCTGACTTGAGATTTTACCCTCCCTTACTTTTTCAAACTTTACTGTCTTTGGAGTGTAGGAAAAGGTTTGGAGGAGGAGTAGATTCTTTGGGGGAAAAGGGCACACCTGAAAGGAGATGAATTTCCATCATGAGACCTCAGCCCTGGCCTCTGCTTAGACAGGACTCCCCATCCCCACCCACTTCTCTTATCCCCAAACCCCCAAAATCCAAATTTCAGCAGCTTGGATAAAAGACTTTAATAAGTCAAGATACTTGTGTGCTGGTCCTTGATTTTATATTCTTTGGGCCCATCTCTTCTTTAAAAATAAGGAGGTTAGGCCATTTTTTCCCATCCATCCTTGATATTCATTCATTTACTGAACATTTCCTCTTATTCAGATCACTGGGCTAGATGGTCAGAAAACAGATTGAAACCAAAATTAATATCATATAGTAATCTCTGAAAAAGTACATGTGGAGTGAAACATGAAGGTGTAGGACTGGCAATGGAATCAGAGCATCTCGAATTCAAATCCATCCTCTAATTTTCTACCTGTGTGATCCTGGATAAGTCACTCATCTTTTCCACCTCAGTCCCACTTCTTAGACAATAGTAGGTATTACATGATTCATTTACAGATTAATTGTACAGCATAGTACATAATTAAGATTTAGAGGGGATCACTTATGGTTGGGATGATTAGATAAGGCTGAACAGAGAATCTTAAAGATGAGTAGAATTTTAGCACTCAGAGACTTTTTAACGTGATAACTATTCCTCCATGCTTCAAATCTCTCCCCTCTCTATTCCATTCTATACTCAGTTGCCAAAGTGATTTTCCTAAAGCACAGGTCTTCCCATGTCACTCTCATGCTCAATAAATTATAAGAACTCCTTTTATCTCTGGGAGATTTTTACAATTTGACTCCATCCTAATTTTATACCTTTATTAAACAATACATTATACACTCTGGTTCAGGGAAAGTAATTTTTTTGCTATTTCTCACACAACAAACCATTTGCTGGCTGTCTTTATACTTTACCTAGTCTTTCCCTCCTTTCTGTTATATTTACTAGTGCCTTCTACCCCAAATTATTAGATTTTTATTTATTTTTTAAGTTCTTAAACATAAGTATACACATAGGTACAGTATCCTTGAGACAATATTCGCTCCTGTAGAACAGATATTGTTTGGTTCCCCTCTTTGTATCTCTTAATACATAGGCACATAGGTACCTGGCACATAGCACTTATTAAATGTTTGTTGATTGCTTGATTGATGGTATTTTACTTCTTAAATCAAATTAAATATTATCTAATTCTTCTGTCTTGTGCCTTATTTGACCTTCACATTTGGCTTCGAGATAATTATTCAAATGAAAAAAAAATATTGATTAAACAGTTTAGTTGCATAATTGCTCCAAATCCCAATGGCTAATAAAAGTTTCAATTTTTCACATTTTTTATAGAGTAGTTTTAAAATAAATTAATCATTGCTTACTTATCTAATAAATGTGGAATACAGAGACTTTGAATTGAGAAATGTTAAATTCTGAACTGTAATTTTCATAAGATTTTTTTGTCTCCTCTTTGTCCTTTTGTTTTGATTTTGTGTCAACTTGCAAAATTTTTATTTTGGGTCACATTGTATTATTGAAATTTCTATAATAATGTCTATTCCAAGGGACAACATTATGGTGGTTGGCTTATTGGCATCCTTTTGTTTCATAGGCAACTAAACCTTTTTCAATGGCATTCTAGATAGATCTACCTTTTTTTACAGTATAGAGAATAGTGTTATCATAGGGTATCCTCCTTTTCCATAACTTTAAAGCAGAAGCTGGAGGAGGTAAGTAAATACCAAGGGGAGCAATTGTTAGAAATTTCTTTTTGGAACTAGTTTCAAAATTTGAGATCAAAATCTAGTATTTGAAGTCTAAAGACCTTGGACTCTGTTTTCTACAATATACATAGGCAATATTGAATTATATAGCTCACTAACCATATGAAGAATATTTAGTCATCCAATTTCTGGATAAAAATGAGAAAGGTTAATGAGCTTAGAAAACAATGGCAATGAAAGCCTGAATAACAGAATTAATTGCCTTAATGACAAAAAGAAAAAGTCAAATCAGTCTCAGCAATTAATCAACAAAAAGGGTTGGAATTTCCATTGTACCCCCCCCAAAAAAACAACAACCTTAAGAGGATTTAGAATGCAGGCAATCCTGTTTTCTATAACAATGAGGAAAACAGTGACCTAGGTCCTACTATTGTTTGGTGTTTATAGGCAGCCTTTTAGGAGAGAGTTCTTACAATGCATGTGTCCATAGCATTAGGCAGACAGAAAAGGTCTAACAGAAGCAGAAATCTAATGCAGAATTTCAAACTAGCTTTGTCTCTTAGAGAATAAAGAATTCAGAGAATGGTTAGGGCAGAGTCTGAACACTGGTCAATCTTTATTGACTAGATACTATGGGTTTTCCCAGAAGGTAGAGTTAGAATTATTCCCTTTTCCTTAAATTACATGCTGTCCCCACTATCTTGTACTTTCTGACTTAACATGAGCAATTACATGCATTCCAGCAGTAATTTTCAAACACTCTAGTCTCTACTAAGAATAAAGTCCATCTTCATTGAATGTATCGATAATATTGTGTTCACTTTATGTGTTTATCTTTCTAATTAAAATTAAGACTCCAAAAAGACTTAAAATCAAGGGAAAAAGCATTAATGACTGGTTGCAAAATAGTTGCTCTTTAAGGAAAACATATAGTGCCATCAAAAGATAACAAATAGTTGTCTTTGTATAGGCACAGCAGAAAAAGCTCTTAGAGTAAAATCACAAAGAGAACATGATTTGACGGTATGATTTTTAAAAGAGTATGTGTGATACTGAGATCCAACAACTGGAGTATAAATGTAGAAATCATAAAGTAATCCTACAATAACCATATGAACATATCTTTGTAGTTGTTTTTACTATGTTTTTCATTTTTATTTTCTATTTTAACCCAGCACAATAATCTTTTAATACTACCTAGTGCAGTATTGAAACTACATAATAAATTTTAAATGGTTTGGTTGCCTTCCTTGTGACCAATGTTATGGGTTCTTGTTTCATTTTTATGGTTGTTGGTGGCCTCTTCTTTCTTAGCTGACTTGTCCTTAGGTTCAAGTATGCTTCTTATGATTACATCACAACATTAAATCAATAAAATTAAACTCTAGTCTTTATTTCTTCCAAAAGTTTATTTATTTCTTCTAAAACTCTTAAGTATGAAGTATAAGAGTTTTGCTTTTTTTCCTTTGAATCCGACAGCTGCCTACATTAATAAAATTTATTCAGTACTTTTTAAGCACCTACCATTTACAGAACACTGTGGGTACTGAAAGAAATACAAAGATAAATAAGGCTTTGATCCTTGACTTCATAGAGTCTGCATTTTACTGACTACTGAGGTAATTGCCATGCTACCAGTTGATTTAGACATAAATACAGTCTCAGGTATACATAACTTCAAAGTAGATATAAAAATGAAATGAATATAGTAAGGAATCCTTTGGGTGTGAAGTGGTACCTCAGGGTAATTTTAATTTGCATTTCTCTAATCAATAGTGATTTGGACCTTTTTTTTTCCCCCAGTTTTTGCTGAGCAATTTTTGCATACCAGGTATGATGTTCATCCTTGGGTTGTACAGAAGTATGGCCTTGCCTACAATCCTATTAGGAGTGTTGCAAGAAGGGGGAATATCAGTATGAGGAAAGGGGCCATTGGTGTCATCTCAGATTAGTGTTAACTTATGTTAATTAATTTGTATAATCATTCTTATATTACTACATATGATAATATTAATTCTTAGCTTACTGAGAACCAACAGAATACCTTAGATTTTGGAATTCACTTTACTATCTAGTAGTATTCCTTTATTCTCAAGGCCATCAAAGTTCTTTCATAGATTAAAGAAAACTTCATTGGAGTGTTCATCCCTTCCTTATCCCCAGTCATTGACTCACCAGTAACCATGGACATCCATGGAAAAAGAGAAAGGACAAAGGAGGAGATAAGTGCAGAATATTACTGCATATTTTCAATATTATATGAACTCCAAGGATTGCCTGGTGCATGATGCTTTTTGAATTGGCAAAGAAAATTATACAACTTTAAATGGAGGAAGAATTTTAAGTCATCATATTCTGTAATACTAATTAAGGCAAATTTTTAAGAATACCTGAAAAACAACAGCCAAGAATGACAAGTCATCCAAGTAAAGGTGGTAAAGGAAGATTGATTGCCCATGGATTATCCTAGTTAACCAGCTTGGTGCTGTGGTATAGAATGGTAGATTTAAACTCAGATCCTTGGTTTTAGTCTGTGTTGTAATTACTTTGTGTGTATTTGCTGTACTCTCACCCCCAAGTAGAACATCAGTTCTTGTAGTTGGGCATCATGCCATTTTTTTATTTAGATCTTCATTCCTTCCACAGCGCCTTACCTGTAATGGATGCTTAATAAATGTTTATTGAATTGAGGGCAGACAAGAAATATACATTAGGAAATCATCTATACATTTACTAGTCATAGAACTATTATTTTCAGAAGGGACCTTAGTGAACATCAGGTAGTCTTTCCTTTTTCAGATAAGGAAACTAAAGCCCAGAAAGATTAAGTGACTTGTCTAGAGTCACATATATAGTTAGTTACAAAAGTAGGGATACTATACAACCTGGGTCATCCCAATGATGTTTTACTATTATGCCTACCTCTTAATAAAAATGACTTGTCTATAGCTCTTTAAGTTTTATAAAACCATTTTCTCCAAGCAAATCTGTAAGGTAGCTACTATAACGATTGCTTTCTCTTTTTTCTAAGTGAGGACACCAATGTTCAGCACAGTAAAAGCATTTACATAAGGTTATATAGTCAGAGCCAGGATTCAAAATCAGGTCTTCTTACTCCAAAGCTGGTTTTAAAAGAATTTATTTATTTAGAATATTTTTCCATGATTACATGATTCATTCTTCCCTCCCTTATTTCCATATTATTCATATTTGTAGTAGAGCGATCTTAATGCCAAAACCCCAATCATATTCCCTTTGAACTACATGATCCATCATGTGTTTCTTCTGCATTTCTGCTCCCACAGTTCTTTCTCTGTGGATATGTGGATAGCGTTTTTTCCCATAAGTTCCTCTGGATTGTCCTGGATCATTGTATTGCTACTATTAGAAAAGTCTTACATTTGATTGTGCCATAATGTATCAGTCTCTGTGTACAATGTTCTCCTGGTTTCTCTCTGCATCAATTCTTGAAGGTCTTTCCAGATCACATAGAAATCCTCCAGGTCATCATAGTATTCCATCACCATCAGATACCATAATTTGTTCAAAGGCCAGTTTTTTTTTTAATGGAAATTAGCTAATTGTAAGGAATATCCCCATTTGTGGCATTTAAAATTCATGAGAAATAGTGAAGATACTCAGAAGCTTTCTCAGTTTTAACAGGGTTTGAGTTCCACAGAAGAATATTAAACATTTTGCTATTTTGATTTTGTTTCAAATGTACATAGCCAGCATTTTGATTACTCTAGGAAATTAGCCTGTTTTTCTCTAGTTTCTTAGTTACTGATGCCTCAGAATCAGTATAAATTTCTTGAAGTTTAGATGTTAACAGTCAGAACTTCCTGTTTGGAAATGATAGGCTAAAACAAAAAGATGCCAGGCTCCTTCATCTTTTATTCTCCACTCTACTTAGAAATGGTCATGAGGCTTCTCTAGGGGACTAGAAAAATCCAACTAAATTATTAATTGAATTGTACTATACATTAGATACTTTAGCCTCTTCTAGCTTAAGAAAGTTCTTTATCTCATTACCTTGTTGACAAGTTTCCACACTTTCCTGGGCTTCATTGGGAGGAGTTGGAGTAGGTGACTTTTAAGATTCTTTTCCATCTCTTTTAGTTGGTGATTCTAGAGCATTGCATTCATTAAATGGATATATTTCCTTTTAATAAATATTTCTGATTCATCCAGCTACTGTGCAATATTAGTGTATGTACTACAGGTGATTCTGTTACAAATTCTGCTAGAATATTAGAATAAGACAGAGAATTACATCATTTAGGTGTGTAGAAACACAGTAGACTACATTTAAAGCAACTTTCACCAGCCAGCTCTACATGGGAACATACTGTCTAATGTATTATTCAGCCTAATTTAAAATGTTTTAAGTAGTCAATCTTTATTCTCCATTTTGGACTCCCCCCTCCCTTAAAAATTCTCTCGTGATTTTGAAAGAATTTATCATAAGAAATTATAGTTCCTCAATATTTAATGCTTAATTTCAATTGTGACGTCTTGATTGCAGGAATGGTTTGCAGTATATGTGGAGCTGAATCAGCAGATTGCAGCACTTCTGAATGCTGGAGATGAAGAGGATCTTGTCGAATTGAAATCACTTCAACAACAGCTCAGTGATGTTTGTTATCGCCAGGCTAGTCAGCTGGAATTCAGGCAAAATCTGTTACAAGCAGCTCTTGAATTTCATGGTGTTGCTCAAGATGTAAGTCTTTTCATGGACATTCATCCTCAATATGCCCCACAAGAAGTCATACATATAATTTAAGCTGGTTTTCATTCTTGCTATTTCTGTTTTTTTTCTCTCCCCCTTTCATTTCTTGGATACTCCATAATATTCAAATGATGCCAGTAGATCAAAGTCTCATTTGGGTGGGGGAGAAGGAATCTGTTTCAGAGGTGTACTGCATGCAAGATTTAAATATTTTTTTCCCAAAAAGCGTAGGTCTAAACACAAAAGAAACATTTCATTATAACTATTTTGTTATGCTTCTAGTCCAGCATAATATAAAGTTTGAGTCTCAGTAACTTTACCTACTGCTGACCTGGAAATAGCAATATGTCTTTCTAGTGCATGCACCTATGTATTCTGTGTTTGGGGTAATGTACTCTAATTGCTCTTACTTGTCTTTTAATTGCTTAGTCACTGCAAGTACAGTTATAATAACAGCTTTAGATATATACCTCATTAATCATTAAACATACGAGATGCTGATTACATCAGGGTTATCTCTTTGCTGTCCCTCTGCTTTAGTTGTCTCAGCAGTTGGATGGCTTATTAGGGATGTTGTGCGTAGATGTAGCACCAGCTGATGGAGCATCGATTCAGCAAACTTTAAAACTGCTTGAAGAGAAGCTGAAAAGTGTTGGTAAGCAGATTTAAAAACGCTGAAGCATAAGTTTCCTTTTTTTTATATATACATATATATATATATATTGCCATGCTTAGACAGTAAATCAACTTATACTGACTGAATTGCTTCATGGGAACACATTAGGAAAGATGGGGCAAAATAAGTTTGTTCCTTGGAGGGAATTGTGTTTTATGCTGACAATTGGTTTTTCCTTGGTGCTCAGTCATTTTTGCCTTCACTGACTGTCACTTCCTTGCCTGCCCTTCTGTATCTACAGGTGCTTCCTCTAATATGTACTATAAACTAGCATTTTGTAGTTAGTATATGTATAAACCGTATTTGCATATGAATTGTTTTGTGGTAAATCTGTATAAACTGTAATATGTCTTATAACATGAATTTTTGTGTTACTCTGTTCTAACCATGTAAGAGTTCGCTTGGTTCTATGCCTTTATTTCTTTCCCCAGACTGTGAAAGAGTATGCAGGTAACATTCAATTTTGCAAAACAGAATTTGTTCCTATTCTATTAAGTTATTTCTGTTGCTCTACATCTGGGCTTGCTTAAAATGCATCTTATAGGAAATCTCAACTTTGATCCCAGCTATCAGTGTGCTCCAAAGGTCCAGGGTTTATGGACATAATGGACATTAGAGAGGAAAAACAAGGGATGGGGGAATGTGATAATAATGAAAAGTAATTGACAGTTAATCAAACTAAATTCATTTATTCTGTGCAAAAACTCAAGGCACTAAGTTTTAAAAATTATTTCTGTACATATAAACCAAGATCATATATTTAATATCTTATCATGTATTGAGCCTAACACATGTTTTGGACATAATAGGTTAGACGATATGTTGAAAATTTTTTTTTAGAATCACCATTGAGCCTTTGTCATACTTTAAAATAATTCTACATATCTTATTTGGAAAATCGTAAATAATTCATAAAAATTGTTTCCTAAAGTTTAGGCAGGATGACATTACCATTTATCCAGAAACAATGTTGCATTGCTGATTTTTTTTTCTGTAAAATTATAAGGCATATATGAGGTTCATAAACCTCAGGTGAAAGTTGGTCTTAAAAGATATTGCCAAATTGAATAAAAGCATTTGATTTTTAATAAAAAATATTCATGGAATATGTTTGTTTAGAGTTCCAAAAAGTTCACTATAAATAATATATTTACATTTTTTAAAAAATAAGACTTTCCCAGGAATTTGGAAACTAAAACAAAAATCTAGATATGTTATACCTCCCTCTCTTGTTATCTTTACATTATACTAAAGCTCTGCTCAACTACTATCTCTTTCCTGAGACATTTCCTGATTCCCTCAGCTGCAAATAATCCCCTTAATATACTTGTGTTTTCTTTGCATATATACTGTATGTGTACTTATGTGTACACCACTCAGCAACTATTTTTGTTAAATACTTAGTATATTCCTATCACTGTGTGAAGTATTGAGGATACAAAGATGAAAATGAAACAACGCAGACTCTGCTTACATTTTTTTGGTTGTGGAAAATAGCAGATGCACATATCAATATATACAAAATAAATCTGAGATAATTGGGGGAGCAGTAGAGGAGCCAGTGAGGAGATTGGCAAAGACCTCATAATAGGTGACATTTGAACTGACCTTTGAAGGAATTAAAGAGTACAAAAAATGGGTTTAAAGATAGCATGCCATGTGTAAGAAATAGCAAGAAGTCAGATTCCCTGGACAGTAGAAAGTGTGAAGCACAGCATCATGTAATAATACTAGACTGGAGCCAGGTTATAAAGGTTTTTAAATGACAGAGTGGTATTTGTATTTTATCCTAGAGGGAATTCGATAGATAGCCATTTAAGTCTCTTGATACAAGAGTAACATGGTCATACCTCTGCTTTAGCAAAAGTATTTTGGCAGGCTAATGGAAGTTGGATTGAAGGAGAGTGACTTGAGACATGGAAAATGAATAGAAGGCTGTTGTAGTAGTCTTATCATGAATGTCAATGGAGCCTGAACTAAAGATGGTGACTGAGTGAATAAAAAGGAAAGGATGGATGGGAGAGATATTGTGGAGCCACAAACTATAATAGTTGGTAACCAAATATGGAGAGTGAGGGGATCCTCCTGAAGATTTGAGAGTGATGCTGAAGTTGTGAGTCTGGATGACATGAAGGATGATGGTGCCTGGTACCCTTTACAGAAATAAGAACATTAGAGAGTTGCAGATTTGGACAGAAAAGATAATGAATTCCAGATTAGGATGTTCCTGGCATTTTCATTTGGGATATCCACTTTGAAGTGTCCCAGTAAGTAAATGGTGATACAGGGCTTGAGTGAGAAGGAAGTCTAGGTTTGAATACAAATATCTTGAAATCATCAACAGAGAGATGATCCTTGAAGCCATGCAATGGGGTTACCAAGAGAGTTAGGGAAAGGAAAGGGTCCAGGACAGAGTTTTGGTGTCCTTTCCTAGATAGTTGGCAGAATACAAGTTAGGATGCATCAGAGGAAACTGATAAGGATGCAAATAACAGAGCATACCATAAGATAAACATTGCCAAAGTCCAGAGGAGAGAGGATAGTTAGTAATGTCAAATGCTACCAGGAGATTTTTTTAAAAATAAGGTTGAAGATTGAGAGGACAGAAAGCTGGATTTAAGGAAAGACAATTTGACTTCTCCCAACAGAATGTAAGCACTTAAAGGCAGGAACTGCTTCATTTTTGTCTTTGTATTCTCAGTGCTTTTTACAGTGCAAGTCATATTGGAGTCATTTAATAAATAATTACTGATTAAAAATGAAAATTTAATTTTGGTATTTATTTGAAGTATGTGCTGATTTGCATGCTTAGGCAAAAATAAAAACAGTAACATTTTTATTAATTTAAGTCAGCAGGCATCTACTATATGTAAGATTCTCCTGGGTGCAAAAATTACAAAGAAAAAGTTTTAAAAGCTTCATATGCTAAAGAAGCTTGTGTTGTAAATGCTCATTTACTTAATAGAAACTGGTATCATTTCTTTTTATACTTATTTTTAAAATATAGTTGCATCTTTTCATGTTAATAGGTTTAATCTAATAAATCTATAAAAGAAGCATTCAGCATGTTCTATGTGAATGAGGAAATTCATTATCATGTCTATTATACTATAGCTACTAAAGGCCATTAGACAAAAAAGTAATTTCCCCTTTATTTGTGATATTACTGCTTCTTTTACTTTTAAACATTGCCAGTTTTACAAAGAATGGTCTTTAAAGTTTTTAATATTTCCAATTCTAATAACTATATGGTCATTACATGCTGACCCAGAAAGAACTTCAAATAAGGAAAACTTGTTAACCAAATAGAAGTTCTTTCCTATTATTTTTGCCCTTAATTTTACATTGGATTGTTGTACACTAGAACTCATTTTACATCAATCACTATAGAGAAAAATTTGGTATAAAGATTCATCTATTTTGTACTATATCCAAATAATAGGGAAGCTAAAAATATTTTTAAAGCATTTCCCCCAACATGGACTCCAAGGATAACATTGTGTAATTAGCACTCTATGATTTTAGTTAATTCATTAGTTAGATGAAAAAATATTAACTTATTTCTTGAAGCACATCTTAATATAGTGATTTTGTTTTGTTTTAGATGTGGGATTGCAAGGTTTGCGTGAAAAAGGTCAAGGTCTTTTGGATCAAATCTCTAATCAAGCATCCTGGGCCTATGGAAAAGATGTAACCATTGAAAATAAAGAAAATGTGGACCATATACAAGGAGTGATGGAAGATATGCAGCTTAGGAAACAAAGGCAAATGTTTATGTTTATCATAAAAAGGCCCCACACATATATATGTGCATTCCTATAAATAA
Source organism: Gracilinanus agilis (assembly GCF_016433145.1). Classification (NCBI taxonomy): domain Eukaryota; kingdom Metazoa; phylum Chordata; class Mammalia; order Didelphimorphia; family Didelphidae; genus Gracilinanus; species Gracilinanus agilis. The sequence continues at coordinate 241,424,247 of NC_058132.1, forward strand.
CTCCATCTAATATTTATTGGTTCTGAGAAAACTGGGTGTTGTATTTGAACTAGTCACAGGATCTAATTAGTTATATATCAAAAGTGTTATTATTGGAATGAATGGTCCAGTGGGGTTTTCTAACTATACCGGCATTTTCTTAGAATATAATTTATTACGAAATTATATTGGTCAGTATGATGTTTTATAGGGTATATTTGTATATTTAAATTTTTATGAATGTAGTATTTGATAGTTTTCTTCATACAAATATTCTTAAGTATTTCTTTGTATTACTGGTTTAAAAGATTTGGTAGTGTGGAAAGTAGCATGGATTTAGGGTACAAAGCACTGTTCATTTTAACTTCATCTGGAAAGGAAAATTATATGTATCTGTGTATAAGTGTGTGTATGGGGAGGTAGATGTGTATATTGGGGTGTGGGTGGGTGGGTATTCTTTTGAAATACTTTAAAATCCAAAATATCATTCTGATTTACATTAGAAGGTAAATGTTTAAATAAGCTTTTCAGGTTTGACCTCTTTAAGAGTTCTATTCTCATGTCTTCTCATTGTTTAGAGGGCACTTTGAGTTTTTAAAAATTATTCCAGGAGAGTACAAACTCTGGTAGATCACAGGAAATTCTTTATACTAAAGGGCTTTGTGGAGATTTCTGTTTTAGTACACATTGCATTTAATTCACCTCTTTTTTCCCTAATGTTTTTGGCTGAATTTTTGTTATATTTGTGATGATTTGTGCTTGTTTAAGCATTGATTCCCAAATTTTTATCTATTAATCTTATACTTAATATCCTTCAAATTAAGATTATTTAGTAGTAATTTCATGACATCATAGGAAATAGGTTACTAAGTGTGAATATGGAGGGCATGTACCAAATGATTTAATTATAATATTTGTTGAAATAAATCAGAAATGTACTTTTTAAAATTTCTTTAGGTGTGAAGACATGGTAGATGTTCGAAGATTGAAGATGCTTCAGATGGTTCAGTTATTTAAATGTGAAGAAGATGCTGCCCAGGTAAAGACCAGCTATTATCTCTTGATATAATAATATATGCCTACTTCAATAATCAGATCCTCAAATGAATCTTTGATCTCAATCAATTCAGGCATTTCCTCTGTCAGTACAGTTTATTAAAGCCTGCCCATACTCAGACTCTCATCCATGTCTTCCCATATGTTCATGTACACACAAACACATACACACATATTTAAAAATAATGGACATACAGAAATATATTTCATGACCCTGTATAAATAGAAAAAAATAGTTGTAGTAAAGATCCACTTAACCATTCTAAGAAATAATAATGTTCTTTACTCCCAAATGAATGCTATTTAATTTTATATTCAAGTGTTGTTATGAGGTTAACCTTTCTGAACATAATGAAAACATAATTTCATTATTAAGAACTCATTGTCGGAGGGCAGCTGGGTGGCTCAGTGGATTGAGAGCCAGGCCCAGAGATGGGAGGTCCTGGTTTCAAATCTGAGCTCAGACACTTCCTAGCTTTCTGACCCTGGGCAAGTCACTTGACCCTCATTGCCTAGCCCTTACCACTCTTCTGCCTTGGTTCTAAGATGGAAGATAAGATGAAGAAAGAAAGAAACAAAGAAAGAAAGAACTAATTGTCTTCTTATATGGCTATCATTGTTGACATATTAAGGTTATTTCTCATTATGTTTCTTTTTCTGTTAAGAAATGGTTATTTTTATATGCTAAATAAGCAAGTAGAAATCATTGTCTGTAGGGTTAGGTGGAGTAGTAGATCTGAAGTCAGAAAGACATGAGTTCAAATATTCACTGAGACATTTAGTAACTGGACAAGTGACCCTGGGCAAGTCTTGACTACTCTTTTTTTCTCATGTGTAAAATGACAATAAAATAGAACCATGCTGCCAGGATTTTGGAGAAGATAAATTTTTACAAAGCATTTAGCAAACTTTAAAGCACTGTGTAATTATGAGCTAAAATTTTTTTCTCCATAAAGTAAACCAGAGTTATATATTTTTTTTAACTTGAAGGAGGAACTTGTGAATTTACATAAAATAGATGAGAATATGAATATAACAAATCTGGACTTAGAAACACATAAGTTTCTATAAATAGTCTTTCTCAGTCAAGTATGTTATACTTTTATATTTTAAAGAGCATTTCCTTTAATTATTAGTATTCCTTTTTTTTGTTTTAACCTTTATTTTCTGTTTTAGAGTTGATACAAGTATCAGTTCTAAGACAGAAGAGTAGTAAGGGGTAGGCAGTGGGGACTAAATTACTTGCCCAGGGTCATACAGCTAGAAAGTATCAGAGGCCAGATTTGAACTTAGAACCTTCCTGACTCCAGGCTGGGTTCTCTATCCACTGATCCAACTGGCTGCCCCCTCAGTATTCTTTTCAGGGTTATCAATGGGAGATTGGAATAGGCATTTGATTCTTACAGATTAGACAATGATTTAAGATGAAGAACTTTGCATACTAAAAATATTGATTCTTCCTCCACTCCCCAAAATCTTAATCCTGGTGTCCATTTTGAGAGTGGTTATAGAGGTTGCATAATGGTAATCTTCAACTTGTGTAAGATAATGAGATAATATTCAAAGCAGTAAATCTAATGTCATTGTTCTTTGCTTTCATTTAGGCAGTAGAATGGCTAAGTGAACTTCTGGATGCTCTGCTTAAAACACACATCAGATTGGGGGATGATGCTCAGGAAACCAAAGTGTTATTGGAAAAGCATAGAAAATTTGTTGATGTTGCACAGGTGCACAACTGATTCTCTTCCTTTTCTACAAGCTCAGTGTTTGAATAGCTTTCTGCATGATTATAATATAACTTAACCCTTCCAGGTCAAAGAAGGTTAGTTGTATTATTACAGAATTATTGCTGAAATATTACTGAAAATGTCAACTGGCACATCAGAACTATCCTGCATAAACTTGAAAAAGGGTCCATGAATCCCTGGACACAGGTTTTGTACAAAGTTAATATGATTCACAGGGTAAAATTAGTAAACTATAGAAAACTCACATAAACTATAGAAAACTTCTCTTAAACTCAGCAACATGATCACAATAGATATTGAAATTAATCGTGCATTTCCAGTGTGTTTCCAAGATCCTCTTAAAAGTGATTATTGTATTTATTTTTAAATGAATTTTTTTGGTCCAGACCTGTGGTTTTATCAATATAAGAAACTTCCAAGATGGAAACCTCATCCACTGACGCAGACTGGCAACTCATCTGTAATTTTATGGTTTGTTTTGTTTTGTAATTGACCAGACCTGTGATTTCATTAGTATTTAAAATTTGTCTACCAGTGCACATTGGCACCTGCTGTATACTTTACAGTCAGAATTGCCCGCGATTTTCACTTTACATAGCGGACTCTTCCTCAGACCTTCATTTAGAGCAACTTTTATAGGTGTGACTTTTCTCCTGGATGTGGGGAAGGGAGAGAGGGGCATTAGCAGGAAACCTTGTGTCCCTGGAGGGAAGGGGCCAGCACATAGTTCAGTGTGGAGGCTGGGGACAGAGAAAGGAAAGCATGAGGAGAATGTGTGGGAACAGACACAAGGGTACCCCTGTATGGAGGGATGGAAGCCAGACACGTGGAGGGGGGTGTAGAGTAGAGAAAATATCTTCTCTCTTGAAAATCTCAAGCCAGTCAGAGATGGATATGGATGCCTCTTCTTCTGCATTTACTTGGAGACTTTGTATTTTTGTTTTTTTGTTTTTTTTTTAAGGGGTTTTTGTTTTTGTTTTTGTTTTTTTGAGGTTGGGGGCTGGGAAGCCAGGGGACACTGGGTTGAGGGGCAGGAGTAGAGAGTCAGCCAGTACTGTACATTAAAGTTAACAGAAGTGATTTTTTTGGAATGTTGATCTTTCAGAATTCTTTTTTTGAAGTTGAATTTGTGTAAAATTAATTTATGTAAAGCGAGAACTGTCTCTAGTTATAAATTGGTAAAAGCCTGAGCTAATTTTATTACAGGTATGGTTTTTGTGCACATAGAAAGGGCTACATTTCATTTAGTTCTTTTGATCGGTTTATGTATAGTAATGACTAATATTTATACCAAAGTATAATTTTTATAGCAATCACACTGAGGTTGGGCTTTTTAATTGAATAGACTGCAAAAGATAACACAGAATTAAGTTGATGGGTATGCTTTTAATATTTAGAACTCCAAGCAAGAAATAAAGTATATTTCTAAAAATATATTGAGTCTCTTAATTATATATTCATGTGATAATAAATTCTGCTAGATGCGTTTAGTTGTGTTTTGTGCCATAATGATGTCTAAATTAAGGCATCCTTACAGAGTTCCTGTTTTCCCTTTTTTTCCTTCTAGAGTACTTATGACTATGGGAGGCAACTACTACAGGCTACAGTAGTCTTATGCCAGTCTTTGCGATGCACTTCTCGGTCTTCTGGTGATACACTTCCTAGATTGAACAGAGTGTGGAAACAATTCACAATAGCATCTGAAGAGAGAGTACATAGGTTGGAGATGGCTATTGCCTTTCATTCAAATGCAGAAAAGGTTAGATATTCTTTTTAAGCTATGCTCTTGTTAAAGAATTCTATTTGTTTTCAATTATAAAATAATACATATATGTAATAATAGATAATGTAATGAATACAAATACATATATATAAAGCATATTTTTATGATAAATAAGCATCTGTCAAATAGATTCTAGTGTTTACTCATATGGGAATATACATCATTACTTAAAGCTAGTAAATAAAACAAGCATTATTATTTGTATACAATTTTAATAGTGACCTGGGTCAGGGAGGTGGGGATGAGACACATAGAGAAAGCAAAATGTATTACCACATTGAAGAATGGTTTCAATGAAATATATACTTTGTTTGTTTGTTTGCTTTGGTCTTCCCCTGGAAACAAAAGCTCCGAGTTAGGGGGGCAGGTAGGTAGCTCAGAAGATAGAGTCATGTCTGTACCCAGGAGTCCTGGGTTGTTTGTGTGTGTGTGTGTGTGTGTGTATAATTAAATTGTTTATATTTCTATTCATATGTAATATATATTATGTATTAAATATATAAAACAGCTTTAAAAGAGGACATTGGGGACAGTAGTTTAATTTGATCACTTTGGAGTTATGGGAATTTTTTAATAGGCATGGTTTTATAGGGTATAGGTTTTATAAGTATGGGAATTTCTTTGTAGGTATGGTTGATGAGACTTAAATTCTTGGAAGAATACTTCCATATACAAATTATAACAGAAAAAGAATGCATGAAACTGGGTATTTATCACATAAGATTTACTTTTTTTATAGTGCCTAATAAATTCTCCATGCTCACTTTCAAAACTGTTCTATTTGTTTCCTTCTGTACTTCCTTCTGTATTCTGTACATATTAAAAGATACATACATCAATGATCTTTTCTGCCTTTTGGGTTGGAGAGCAACACTGTTGCTGACTTACCTACTCCCCAGTAAGAAAGAATACCAAACTTGTAACCAATAACTATAATCAGAAGAAGCCATACAAGGACATTCCCAAGGTCTCTCTGCAGAACTTTGATACTGATTGTGAGACATGGGAGACACTGACACAGGACTGCCATGCATGGTGTGTCCACATCAAAGAAGACACTGTGCTCCATGAACAAAGGAAACGTGAAATGTGCAAATTTAGAGATATTTTCACTTCAAATGTTTACATGAACTATTTGTGCCTGATTGTAGTAGAGCCTCCCCAAGCTCATATTGGTCTCATCAGCCAATTGGACACATTGTACATCAACTCTGACATCGTAATGTCATTTTGGTCACCTTTAAATACGAAGGGCAAAAATAAAACAACCAGGCTAGTTTTCAACCTTTCTGTAACCAGTGTGAGGCATAAGGTTGCTTCTTGGCACCCTAATGCAAGCTGAGGTAACCCCAAGCACATCATGAATAGCTTCGTTGGTATCTTCCAGTGTTCTCTAGCATGACATCTTTATTCCATCTTTCTTTATCTGTTACTGCCTATTTGTCTTCACTAATTTTAAGAGATGCGGGTTTTCAAGAAACCCTGCTAGGTATTGTGGATACAAAGTTAAAAAAAAAAAACTGTTCTCATGCTATTTGCTGTCCCAAAATTTGAATTTCCCCATTTTTTCCTGCTAATTCTTCAGTACCTCACTTAAGATTCATTTTCTCTATAAAGCCTTCCTTAATAAAACTTCACTGTGACCTTTCAGCTTTGAATTTCCTTAGGAATTAGGTATATGATCTGTTTATAATATATACTTGCTTATTCATTGATTTAGCATCATTCTAACTATTTTACATAAATGTGTTTTTTTATCTTAAATTGTAAGCACTATGATGTATGATTCTTTCCTTTGTATTCTATAAAATGTAAAAAGTACTCTGCATATAACATGTAGAAAACAAATGCTTATTGAATAAATAGACCGTTAGCTGTCATAATTAGAATTTAATAGTTTTCTTTAGAAATTGCTTTGAATATAGATGAAAGCTTTACTGCTTTAAAATTTTGCTAGTCTAATATTCCCATGAACTATTTAGTCATCCTAAATTTAAACACAGCTGTATGTTTGACTTTCTAGTAATGTCAAAATAAATAGCAAAAAATAATCAAACAAGACAGCGAAAAAAATATATATGGAAGAAAAGTACAAATAAAGAAGCTTTCTTTGTTAGGCAGAGGTGGATTTTTTGTTTTAACTTTTAAGAAGCTGTACTCTTCATCAGTTTTTGTTATCACACTAGTTATTTATTCATGTTAGTGATATATTTTAGTATTTAATAACTTGTACTATTTTAGGGGGCCCTGACCTATAATGACATCTGTGATGGGTCTCTTCCTGTTTATAAACTTTTCATCTATTCAGATCAACAACTCATTTATAATTTTTAGTCTTCAAGAGTTCTTTGTATACTGAGATGTTACCTGACTAACTGATGATCATGTGTCAGAGAAAGGAGGTGATCTGAAGTTTTCTTGCTATTAAGGCTATCTACTGAACTCATGGGACATGCTGTCTGTCACATCGACTCATGCTCACACTTATTACAAATGCAGTTGAACTTTTTCACTACTGTTGTCCAGGGTACTATGCTAAGTATGTTGGGAAAAAATAACTGGTGGTCTTTTCCAATTTCATTTTGTAAGTGAGAGTTAAACATTTAATTTTGCTGTTTGGATTGCATCTTTGCTTGTAATAGATTGATCTTGTAAAAATGTGTATAAAATATGAGAAAGGAAAGACATTCAGTCTATTAGTATTGCATAAAAAGCATTCAAACTACTAAAATTTGTAAGCTTGGTTCCCTTTTTATTCATATTATCTCTTTGTTTATTATAGATTTTGCAAGAATGTCCAGAAGAGCCTGAAGCTATTAATGATGAAGAGCAATTTGATGAAATTGAAGCAGTTGGGAAATCACTTTTGGATAGATTAACTGTGCCTGTAGTTTATCCTGATGGGTATGATGCACATCCCTAAAAATCTGTTGTTTTTGTTAAGTCTTGTAGTCTAATTATCAAAGGAGGAGAATGTACTCTTTAAAGGAGCCATGTAGATTAGCTTTGGTAAACAGGTTTGAGTCCTAGTAGAGGTTAGCCTAGAATGAAGAGAAATCATTCTGTGAGCAAATAAGAAAGGGTAATAATGAGAAATCTAACCATCAGCAATAGTAGCATGTCAGTTTAGATAACTGATGTATGCTTTTATTTTATTTTTATTTTTATTTTTATTTTTTAAAGCCCTTACCTTCTATCTTGGAATAAATACAAGGTATTGGTTCCAAGGCAGAAGAGTGGTAAGAGCTAGGCATTGGGGAGTCAAATGACTTGCCCAGGGTCACATACATAGCTAGGAAGTGTCTGAGGTCAGATTTGAACCCAGGACTTCCCATCTCTGGGCCTGGCTTTCAGTTCACTGAGCCACCCAGCTGACCCACTGATGCATGCTTTTATTAAATGGATCATCTTTTGATGTTCATTAAAATTAGAACTGATGAACAATAAATGGACAAGTTCGGTTTAAAAAGGGGAAAAAAGATTTAGATATTCTCCATAAACTAATAATTAATTAAATAAATTAGATTTTACTTCAAGTAGAGTTAAATCAAAATTATAATAACAAACTTACCTTTCTTGCTTCTCCATGAATAAAAAGTTGTCCTTTTGCTTTTTTTATTGCTTTAAATGATTTTTATTATCTTTTAAAATGCTTAGAATTACTTTATTTAAATGTAAGTTTAAATTAAATTTAAATTAGTTGAGACTATAAATGCAAACAATTCCATTTGTGATAACTGTTTTTGACCTATGTTGGCAGGTTGTATATAACCACTAACTAGAAAATAAGGAAGTCTAAAAGCAAAAGCTAGAAGAGACTTTAGAAGTCATCTAGTCCAAACGTTTTATTCACACATGAAGAAACTAAGACCCAGGGAAAAGAAATAATTTGCCCAAGACTGTTTCTATAACAAGTAATGAAATTAGGACCCTGAAATTCCAGATAAGAGTTTTTTATACTACTTCATGACTGCTCTATCGCCCTTTCCTGTCATATATGTCTTTAATACCATTTTTTAATATTTCATTTCTACATGCAGTTCTTTGATAGTGATACTTAATCTCCTTTGGGCACTCACCACACATCACTTCTTTGTCTTTTTTTTTTTAACTTCTTTGTCTTTTGTTCACCCACACTTTTAATTCCTTGACACTGAGAATCCATGGTGTCTAGCCATATAGCATCACCCAAAAATTGTTATAAAGATGGTTTTATTTCAAGAAGAATCCAGGAATCATGAAAAACATTTCACAGTTTTGCAGATGCAGTCCATTCCATTTCCTCCCAGTCAGTGCTAGGCCTAGTTCACTATCTCTCTTTAGAATGAATATCTTTATATAAACTCTGAAAGGAGTTTATTCCCTAAATTTTCAAGTGACTTTTCCAAGTAATATTGAAATGCCCAAAAGACTAGGCTAAAGAAAAAATTTTTAGAGCTGTACAAATGAAGTGCCAGATAAACTTCAACGGGATCACATTTAAGGTAACACGATAAGAGAATAAATTTTCAACTCATATTTATCTCCAAACCACCAGCAGTCTAGAATCACAGTGCAATAGAAAAGGCTCTGCATGTAGAATTGGAGAAACCAAATTAAAGCTGTATTTACTGCTTACTCGTGGTATAGCCTTAGGTAGCTCATATCGTTTCTCTTGGTCTCAGTTTTCTCACCTGTAAAACAAGGACATTGGATTAGCTGACTTTTAAGGCCCCTTCCAACTCTAACTTTATGATCTTATCAAAGAGCCTAGAAGTCTTTTACTTTTATGGTCCAAAAAAAGTCTATAAAATGTTCACCATTATTAGGAAGGTTTGGTGGTATACCATTTTGCTATGCTTGCAACAAGACATTTCTATAGCATCAAGAATTCTATTTCAATTTCTGGCTCTTACCCTTAAACAAAAATAGGAGCTAGAAAAGAGCAATCCTCAAATTATTATGAAGATGTAGGAGACTAGTAACCCAGTCCCATTCTCCAGAAAACTAGTGCTTTTTAAATATATATTGTCATCAAGGGACTGTTATTTAAGTCTATAAATAATCACCAATAATATCTAAGGTGAACACAGACCTTCATTCAATCAATTAATATTAAGTGCCTACAAAATGTCTTGAACAACTGTTCTGAGTACCTGGGATGAAAGTACAATGAATGAAACAACCCTTACTCTAAAGAAGCTCAAGGATAGAAATGTTTTCAAAACAAAGGAGCATGAGGAATGGTTAGACTATTCTGAAAACCAGGAGGAAGTTATATCATGAAAACCCAGAAATGAGAGAATCCAGGAGGAAGAAGGTGGTCAGCAGTTACAGATACAACAGATAGTTCCAGAAGAGTAAAGACTTAAAAAATAAATCAACCCAGCAGATTTAACATGTAATTTAGAATGTGATGGAGTATTACTGTAAGAAAGATCAAGCTTGTAAAAACATAGGTAAAATGAAGTAAGGAGAGCCTTGGAAAAGCAGAGATCTTATTCTTTTTTTTGTTGTTACCCTATTGTCAGTCTGGCAAAACTTTTTAGCTGTTTCTCAGAATGATATTTTAAAATTAATAAAATAAGATCCTTGGATTACAAAGGAAACGTTATATTGAAATAGAATTATAAAACTATTTTTTAGAAGAAATCAGCTAGATGGTGCAGTGGCTAGTGTTGAGCCTGGAGTCAGAAAGACCTGATTTCAATGAAATCTGACCTCAGACACATTAGGTGTTTAACTTTGGACAAGTCACTTAATCCAGTTTTCTCATCTGTAAAATGAGCTGGAGAAGGAAATGTCAAACCACTTCAGTATATTTGCCCCCAGAAAAACTCAGATGGGGTAACAAAGAGTCAGACACACTGGAAAGGACTGAACAGCACACTCCACTGATTCATTTATTTATTTATTTGCCTGGCTATTCACCCAGCCCCTCACCCACTTATTTATTTATCTATCCATTTATTTATTTATCTGTCCATTCACTTAGTTATTTTTTTTTATTTGTTTAGTTTTGTTTTGTTTTGTGTTTTGTTTTGCTTTTTATTTTTATTTTGAATATTTTCTCATTACATATTTCATATTCTTTCCCTCTCTCCCAAACCTCCCTAACCCCCCCTTAGCTGACATATGATTCCACTGGGTTTTACATGTATCATTGATCAAGACCTAATTCCATATTATTGATAGTTGGACTAGAGTTATTGTTTAGCGTCTACTTCCCCAATAATATCCCCATCAAACCAAGCAAGTTGTTTTTCTTCAGTGTTTCTCCTCCCACAATTCTTCCTCTGAATGTGGCTAGTTCTATTTCTCATAAGTCCCTCAGCCTTGCTCTGGATCCTTGCATTGCTGCTAGTAGAGAATTCTGTTATGTTTGATTCTACCACAGTGTATCAGTCTCTGTGTACAATTGAACAACATATTTTAAAAAGGTTATGGACCCGAAAATAAGAACCTTGATAATGGTGAGCTCCCGTGTGTAACCAGATGACTTTGTTTCAAATGAAAAAGCTCTTTTGTTTGTTATATAAGATGATCTTGATCTAGTCCCTTCACTTCTGGAATGCTGCTTCTTCATCTATAAAAGGAGGAAATTAGACTAGATGATTTCTAAGGTCTTTTTAGCTCTACTTGTATGACTCTGCTCCTAGGCTTAAAAATAAGTATAATACAAGATAATTGAGGACATAGAAGCACTAACTATGGGAAAGAATATATTATAGCCATGAAGAAAGCTAGGGATTTTTTTTAATAGCCAGTTTTTACATAGTGCCCTCACAACTGTCCAAGTACTTTATACTATCTCATTTGATTTCACAAATATAAAATATATATATATATATATATACATATATATATACACATACACACTAAATTATACCATGACATCATCATTTTTACTTTTATTTAGAGATATCTCTTTTACTTGTGTAAAAACAATGGCTAATTGTCCTGCTAGGCAGATAATCAATCACAGGTGGGCCTGGCCTCAACATTTATTAATGCTTTTGTGTTTTTTAAACACCACAGTCATCTCCCATAGAAATCTCCCTTGAAAAACAGCTAAGCAAACTTAGCTGGCAGAGAGATAAAAACTGTGTGACTATAACAACAAGGTAGGGAAAATAACTGAGCTTTTTCTATGTTAATGGAGATTGAGTCTTACTCAGAGTACTGCTCTACTGCCTTGTCATGATGTGAAGGTGACCTTGGTTTCCCAGAGGCTGTGCCAGTCGATCACAAGCTCCAGCCAGAGCTCTCATGTAGGAGAAGCTTTGAGAATAGTTGTAGTAGTATAATATAGTTGATATAATATGATATGATATGATATGATATAACATAACACAACATAACATAACACAACACAACACAACACAACACAATATAATATAATATAATATAATATAATATAATATAATATAATATAATATAATATAATATAATATAATATAATATAATATAATATAATATAAAGTAGAATAATATAGTGTAGTAGAGTATAGTCTGAGTCTGCTTTCCAAGAACTCTTAAATACCCAGAGGCTCATTAACAGAAGGTTGACCACTTGGGAGTGAATTCTTTGGTCTTGGAAATATATAATCTGAGACGAGTCATTTAACCTCAGTTTCTTCATCTATAAAATGAGAATATTGGAATTAGATTGTTTCTCAGGATCCTTGCTGTTTTATTGCTGTAATACTATGAACTCCATATGACCCCCTAAATGAAGTAATTATATTCTTTTAGACTTGTTGACTTCATTTCAGAGGTAGAAGTAGGTGAGGATGGTAGAGTAGTATGTTGAAAAGCATGGATCAAGAAAAAGAATGAGAGAGACTAGGGCCTCAGAGACTTCACAGGAAGCCTTGTGTTATGAATACTTCTTTATTATTTTGAATTTTTTTTTTCAGAAAAGAGTCAGTAGACATTGGACATAGGAATGAATGAATGTAAAAGCATTTATTAAGCACTTACTAAGTGCCATGCACTGTGCTAAGCTTTGGGGATATAAATATAAAGCAATCAGAATTTTCCCTGCCTTCAAAGAATTTACATTTTAATAAGGAAAAATAACATATATAAAATTGAATGAGAAGATGGCTTAGAAGTGGCCTGGTCTCCTAGTAACAGGCAAGAAAGTTGAGGACTTATTTATCATAACCCAGGGTTTCAGGAGCAAGAGTCTCAGGTCCAAAAGGAAGAGGAAGACCCAAGTATAGGCTGTATGGCTTGGAGATGGTATGATAGGTAGAGAAGACAACCTTGAATCTGTTGTTTGTGTTCAGTCAGACTATTGACTTGTCAAGAGAAAGAACAAATTGGTAAAAAGTTGTAGAAGAATGATCATACGAAGTTACAGCATATAATGCAAACAGTTTAAACCTGAATTACCTGAAGATGTAACTAATAATGCAAAATGAGTAATCAACTATAGATATTATGTTATATAGAAGTTTAATCATTGTCAATTGGTTACCATAATAAGTAAGCAAAAAGAGATTGGAAAGTGCCTTAGTCCACTGGTACTTGCTTGCCAATTATAGAGAGATAGTTACTAAAGGTAACAATGGTTTAGAATGTAAACTTGTTTGGAAAATCTTACAAAGTCAGATAATGGATAATTACGGCATTAGTTCATAAGACAGAAAAAGCAATGAAGGATGAAAATTAGTTTAAAGAAAGCTTGGCAAGAATTTCAGTTAGCAAAGTCATCCAAAGAACATTTAAGTATGACAATGGAAGATTATTTTTAATAAATTTTTTAGTATCAAAGGCAATAGAGATATCCACACTTGGACTCCAGCATCATGCTCTATAACACTCCCCATCCTACAGAGCCATTCCTTAAAGAAAAGAACTTAAAAACAACTTGGGCCCTCCCCTGTATATGTCACATTTCTTCTCATTATTTAAGTGATAAATGAAAACATACCTACCTCCATTTTCCCCACAAATAATACTGTCTAGACTATAGAATAGTTGAATGTCTGTCTCCTGTCCTCCACTAGATGATAAATTCCCTAAAGAAAGTATTTTAAAAAGAAGATCTTGGATTGCTATATTTATTTACCAATTTTAGGATATCTTTTCCCTCTCAAGTTACTGTATTCACAGAAATATATGTATTTCATAGTTACACAGTAATACTATGTCCTTCTGTGAGATGCTCTGTGAATGTTTGTTGATAGGGGTGAAGATGGTATTAGAGCAAAAGAAACCTTTGAGATCATCTTATCTAACTCCCTTGTTCTAGAGGTAAAGAATCTGAGGCCTTAAGGCATAGTGGTTTGCCTGTGGTTATCTAGTGAGGTAAAAGCAGACCTGAAATTGGAAACCTTTTTAAGCAATATTCTTTCCATCTTGCAATATCTAATTGAAAAGATTTTACAGGTTTTTATTGGGTCAGCTCATGGACAGGAGAGAGTGAATAATCTCAGAAAGACAGTGTTCCTCCATGTGAGATAAATTTGAATTCCTCTTCCTATGTCCTGGGCAGAATCCTCACATTGAATAAATGAATGAGTAAATAATTTATTAAACACTTACTATATGCAAATCTCTGTGCTAAAGGCTGTGGAATATAAAAAGCAGCACTATCCTTACTCTCAAAGAGTTCCTATTCTATTGGAGAGGAGGTGTCTTTTATTTGTTAGGACATATGTTATGACATAATGATACATAGGAGTATGTTATTTACATTTAAATGAGCTCTAGTATTTGAGTGTACGCTTAATACCCTGATGGAAAAAGTAGCCTATTTTTAGATAGAAATCCTATTCCAAATCTAGCTCCATTATCTTCTCCTAAGAGATTTTGTTTGTTTACTGAACTGTCACATATATAAATGTTTTTATTGTTAAATTTACATGCATATTAATCTGAGTGAAATTGTTTACACTGTTTTGTTTTTTAGAACAGAACAGTATTTTGGAAGTCCGAGTGACATGGCTTCGACAGCAGAACACATCAGAGAAAGAATGAAACTTGTTAATCTGAAAAGACAGCAACTGAGACACCCAGAAGCTACCATCACAGAAAGCTAATAGATGTCACCTGATAACAAGGCTTCAGTTTTGTAATCCAGCATGTTGTCTGCATACTTCAGCATTTGACATAGTTCATTAAATGCATTTCACAGTCGATATAAGCCTCATTTTTCCCAGTAGACATTGCTCTCTACCTGTTAACACTTTACATCTACCAAGGCATAATTATTTAACATGCTATGAAACCATTGACTTCCAAGTATCTTATGAGATGGAACTATAAACGTTGCACTGAAAACTTGCTCTAAAGCTTTACCTGACCTATCAGTTGCTAGAGGAGCAGCTGATGTAAGCTTTGAATGGTGCTAATAAAAGTTTAAAAGTTCCACATAAAATATTGTCGTTCTCTTTCCCCAGGTGATGTAGTAAATTTAGACTGTAGGTAAATCGTTATTTGTAGGCAGTGGTGTCCTCATAATTTCACTTTATAATTCTTCAAAATTGATTATTTTTATTGTGCCAATATACAGCGAACCTATAAGATCTTTGATATATCAGTCCTAAGAAGACATTTTTCCTATTTGTATTGATAATGTATTAAAAGCTGTTTGTGCTTAATAAAAGGCATCTTTTAAAAATCTTATTTAATTTGGTTGCTATATTCTATTTCCAAATGTGAGTGCCTTATTTGAAGGGGCATTCTTAAAGTTCATAGATTTTTTTTTATTTTACCTGTTTATAGTGTTGTTATTTGCATGTATTTTAGCAAAGAAAAACTTATATGTAAGCATGTACATAATAAAGACGCATGTTTTATGATGAAAATAATTGTGAAGAACAAATCTCCAATTTTACACCTTTAAGAAATTATTATGAATGGAATACTCATTTTATTATAAATGCCATCAGTCTCCTTTCAAATAGATAGTTCTTAAAGTAATGTTTCTATTTTTTCTTTTCCAAATGAAAAAAGTTCAAATCATTGCCTCTTATTTACTCCTATTAAAAATATGTATTCTTTAAAAATTAGAGCCCATATCGGTATTTATCCTTTACTTACAATGAAATTGTTCATAAATCGTGATTTCTCATGCTGAGGCAGGAAAATTTCTGAAAATAGTATAGTAATTGAAGCATTCATTTCACATCTCCTTACTGTAAAACTTATTTTCCAATAAAGTTTATAAT
The DNA here is from genome assembly GCF_016433145.1 of Gracilinanus agilis. Classification (NCBI taxonomy): domain Eukaryota; kingdom Metazoa; phylum Chordata; class Mammalia; order Didelphimorphia; family Didelphidae; genus Gracilinanus; species Gracilinanus agilis. The sequence goes on from NC_058132.1 coordinate 241,439,975, forward strand.
AATGGCTTATTGCTTTCAAGATCCTATTTAATTCTAAATGGAACAAGGGTTGTATAATTTAATTTTGGGTTAATTTGGAACAGAATTAAAATAAACTGTTTAGAACAAGTGCAAATTTGAATTTCAAATGAAGTGAATAATTTAACCTTTTCACCAATTTCCATTTAATTCAATAATTATTAAGCACCTATGATATAGATGGTACACTGCTAGGTACTAGGCATATAAGGAGAAAGCTGAAGCAGTATCTGCCCTCCAGTAGCTTACATTTTATTAGGTGCATCCAGCATACACAAATAACTATAGTAATTTATGAATGTGTGAGACAGGTAGTATTTCAATTAGGGAGGAGGAATCAAATTGATAAGAATTTCTACCACTTACACATATGTGATTGAAAGTATAGGTAGAAATCTAAGTGTGGGACATGTATCAAGGTTTGAGATCATAGAAGTCTGACTGAATATGAGAAGGGGGTTATACAGTGGAAAGAGAAGGTGAAGAAAAAGCAAAGGGATTTGAATGTTACCTTGAAGAAGGAAGTCATTGAAGAAAGCCTATTTCAATTAACTAGTAATCATACCTTGTGCATTTGTTGGTTTTCTTGGCAAAGATACTGGTGTGGTTGGCTATTTCCTTCTCCAGTTCATTTTGCAGATGAAACTGAGGCAAACAGGGTTAAGTGATTTGCTCAGAGTCACACAGCTAATAAGTTTTGGAGGCTGGATTTGAACTCAGGAAGATGAATCTCCCAGACTCTGTGTCCAACACTATCCACTGTGCCAGTTAGCTGTTCCTTATGTTCTTCTAGAGGGCTTTATGTTTGACGCAGATGATCAGGCTTTGGAGTATGGTAGTATCTTTACAGTCTGCACACTTATTTAATTTTTTCTAGACCCTTCAGTAAGCATCAGTTCTAAGAAGGGCAGCAGTTGGGATTAAATGACTTGTCCAGGTCACATAACTAGGAACTGCCTGTGGCATTTGATTTGAACCTAGGTCCTCCTGACTTCAGGCCTGATGTATCTACTGTGCTTCCTAGCTGCCCCTGTTGTTAATTTTTTTTCCAATCCTTATCTTCTGTCCTGGAATCAATACTCTTATTTCCAAGGCAGAAGAGTTGTTGTAAGAGCTAGGCAATGGAGGTCAAGTGATCTGCCCAGGGTCACAGCTAGGAAGTGTCTGAGGTCAGATTTGAACCCAGGACTTCTCATTTCTAGGCCTAGCATGAAATCCACTGAGCCACCTAGCTCCCCTGTTATTTAATTTTGAAAGATTATATTAGCCTTAAAATTTATTTCCCTTTGGAGTTCATGTTGTAGGGTTACCTTCTAGGTGAAGCCACATCATTATAAAAAATGGCTCAGCCCCTTTGGTAGGGAAGATGAGAGGCACCATGGCATGGCATTGTGTCTGAGGCTAGAAAATCAGATTCGTGTTAGTTGTTTGCCAATCAGTTACTTAGCTCTTCTGAGTCTTTTTCCTCCTTGGTAAAATAAAATGAGGATATTAATACTTGCCACCTCTCCTTTACTTCACATTGCTTAGCCATCTCTCATCTCTTTTCTGCCTTCTCTGTGATCTACCCTCATTTCAGTTCATTGTAGTGATTATTTTGGCTATTGGTTATTTTCTACACCCTTGTATCCCCCGTGCCTGGCACAGTGCTTAACATATGGTGAGCACTTAATAAAGACAAGGTGTAAATTTATGCATTCAGTTTCTGGTAGACCAACTATGACCCAGGACTTAATTTTAATCCTTCCCAAAGTGATGCTGATGAAACTGTGTAACAAAACAGATGTAATGTTTCTGATTACTTTAGCCAATTAAGACTGTCAAGGCCTATAATCTTGTACTCCAGACACTGTCTTATGGGCCTTAAAACTGCTCTTGGGCTTTTTGCCACCATCTATTAAGACCAGAACTCTTCAAGGCTTTCCATTCTCTTATCCTTCAATATATCCTGGGCTTAATGTATTGATTTATCTTCCCTAGAGAAGTTGGCCAGCAACCCTGGAAATTAAAGACATATAAATTCAACTTTTTTTCTCTTAGACAATCCTGAGAAAAATAATGTCCTGGTGTGTAAATAATATACAGTTTAATCTGAAACATTTGTTACATCTTAACTGTCTGAAGGAACATTTTCCATCTGCATCTTAAAACAAAAACTACATTTAAAGCTAGGTTTATCCATAAACGTGTGAATCATTGCTTTCTAGGCCTTTATCACAGATTAGTCTGAGAAAAAAAAATTCATCAGAAAAAAGAAGCTTTCTATTTGCATGTATTTTTAAAAAAGTAAACTCAAATTTCCCAGAAGTCACAAGTCTGCTTGATACAATTTGGCACTGACATTTTAATGGCCAAAAGACTTGAAACAATTGATTTTTCTCCTTTTGATGGGAATTTGGGGCTCACAAAAACTTTCTGATTCCATATTTTTTTCCTTTTTAGCTTCCTCAGCAGCTTCCAAATGGAAGTTGGTAAGTGGAAAGCAAAAACCTTTGAACCAAATCACTTTAAATTGCCTTTCTTGTGTAGACACTTCATGAAATTTGGCCACATTCATTACATCTAGATTTAACACTATTTCATCAGCATCACCTAACAATAATTCCTATCATCGTTAAATGAGGTACTAGATCAGGGGTCGGCAACATATGGCTCTTTCTGCAGGAGCCATAAAGTCAATTTTTTTTCAGACGCTGTTACAGGAGCGCGCACTGTGAGCACTGTACGGCTCTCACGAAATTACATTTTTAAAAATGTGGCGTTTATGGCTCTCACGGCCAAAAAGGTTGTCGACCCCAATACAAGAATGTAAATAGCCAACCATGGTGATAAAGCAAAGGCAAGACTGTTGAAAAGTAATATCAAACCTGTAAATAGTAACAATGTGTTCAGTTCTGGGTACTACATTTTGGGAAAGACAATGGCCAAGTAAGACAAATACAAAAAAATCAGCTGCCTAACAGACTGTCCCAGATGGTGGTTAATTCCCCAACTCAGGAGGTCTTCAAGTCAAAGTTGTATCAACATTTATTAGACTGTGGAAGGACAAGACCTTAGGTCCCTTCCTACTCTGTTCCCAGAATTATTTTATGACAAAGTGGTTGGCTAACTAGACAAAAAGGGAATAATATCTATTTTGCCTTTAACAGACTTTCTAATTCTTTCCCATAGTACATATGAGGAGGAAAAATAGGAAAAACTGCTATTTTGTGCACAAATGGAAGTAAATTTTAAGCAGAGGTTACTTAATAGGTCATTGGTGGCTATTATAGGAGAGGTCAGTGTTAATATCTTTTGTAAATGACAAAAGAACATGATCATTATGTCTAGGAGAAACTGAGTTTAGTGGGGTTTGGTCAGCTCCTCAGACAACAGTGCAAGAATTAAATTAGATAAGAGATTGAAAGCAAATAGAATGAAAGTGAATATAGTATTGCAATAGAGCCCAGGACAAAGTAATATCCTTGGAGGGGAAAACCACTACGATATGAGGCATAGACTTGTACAAGTATGGCATGTCCATAGTAGTTAAGAAACTAGATGAGTCAACTGTGATTGTTAATACTCATGTGTTAAGAAAACAAACTGGGAAAATATTGGGAAACTGAGATAATCTTAACTATGCACAGTTAAGTATAGTTATATATATTAGAAGCTGCTTTCAGAAATTCAAAGGAAAGCTGAAAATGTGAACTATAGGTTTACTGAGTGAAAAAAAAAAAATTACCATCACAGCCAGTTTGAAGTCACTTGGTCTTCCAAACAGACAAGCATTTAGACCAAGATGGAAATGAAGAAGGCTTCCTAGGGATATTCCTTAAGAATCATCAAGAATTGATTCAGGGTTGAGGTTTTTTTTAAGCCTTACTTTCTGCTTTAGAACTGATACTAAGTATTATAATTAGTTTGAAGGCAGAAGAGCAACAAGGGTAAGGCAATTGGGGTTAAATGCCTTATGCAGGGTCATACCGCTAGGAAGTGTCTTAGGTCAAATTTGAATCCAGGACCTTCCATCTCTGGGTCTGATTCACCTTGCCTCTTGATCCTAGGTTTTAATAAAGCTCATTGTCTGAAAGTTCCTTCTTAGGTCTAACTTAATTCCATGACAAGACAGCCTCAATCAATTTCCTCTTGATAGAGATGTTAAGCACCTAATTATCTAATCTCTTCAATTACTGCTTACAATGTACTCTGTGTTCCAACCAATACAGTATTGCAATAGAGCCCCAAACAAAGTAGGGGAAAACCACTACAATATGAGGCATAGACTTGAATAATAACGGCATGTCCACAGTAGTTAGGAAACTAGATGAGCCCTTGGAGGGGAAAACCACTACAATTGACTCCATTCCTTTGCCTGTGTGATTCCTACTCTTAGATTGCCCTTCCCAGATATGCTCTCAGATTCCTACCTAACCTTCCATGTTCAAAACGTCAATTCTTCGTGAAGCCTCCTCTAGCCTAGTCTTCTTATTGCTAGTAACCTTCCATCTTGCCACCCTCTCCCACCATTCATTTGAATTTTATTTTTCTTTGGAATCTAGAGTTAAAGGAAATTTGTTTTCAGCCCTTTCTTTTTTCACTTATGAATATGAGGCAATTTGATGTACATAAGAGGATCTGGGTTTGAACCTACTTTTTTTTTTTTTTTTTTTTTTTTTTTTTTATCGCTCTGAGCCCTTGGATAAGTTACTTCCTCTCAGCCTCAAATTTACTCAATGAAATGAGGGAATTGATCTAGATCAGCATTGGCAAACTTTTTAGAGATCACATGCCCAAAATACCTTTAAGCTGCCTGTGAGTCCCCACCATGACCTGCAAGAGTGAGGGAAGTCCTTTCATTGGTCTGCTGGGCAGAAACCTGGGGCATGTAAAAAATGTCCTCAGGTGTAGTGGAGAGGGGGACTGGAGCAGCCCCTTCCATGTCCCTGGGCCACACATGTCATGTCTTCACCAACACAGATCTAGATGATCCCTTTCAATTCAAGAGTCAATGAGTGTTTTTCCCCAGCTCAGTGTTTGTGTGAAAATCTAAGCTAAACACTTTCATAATTTGCAAATGGATGTATTTAGTAAAGGTTGGGAAAGGGGTTAAAATAGCATCTTTTTTTCTTGGTCATTATGAAACAGAAAAGTCTAAGAAATGAACAATCAACTTAAATCCAATAATTTCTTTAGAATACATTTTTGTGAATCTTGTCATTTTCTAAATTGCTTTGCTGGATAGAATTTAATAATTATATTACTACTAATTAAATGAGGTCAATAAATTAGCTTGCCAGAGGCATGGTTTAGTCATCACCACACTGAGGTTTCCTACTGGTATTTTAATAGGAAAAATGGATACGGTATGGAGCAATTTTGTGGTTTGCATTTCAGTAACAGGATGGGTGGGGTTAGAGTAGAAATGACTTTACTCATAGTTGGAGAAAGCAGCTGGTATGATCTGAGTGATGTCAAAAAATCCTGCTTACCCAAAATATCCAGTCTGGCTACTAGATCTGAAATTTCTAAACTCCTGTCACTTGTTCAGCATTAAGGCATTGCTTTCCATTAAATGACACTATATCAGTACCTGACACGTAAGCAGTGACCATTCCATTACTACCTATTGTCATTTAGCTCAGAAGGATACATGTGGAGGGGAAAAAGAGGTGAGTCTGAAGTTCTGATCAGGCACTAACTACAAGAGGGTACTTCTAGTCTCACCTGAGGGCACTGCTTCCCTGGGAGAGAAAAGAGACAGATCTTAAAAGGATATGGTAAAGGAATGGTAAGAAAAAAATGGTGACAGGAATGCCACATACTCCAACAATATTGCCTATGGATTAACCTGAAGGTAAATGCATTTTTGTTATAAATTTCTCTCTTAAGAATGTTCTCTTCTTTCACTGCCTCACCCAGCTCCAGTTGTTAAGATCATTCTTGTAACCCTCCCCAGCTGTGCTCCAGCTTTCCCACCTGCTCAATTACTTAGCACTTTTAAGCATATCACTATAAAACTGCAACCAGATTCTATGTATGTTTCTTACACTTGTGTTCCTGGATATTTATACTCGTTCGTTCCATTCCCTCTGTCCTGTACGCATCCTTTCTTCTAGTCTTTCCAACATCAGACCTGTAAGAATTCTTTCATGACACAGAAAAGATGTTCCTTTTGTTTGGTAGAGAATAAAATTCCTGAGTCATCAGGTTCTGAGACTTAAAAGCCTAGTATTGGTTTAGAAAAAAAATAAAACAAAGTTGAGAAGTTATCCTATTATATCATGAATTAGGAGCTGTAGTCTTAGCATCATTGCCAAAGCTTTAGAATCTGCGAAACCGAGGAGCTAAAAGTCTCCTTGATTTGTTCTTGTGAGGTTGAACAGCTTTTGAGTGACAACTACATAAAAGGACTAAGAATCCAGAGAGCCTGAACATGTGTGTGTTCTTAAAAATGCCATTTAAAAATCATAATTCTCTGTGGTAGTATTTGGTGGAATCAGAATACCACTTTGTATTGCTCAGACAAAGGGTATTGTGTTTGTCCTTCATTTTGAAGAGATCCAGTGACATAATGGGTAATGTTGCACATGAGTTGGATTTAAGCGAGGCAGAGTTGCACAAAGTCATCAGCCTCACTCTCTTCCAGTCATTGAAGTCCAGTGGCAAGATGAAAGTCAGGATGACTGGTGATGGCCTGGGATACAATGGATGACTTTGGCATCATCTATATCTGACCAGTCTCTAAGCAAACCATGGCACCTGCTTCAGCTATATTCAAATTGTTTTCATCTGCCCATTTTATTGGGGGACGTCTTCATATGTTCAGGGTAGCTATCTCCCTGACTCACAAATGGGTTTGAAGCCTGTCAGTTAACCTCAACCTGATTTAGCCCATCTGCTGAGATGATTTTATTTGGGTGTGGACTCTGTTCATGTTATAGCTTCTCAGAGCCACAGGAGAGAGTTGGGTGAAAGGTGGATGCCAAATGTAGCAGATGAGCAGCATTGAAAAGGATTCAGTAATCACTCATAGTAGAGGTGTTGGTGCCCAAATACCCCAATACCCTCAGACGAGGGTAATTGTTTCTTATCATTAGACCTGGAATCCAGAGCAAAGGCATAGCTAGGCATTCCAGTGGTGTAAGGGAGAAGTTATCAAATAGAAAAGTAGTTGAGACTAAGTGGAAAGGAGAAAGTAATCAGGAAGAAAGCAACTTTTGCATTGATTCTTTTTAAACCTCTATTTTTCTGGAGTCGGAAGATCAGGTGAGTTCCCTGACCAATAAATTTTAGAAGATGGGGAGCCTTTCTGTGACACCTTAACTTTGTTTCAATCTACTTTGGAGGATTTGATTAACTCGGGTTATTGTGGATAGTATCTAACTAATCCTCTGAGCAGGGCCCATTAAAAAGGGATTTGCTACAGAGTCCCAAATAAGACTTCCTTGTGACAGATCAGTTTAGTTCAGGGAGTCTCTCCTCCAATCTTGGTTTCCCTATGATATATATGTCTTCATGTCAATAGATCTGTGATCTCATCAATGCGGGTAATTCTGCAATGTGACATATCAAAATCCATCCTGCACTGTTCATCCTGTAGGATTCTCATCTCTGTATTTCCATAAGTCTGTCACAGGGCGTACATCAAACCTGCACATACTGTTCAACCCTTGAATTCTGTGTACATTCCATTCCTAGAATAAGAAGGAACCTTAAATCAAATACTCAAGTATTTAGTAGAGTTAAAACAGCAATTTAAATAAAAGAAAACCAAGCAGAAGAATTATTCTCAGGCTCCCCTACACAAATGGGTACAATTTCCTACATGCTCACATGCTGATTAGGAAGAGAAAATTCACACAATGGTGGTAAGGAAATTATCTGTCTTCTTAAACCATCTTTCCTTAAGCTTAGTCTTGGCAGCTAATATGGGAGTCTCTGGAAACCTCTTGGAGGAAGACATCCATCTCTGTTAGACAAAGAACTCATCAGGGCTCATGACTTGGGGAATATTAGAGAAACTCTTAAACTCTTTTTTTCCCTTCTCACACTCAGTGCTTTTTCCCCTTATTCCCACTGTAGTCTCATTATCCTTTCTGCCTCTACCAATTTTCATGGACCAGTTGACTCATTTTTTAAACCTTCTTCTTCCCCAACTACTCCATCCCTGCCTTTCACACCTTGCCCAATCACCAGTTAAGAGTCCTCACCTTGGGTTGCAAACATATTGGGCCTTGGAAAACAGCCTTTATTTCTTCCAATGAATAATGCTCTTTCTAGAATTATGGAAGATATTAATTAGATAAACAAATTCCTCTCATCCACCATAGCACCATGCAATATACTAGCCAGGCAAAACTAACCGCTGCTAAAAGACTGGTATGGGGCACACTACAAATGGAGGAGTGTTGACTTTACTTGGGAGGGTTCACTTGAAGGCCAGCTACCCAAAAGGCATGGGATTCTAACCTTAGAATAGACCCTACCCCTGATGGAGGCCTGTGAAAGCAAACACAAAGACATGAGAAAATTTTACATAATGATCCCTGTTTATATAATTATGCAATCATGCATTTGGGAGACGAATGGAATCTCCAAGTCTATCACCTTTGGTTGTCTGAGGTGTGTGTGGGTTGGGTGGGGTGTACAGTGTATGTTGGGGAGGTAACCTATGACACCACAGAGAATGTAAACTACCTTAAGTAAATGTAAACAGCAAAAGAAGCTCCAACTATCCCCTGGAAGAACTTGCACATGACCCTGAGATATCAATGGCACTATGCTTTCTTTGTTCTCTCTCTATAAAACTGGCCTGACCTCAGGGTGGTGAGGGCTCCCACCATTTTGTCCTGCTGCCTCCCAAGATGACTGACCTCTTATGAGTAAATTTCTTCCAATTAACCTAATTAATTCTATTAAGACTTATTAACTATCAAGCTCTCTTTCTTCAGTATCCTCTTGTAGAATGTGTCACCCTACAATTGACATAATCAGAGCAAAACAGATCCCCACTCCCTCCCTTATATGGGAAGGAGGTTATTTCTGAAATTTTTTAAATTTTATTTTTTTCCCAAATGCATGTAAAAAAAGTTTCCAACATTTTTCAAAGAATACTGAGAATTCAAGAATTCTTCTCCCTCTCCCACAACCTTTCATCCCCACTAAGAGAAGATGGTAAGGAAACGAATATAGATTTTACATGTGCAATCACATAAAACATTTTCCCATATTTTTGTGGAAGGAAACATAAATTAAAAAAATAAGAATGTAAACAGAGTTTGCTTTATTCTGGATTCATACTCAAGGTATTTTTCTTTAGAAGTAGATGGCATTTTTTATCATGAGGCCTTTGGGATAGCTTTAGATCATCGTATTGCTGAGAATAGCTGTTACTCACAGTTGTTCACTGTAAAGTATTCATGTCACTGTGTATGATTTCTCCTCGTTCAACTTATTTCACTCTGCTTCAGTTCATGTAAGTCTTTCCATGGTTTTTTCTGAGCTCTTCCTGCTTGCCATTTCTTACAGCACAAGTGTTTCATTATAATCATATACTAAAACTTAGCCATTCCCCAATTGATGAATATCTCCTTACTTTCCAAATCTTTGCCCCCACTGAAAAGAGCTGATTTGAATAATTTTGTACATATACATCCTTCCCCTTTTTGTTTTTTTTTTCATGTATTGGATATACAAACTTAGTAATGGTATTGCTGGGTCAAAGGATATGTATTGTTTTATAGCCCTTTAGTCATAGGTCCAAATTGCTCTCCTCAATGATTGAATCAGTTCCTAACTCCCCCAACAATGCCTTTGTGTCCCAGCTTTCCATATCCCCTCCAAGTTTTGTCATTTTCCTTTTTTGTCATAATAGCCAATCTGATAGGTATGGAGTAGTACTTCAGAACTGTTTTAATTTACCTTTCTCTAAATAATAGTGATTTACAGAACTTCTTGCATAACTACATAGAGCTCTAATTACTTTGAGAACTGACTATTCATATTCTTTGTTCATTTATCAACTGGAAAATGATTTATATTCTTATAGAGTTAACTCATTCTATGTATTTGAGAAATGAGGCCTTTATTCAAAACTTGTAATTGCTCTCTATCCTATTTACCCCTGTCTAGCTTCTGACCTCCACCTCCCTCAATTTGCACTCTTTTCTATCCATCCCACCTTCCTTCTCTTATTCCCTTCCCCATCTATTTTCCTGTAGGGCAAGATAGCTTTTTATACCCAATTTATTGTGTATGTTTTTACCTCATTAAGCCAAATCTGATAAAAGTAAGGTTCACATGCTCTCCTCACCTCCTGCACTTCCCCACCCCTATGAACATTCTTTCATGACTCTTTTATGTACAATAATTTACTCCATTCTATTTTTTCCTTCACATTTCTCCCAATACATTCCTCTTTCTCATGCCTTAATTTTATTCATCCATCCATCCATCCATCCATCCATCCATTCATTCATTTATTTATTTAATATCATCCCTTCATATTCAACTCACATACCTCTGTCTATGTATATACCTTCTGGCATTACAAGAACCATCTCCCCATATAGGGATGTACCTAGTTTAACCTTATTGAATGTCTTTTGATTTCTCTTTCCCTTTTTATGATTATCTTGAGTCTTGCATTTTGAGAGTCAAATTTTCCATTTGGCTCTGATCTTTTCATCAGGAATGCTTGAGAGTCCTCTATTTCATTGAATATTCACTTTTTCCCCCAAAGGATTTTGCTCAGTTTTGCTGGCTGGTTCTTGATTGAAATCCTTGTTCCTTTGCCCTCTGTAACATCACATTCTAGGTCCTATGATCCTTTAAAGGAGAAGCTGCTAGGTCTTGTGTTATCCTGACTGTGGTTCAACAATATTTGAATTGTTTCTTTTTGGCTGCTTTCAATATTTTGTTGTTGACCTGGGTGTTTGGGAATTTGACTTTAATATTCCTGCAAGTTATCCTTTTGGGATCTCCCTCAGGAGGTGATCAGTGGATTCTTTCAATTTCAATTTTATTCTCTAATTCTCAAATATCACAACAATTTTCCTTGATGATTTCTTGAAAGATGATATCTAAGCTCTTTTTTGATCATGGTTTTCAGAAAGTCTAAAAATACTTAAGTCATCTCTCCTGGATTTATTTTCTAGGCTACTTGTTTTTCCCTTGAGATATTTCATATTTTCTCTTATTTTTTCATTCTCTTGACTTTGATTATTTTTTGATGTCTCGTGGAATTATTCCACTTGTTGAATTCTAATTTTTAAGAGATGATTTTCTTGAGTGAGCTTTTGTACCTTCTTTTCCATTTGGCCAATTCTGCTTTGTAAAGAGTTCTTTTCCTCATTGATTTTTTTTGGACCTCTTTTTCCAAAGGGCCAATTCTGACTTTCAAGAAGCTTTTCTCTTCAGTGCATTTTTATAAATCTTTTTCCATTTAGTCAATTCTGCTTTTTTAAGAAGTTCCTCTCTTCTTTGGATTTTTATGCCTCTTTTTTTTTGCCAATTGCCCTTATTCTATTTTTCAAGGTATTAATTTCTTCAGTATTTGATGTGCCTCCACACTGTTGACTCTTTTTTCATGATTTTCTTTTATCACTCTCATTTCTTTTCCCAATTTTTCTTTTACCTCTCTTATTTGATTTTTAAAATCACTTTTGGGCTTGAGAGCAATTAATATTTTTCATGGAGGCTTTGGATGTAGCAGTATTAACTTTATTGTCTTCTTCTGAATTTGAATCTACCTTGTCACCAAAATAACTTTCTATGCTGAATTCTTTATTTTGTTGTTGTTTGCTCATTTTCCTGCCTTTTTCTTTTTTTTAGTTTTTAAAAAAAACTGTTAAAATTGAGCTCTGTAACTGTGATGAAAGGAACTTTGTTCCTTGGTTCAGGTTTCTAAGGAGGAAAAGGGGTTTTATGGGTTCATTATATTAAAAAGTGGTCACCAGAGGATTGAACTATTATCAATCCTCAAGAATAATCTCAAATCAAAATTGACCTATATATAAATTTATTTACATGAGAGAAGAGAGAAAGACATTAATAATCTATCTCACTGATTAGTCCAGGTATATTTTAACCCTCAGCTGAGTGTTAAAAGGGCCTGAGGCCTGGAGGTGAATGGAGCAAACTCCACTCACAGTCTATAAAAGGAAGTTTGCCAATAGAAGTTCAGGAAGATTCAGTCTTTAAACTCACCACGTGGAACAGTCTTGGTCACAAACCAGCAAAGCTCTCTCAGATCTCCTTCACCACATCAGTCGCAGCCTCACTCCCTCCTCTTTGGAAGGGGTCACATATATGTCACATCCAGTGCCTTCCTCTAGCCTGCGTGTCCAATCACATTAGATGCTTTCTCATAGGAATCATAGGGGGTGGTGCCTCAATTCTGATTGGTTACTCACTCTAGCACATATGGGTTAGGACCTCCCAGAATTGGAAAGTCCTCTCACCTTTGCTTAGACTTAATTTAATTATCACAGGTTCTTTGTATAGCTGCCTTCAGAGCTGGCTCTGGAGTTCTATATGCTTTCAGTTCTTCCAAGGTGGTATGATGTAAGGAGAAGTATGTTTAAAATGCTCTCCACTCATGCTCTGGAGTATGAATAACTCTAAGCATTCTTTTACCCCTTGAAACTGTGACCAGGGTTCCCTACTCTGCTGTGGCTACAAGTGCTGGTATATGCTGGTACTCATCCTCTCCCAGAGACTGCACCCCCAGACTGTGACCTGGTTTTCTATGGGCAATGTGATAAGAGCCTTGCACCTAAAGCCAGTAAAGAGACTTTTCCAGTATTTTTCCATAGTTACATGATTCGTGTTCTTTCCTTCCCCTTTTCCCTCCCCCTTCCCAGAGTTGACAAGCAATTCCACTGGGTTATACATTTATTATCACTCAATATCTATTTCCATATTATTCATTTTTGTAATAGAGTAATCTTGAGGAATTTTTTGAAGAGGTATTTAGTAGCATGACCATATCTGGGCATAATAAACTTATCTGGAAGTGAAATGAAAGAAGGGCATATTGCCATAGTTCATTTTGGGGAGAATGAGACAGGAGTAGGGTAGTAACAGAGGAATCTAAAGTAATCCAATCCCATTAATATTTATTAGTGCCTACTTTCTGATAGACACTGGCTAAATGTTGGGGATACAATTAACAAAAAGAAAAATAGTTCCTGCCCTCAAGGAGCTTACAATATAATGGGGGGGGGCACAGAAAATGCAATAGGAGGCAGGAGGGGCATGGGGAAGGGAAAGGTACCAGCAGACCAGTTTTGAAAATAACATGCTCAATTTAATGCAGGCAAAACCAGGCAGAGTAACAGATACAGAATGGAATGAGCCCTAAAAATCCAGCTTCTGCCCTCTATAAAGGAAGGCATTGGGAGGAATTCGGCATTTTCCCACCCACCCAGGCTTCCAATCAGAGGGGAGATAAGGCTGAGGCAGGCATTATCAGTCAAGGCTTGAGTTAGCCATGGTGATGATGAGCTTAAACTGAGAGGGCCATCTCTTTCCTTGGAGTTGAAACCAGGCAAAGCAATAAATGCAGATTGGAAGAGCCCAGAAGTCTAATTTCTACCCTCTCTTCAATAATCCTAAAAATGAAAACTTCCAGCAATGTTGCAACCAAAATCCAAGACCTCTGTCAAAGAAAAAGTAGGGGCATCTGGGTAGCTCAGTGGATTGAGTCAGGCCTAGAGACAGGAGGTCCTAGGCTCAAATCCGGTCTCAGACACTTCCCAGCTGTGTAACCCTGGGCAAGTCACTTGACCCCCATTGCCCACCCTTACTACTCTTCCACCTATGAACCAATACACAGAAGTTAAGGGTTTAAAAAAAAAAAAGAAAAAGAAAAAGTATTGTAAGCATATGGAAATAAATACTAATGAACTATAATCAGAATCATCCAAGAATTTATAATTACAAAAAGCAGAAAAAAATCTTGTAATATATTATTTCTATAACCAGGCTTTTGAACATATCTAGTCTGCCTGACTTGGAACCCCATGTATACCTTGAGCTATGTGGGTAGAATAGCCTCTTTAAATGGTTATCTATGTCTTCTGCCATCTTTCTGGCTGTTTTTCTAGCTACTGCTCCAAGACTGGACTTTGGAAGGAAAGGCAAGTTGAGGATGGAGAAATTCATATTCACCTGTTACCTTTTTCCAGGACCTTAGGGAAATTACTGTGAATATGGGATTAACTCTCCTTTGCCCATTTTTAGATTTAATCAACAGAAGCATAGACACCACACTTATATTTAAGTATGTGGAGGTCTGTGACCCACCTGTGTGATAGTGGTTGATGAATCAGAATCGACTAACTGCCCCCTGGGCATTCCTAAACAAAGCTATAGATGCAATTGGTCCTTGTAAAGTGGAAGGAAGGCATGGGAAGTGACAAGGAATGGTTTAAATGTGGCAAGAATTTCCTGTGAGCAGCTCTTTTGCCTTTGAACTTGACCTGGAGGAGCTCTGGCTTGGGACCTTGGACTGCTCTTCAATTTTTGCCTTAGAACTACCATGTGGATGGGTGAAAAAGACTGATTCCCTTTCCTGATTTTCAGAGAGATACTAGCCTCTGGAGAGGCCCCTCCTCTTGGAGGAGACCTTGTGGCTAAAACTGTTGTTTCACTGACCCCTAGCCCCTCCAGCTAGGACTTCTGGAGCCCTATGGGAGTAAAGCCAGGGCCAGAGCAAATAGTCTAGCTCTTTAAGCTAGATTTCTTACTCTGTCCTCTTTCTCATTTCTCTACTGTGGGAAGCTATTAAGAGAAATTAGAATCTCAAGTAGATATTTTAATCTGGACTCCTTCAAAAGATCAATACAGACCAGCAGAGCCGTGTATTGACCTTTTCTCCCTACAAGGTATGAGACTGGAATGGGCTACCTAAGATAAATTCCCACATTGAAAAATTCAGAAAAATACATCTCTAATGGATTTCTCAGTATTTTAAACTCCTCTGTCTGTCTTTCCCATTCCTCCGGAATGAATGAGAAAGAGAGAGATTCATTTTCTCCAAAATTCCATTGTGATCACAGACAAACAAAACCGTAACACTTAAATTACAAACAGATCATAGACACATAAACACAATGTATAGACACACAGACTGATCAAAAACATATTTCCTGGGCATTTCACGCATACGCTAACAAATATAAGACATCCTATCAAAGATCAATAAATCACATCTTACATGGCTAAAGAAATCTGAAGAAAAAGGAAAAGTTTATTATTCAGAAAATTGGTTAACTCTAGCAAGGAACTGGCTAAGCTAGGATGAAATCTTGTATTAAATTTAGTCATTGGTGGGGCCAGTGGTTGGCCTCCTTTCCATCTTCCCTGAAATCTCTTATCAGGTAATCTGTAACCATTTCAATGGAATTTGGAATTACAATTTTTCTTCCAGGCGTAACCTTTTTCACATCTGGGACACAAACAGTTAGGGGCATTGGAACAAGAGCTTCGTACAGCTTTTGAGCCCTTAATTATTTCAGAATATGTTTTTCCTTTCAGGGTTGCCGCGATGGCTATACCCTGCATATATGCTGGAGTAAAGTTCTCACAAGCTTTCACATAGTCATTAATAGTCCCAGATTCTTTAACATTTTGAAGCATGCTCTGACACACATTATTGGCATTGTTGTAGGCATACTTTCTGACTATTATCTGAGTTGAATATTCATCATTTGTGTATTTTTTTCCTTCTTGATTTAGCCTTTCTACAAAATCTGAGTATCTTTCCTCTGATCCTTGTCTAATCTTAGCCAAACCTGTGGACAGTTTCTTAGTTACTGGGATTCTTTTCCATGCCTCTAAGGCATACTTCATACATTGAATTAGAGCTTCTCTAGGTAAATTAATCTGATCAGCATGTAATTCCCATTCATCTATTCCAAGTAACATTTCTTTGGTAACTCTAATGCCCTGTTTCTTATTAATGGCTGCCTTCTGTTTTGCTAATTCATCAAATTCTGATTTCCAAAAGAGGTAGTCCCCTACAGAAAGGGAATATCTCGAGGTCTGAATCCAATCAAAGGGGGTCATCCGAATTGTCCCCAAAGTTATAGAGATCCTGCTTTATAACCAGGGACTTAATTGAGTGGCCTAGGGTGGTCGTCGGATGTAAAGAACGAAACAGATTGGAATCATGGCTTATTAGCTCAAAGTGCTCTGAGGTACAATGGAGTCACCAGTTTATTATATAAAAAGTTAAAGATCCCCTTCCCCCAAAAGCCCAAGAAAGTTTCTCACAATTACACAGAGCAGTATTTTTGCTATAATCAAAACAAAAGCCTTAGAAGCTTCCAGGTGTAGATAAAACCTATGCTATACTATCAACTATATGTGTTATCATTAAGTGAAGTGTGGGACATTTTGTTAGGCCAGAAAGCCCCTGAATTTCTCAGCCTTGATGGTGTTAAACAATATTTTTGAGCCTCATTATTTTACTTTAATTCTGGGCAAGATGCCCCTGCTAAGGGTTCAACCTTGGCTGTACCAGGCAGCTGCATTCTTGGCCAAAGGGGAACAGTGTTAACCCTCCTCTTGCTGGATTACTGAGAGCCCAAAGCTTTTTCAATAAGACTATATTGCTTTTTAAAGAAAGGTATGAATTATGAAAGGAATCAAAAGAGGAATCTCAGATTTTTATCTTAGATAGCCCATTCCAGTCTCATACCTTGTAGGGAGAAAAGGTCAATACACGGCTCTGCTGGTCTGTAATGATCTTTTGATGGGGTCCAGATAAAAATATCTACTTGAGGTTCTAATTTCTCTTAATAGCTTCCCACATAATCCCCATTTTCTTTAAATTAACATGATTTATTACACAGGAAAACTTTGAATAATGAAAGAAGGTATAAATTGGTTATAATCATCAGTTATAGCTGGATCTGATAGGATTTACAGATCAAATTGTTTATTTATGGCTATCTACACTCTCTTTCCCTTTATTTTATTTTATTTTTTAAATTCTGTGTCAGCTAAAAAGATCAATTCTATCATTGTTCTTGGAAGGGGTGTGTTAATTCTCCTGAAATCCCAATGACTATTCCTGTAATATATCTGAAATAATATGTTCTTCTTTGTCCAAAGGGTTTCATTCTTCTTGCCTTCTCCCTATTTCTCCTACATTAGAATGTAATCTCCTGGTGCATTGTTGGTGAACCTTTTTAAGTTCGTGTGCCCAAACTGTAGCTTCAAGCTGCCTGTAAGTTCCCCTGTATTACACCAAACAGTGAAGGGCAGAAGTACTTGTATTGGCCGGATGGACAGAGAGGCAGGCCATGCAAAAAATGTCCTCACATACTGTGAAGAGGGGGAATGGAGCAGCTCCATGATGCTGGGGCATGACTGCCATGCCTTCACCAACATGGTCTTAGAAAGTAAGAACTGGCATTGCTTTTTATATTTGTTTGCCCTAATACTTAGCACATAGTGAACTTAATATTTTTATTCATTAATAAAGTCATTCATTCTTCTTCCTTAACCATCTAGCTGTCAAATTTTTAAATGAGAAACATTGAACAAAAGGGATACTAAAGGACAAAAAATAATGGTGACCCAAAAAAGGCAAGTTAGTATACTCTAATTATACCTACTACTTTTGCTGGAACATAGGAAGACAGACTGTTGTGAGAACCCAAACAGATGTATGAGGTTCTACTTTTTGTTGTTCAGTTGATTTTCAGTTATGTATGGCACATCATGATTCCATTTGGACTTTTCTTGGCAAAGTACCAGAGTAGCTTGCCATTCCCTTCTCCAGTCCATTTTATAGATGAGGAAACTGAAGCAAACAGAGTTAAGTGACATATCCAGAGTCACACAGCTAATAAGTATCTGAGACCACATTTGAAATCAGATTAGTCTTCCTGAATCTGGGTCCAGGGTTCTATCCATCGTACCACCTACCTATCCCATTAAGTTCTACTAGAGAGATGGTAGTTATCTATTTCTATTTCCAAACTAGTCAGATATTTTAATTACAGTAATTATAGAATATTTATGTATTGATCTATTTCCTTGTTTTCAAAGTTCTTCTCCTAAGGGTGCTTAAAATGGTGTTCTGAACAGAATAGGCACTCTATAAATGCTTATTGACTAATTTTCCAGTCTGTTTGAATTTGTTTTGAAAATGAGAGCAATATTTGGATAATTTCCAGATCTGTTTTTAATAAGGCTTGTTCACCATCAACTGGTAAAACCAGTCAGCATTAGACTCAGTGTGAGGACACTCATTTCTAGATCTATTTAAACAACAGACTAACTGCATGACATCTAAGGTAAATTTGGTAGCTTCTCTGTGACATGATTGCCCCAAATGTAAAATAATTATAGCTTTGATTTTATTTAATACTTTGAGTTTCAATAATTTCATCACAACAATGCTGTGCCAGATAACAGTAGGTAACATTTGTCTGGCACTTATTATATGCCAGATACAGCTCTAAACACATTGTCTCATTTGATCCTCACAACCACCATTGGAGAAAGTCGATGCTACAATTGTTTCCATTTTACAGGTGAGAAAGCTGAGGTAAACAGAAGTTAAGTGACTTAGCCAGGGTTCTGAAGCTAGTAAATGTCTGAATCCACATTTAAACGTGGATCTTCCTAACCTGAATTCTATCTACTGGATCAGCTAACTGCCTCCATTTTTTTTTTTTTTTGGTCTTTATTTTACAAAGGAGGAAACTGAGATTCAGAGATGTGAACAGACTTGCCAGAAGCACAATTAGTCAACACTGGAAGTAAACTTTAAACATGCGTCTTCTGATTTAAATCTAGTGTTTCCTGGGCACCAAACCTTTCTGTCCCATGTAATTATCTGTCCTTTTTTCACCTCTAAGATTCCAGGGAGATAATTTGTGTGGAAGCATTAAAGCCCTCCATGGAGAATTATCATCATCATTTTTTATTTTTTTGTCATCATTATTATTAATAGTAATAAGGTTAGAGGGAAATACATTTTATTAGGATCTCCACAAATGCTCATTGATGATGAGGTCATTTATTGTCATAGAAGATATAGAATATATAATATATATAACATATATATGATATAAGATAACACATAGAGATTGATTATAGATGCATTATTTATTTATGAGTTTGTGATCTGGGGTAGGAAGTGAGCTGCCCAGGGCAGTGTGACATGCCTGGGGTGAGAACAGTGACTTGCCTTTTTTGTTTTCAGGTCCAATTTCCATGATTCCGTGAGTTTCCCTCCTCTTATTTCCTGTTTTTCCCAACAGCCTGAATGGATGAATATTTTTTTTTCTTTTCCCCTGCAGGTGTTAGTAACTTCTTTGTCCTTCCGGATATTCTCAGAGGTCATTGCCTTTCATGTGAGGCCTCTGTTCTGGCTTGTGTGATAGCCAAATAAAAGGGAAAGTTACATGTGGTGAGGGCTTCTCCCATCTTAGCAGCAACACTTGGAGAGAGCCCACTGAATGCTGGTGTTTGTCCTCTGGAAATGAGTTTTTCAAATCTAAATCAGGAAGTCTTCTAGGAACCATTCTTTAGTTAATTCATATTTTTAAAATGTTATCAGGGGGGCAGCTGGATGACTTGGTAGATAGAGCCAGGCTTAGAGACGGGAGGTCCTGAATTCAAATGTGACCTCAGATACTTCCTAGCTGTGTGATCCTAGGCAAGTCACTTAACCCCCACTGCCTAGCCCTCATTGCTCTTCTGCCTTGGATATACTTAGTATGGATTCTAAGACAGAAGGTAAAAGTTAAAAAGCAACAAACATAGCAGAACTCCATTGAAACAGTTCTTATCAACCCCCAGTTTTTTGTTTGTTTTACATTTTTTAAATGATTTCATGATTTTTGTTGTCTCCCTCTTCTCTTTCCTCCCCACTGTGTAAATAGAATTAGCCAGATCCCATTTAATAGTCAAAAATCTACTCGACCTAGGCGTGCTAATGATGTCACTCCCACCTCCCTTAGTGGGGAGGGGAGACGAGTTACCCACACGTGACAATAAGTAACAAATCAAGAATAAGGGACTGCCCTTTGGGCAGTCCAAATCAATGTAGAAACTGCCATTTGTCCATTTGAATTAGAGGTGGACCACAGGAAGTGATGAAAGACACATTCTCTTTAAGTAAGTTAGTGAACTTCCTGTAGAGGGAGTTGGCGTCTGGAACTGGAAGAAGAAGCATCTCCTGAGACCACAGACAGATTACACTCTGTATTGTCACGTGGGTAAGTTAGGCTGGCTTCCTTGGCCTAGCTGGGCCAATTCTAAACTCTGCCTATCCGGCTGTTGGGCCTTGCGGCTTACAGCTTCATTTATTTAGTCTTCTACCTCCCTCTTCTCTTTATCCCTACTCACTTTCCTGATTGTAAATAAACTCCTCAACCCGATGCTGACTTGGGTCTGATTTAATTACGGAATCAACCTGAATTGTTGATTCCTGGCGGCCACATATTTTAAAGATATAACTATAATAACTAAATTTTAATTCTTACACCACTCCTGAAGATGACAAGCAATTCCACTAGGTTATACATATATTATCACTCAAATCTCATTTCCATATTATTCATTTTTGTAATAAAGCAATCTTTTAAAACCGAAACCCCAAGTCATATACAAAATAATCAAGTGATAAATCATGTTTTCTTCTGTATTTCCACTCCCACAGTTCTCTCTCTTGATGTGGATAGCATTCTTCCTTATATGTCCCTCATGAGTTATCCTGGATCATTGCATTGCTTTTAGTAGCAAAGTCAATCACATTCATTTCCCAGTTTTTGAAGTGACGCTGATTAAATTGTATTCCCTGAAACATGAATAACAGTGTATGAAAATCAGCAAAACTAAATTAAAAAATCAAACCAACACTAAATTCTCTTATAACAGAATCTAAAAGTGTTTCCCTGGGCCCAAAAATTGTATTTATACACAAAAACATTTAATTCTTTTGCCTGCATCCACAGTATTCTTGGGGGGGGGGGAAGGCTTAATGTATTTTAAATTATAAACTTAAACTTAAAAATTATGACAGAGCCTTTCTTTCTGTTTCTAGTCGATTAGTTGATATCCCTGCAATTTGGGGTGTCTGATTTTATGTCTTTGGATTTCCTATTAGTATTTTCTTTTCTTGGCAAATATTGTAGCTGCTGGAGGGGTGACAGTTTGCATTTAGTGTCACTGCTGGCTTCCTAAGCATGTTTGGATTGTTGTTCTCAAGGCCTCCCGAGGGATTGCTATGAACTGGAATTTCTCAGCCTCAAATGAAGTTTCTTTAGCAACAGTAGGGAAAAAAACCCTCTAAATTTTCCCAAACTCTTAACCGAGTCTTCAAATTTTCCATGCCATTGCTAGGATCTTTTAACTCTTGTGGAAGTTCCCTGTTGGGAAACTTTGCTTTAGCAAATGAAAAGCACCATGTCCCCTCCCATCTCTTCTCTCCTCAGATCATGGGCATCAAATATCATATAAAGAGAGAAAGTCGATATGCTGAAGAGTGATGCAGTAAATCCATGGCTCAGACGTGTGAAGGCAAGTCATACCAAATGCTTCTGGTCTGGATCATGTATGTGTAGTGTAAAATAAAATCTGCAAATCATCTGTTTTCCATGATAATTCTTAAATTGCTAGTTTAAAATATATAATGTTCTTATTTAAAGCATGGCAGAATGGAAAGATGGTCTTATGGTCCATACTTTTTTTATTCTCCCAGTTTCCCTGGTGAATCTATGATCTTATCATTAGGGTACCTATTCCAACAATTCATATTGCAACTCATCTATGCCTGGACATCCTGGGTACTGAGGATACATTCTCTCCCACAAATCTGTTTTCCTGACATCTCGCAGAGATCAGAGGAACACAGATAGGCCATCAGTCATCTCTCACTTTCATTATGTGACCAGGCCTTTCCATTTTTTAAAAAATCCAGCCGTATATTTCTCTGAATTCATCCTTTATACCTGCAGCATAAAAAGCTGCTTATCTTAACATTAGTCCACATCCAGAACCTATGGCAATCATGGACAATTTTTCTAAAAAATAAACAAAATAATTAAATAAAACATCACCAGAACCTATGGCAAAATAAGATGACCATAATTCATCTTGTTTTAGATTATCTGTGGCTGTTCTAAATATCGCTTTCATAAGAAATATGCTAATAATGACTCGAGCACAGTATTGATGCCAACCATCTTGTAACTTTTGGGAAACATGCATTGCCAGAAATTATATTAAACAGCAACCCCAAGGCTCTAATCCTTGGAGATGGCCAAATGTACTTTGAACTTGGCAAAGTTTTCTTTCTAACATGTGTAGGTGGGTATTGTGCTACAGACTGGAATGGCTGGTTGTAGCTATTCTCTTAGGAAGTTTTTTTTGTGCATGGCCAGGGTATCAGTGAGAAATTGGAAGAATTTTTGATTACAAGTATTCCATTGTTCATTCATTCATTGATTTGGTTGTTTGCACTCAACAAAAATTTATTAAATCTGCTACATTGAAACCATTGTTCTGTGTTTTACTAGATTTACATGGTTCATCAATCAGGTATTTGTTGAACTAGAACCTGGTTTGGGGCCAGAAGGATATCAATATTAAAAAGATAGATCTGTGTGTGATGGGACACCATAACTTTAAGAAAGTCAAAATTTTAGATGGCTCAATGGTAGGTATTAGTCAGAAGCAAAATTATTAACCATAATAATACTACTACCTATATATCTAAAACTTTAAGGTTTTTAAATACATAGATACACACATATATTCTCATTGGATCTAAGTATTCTGGTTATCATGATTTTACAGACAAAAAAAATTGAAGCTAAAATGTTTAGGGTCACACATCAAGTTAATGTATGAAGCAGGATTTGAATTCACATCTTCCTTATTCCAAAACTGACACTGTATACAAAAAACCATCTGGCTACATATTGCCAATTATAACTCATATGTCAGAAGTAGCACAAAAATATTGTCCAAAAATGGAAATAGGAGGTCATTTTCAAAGCTAGAGGAAGAATAGCATAGAATATTTTATATTTTATCATCATAACACATTAATGGGGTTTAATGACATTTTTGTTAAGGGAAGGAGATGAAATGGGGCCAGGTTTTCTTTTTCTAAGAAATATATTTCTAAGAATAATTGAGTATGGGACAGCTAGGTGACTCAGTGAAGAGAGTGTCGGGTCTATAGACAAGAGGTCCTGGGTTCAAATTTGATTCCAGATACTTCCTAGATGTGTGACCCTAGGCAAGTCACTTAACCACAATTATCTAGCCCTTACCACTTTTATGCCTTGGAACCAATACTTAGAACCAATTCTAAGACATAAGGTAAGGAGAAAGATAAAGAATAATTGAGTATACCGTCAAAGAATCCCTACTCAGGTGTCTTCACATCATTGAAGTGGTAGAAGATGAACATTTTGAAGAACAAATAAACAAAGCTGAAAGAATTATGTGTAAATAATTCTAGAAAGTAGCCCAAATCTTGTTGGAAAATTATAAGGCAAAAAATTTTATTGATCTTTTCAAAGCTTATAAAATTAAGTGATATAATACGACAATCACAATTCATTCTCTAACTTGATATTTGAGCTTCTTTCCCAAAAATTAGGTGGTATGAATAAAAGGTTTGGAGAATATTTCTATCAAAAAATCTTCACGATGAAAAAAAAATATATTATTAGGGCAAGTGGAGTCCAAGCATCATGGCTGACTATTGTTGGAAGCTAGAGAGGGA
This sequence comes from Gracilinanus agilis, assembly GCF_016433145.1. Taxonomy (NCBI): domain Eukaryota; kingdom Metazoa; phylum Chordata; class Mammalia; order Didelphimorphia; family Didelphidae; genus Gracilinanus; species Gracilinanus agilis. The sequence goes on from NC_058132.1 coordinate 241,463,742, forward strand.
CTTTTCAAAAGAAAAATGTGTAAGTAAATCACCAATTGCTTTTTTTTAGGTGAGTTGAACAGTATACTTTTGTTCAGAAACAAACAAACTTCAAAACTTATAAAATTGTGAGTTCTGTGAAAATGGTGGGTTATAGATAAAATATGAAGAAATATATGAAAACAAATAAAATACCATTAATATATTCCTATTTTTATGGCTGTGACAGGAATAACACTTGCTATTATTGTTACTGAATAATACAGGACTATACAGTTGTGAATGGCATTATGAAACACAAACTATAATATATGTAGCTATAATAGCCCAGAGGATAGAGTGCCAGGTCTGGAGACAGGAAGACTTACTTTCCTGTGTTCAAATATGGCCTCAGATACTAATTGTGTGACTCTGGGCAAGTCATTTAACAATGTTTGTCTCAGTTTCTTCATAGAATTCATAGAATGAATTGGAGAAGGACATGGCAAACTACTCCAGTATCTCTGTCAAGAAAACCCTAAATGGAGTCATGAAGAGTTGGACATGACAAAAAATGACTGAATGACACTGTAATATAAGTGCTTTAGGAGATCCAGTCCATTAAACATTTATTAAGCACCTACTATGTGCTAAGCACTGGGGATATAATTAATAAAAAGAAAGACAATTCCTGCCCGCAAGGAGCTCAAAATCTAATTGGGGGAGACAACATACAAAGGGAGGCATGAAAGTAGTGGCAGATGGGTGGAGGAGGGAAGGGGACCAGGGGCCATCTTGTTCAGTAGAGCTGAAACTAGGCAACTATGCATCAGATGCAAAGTAGAATAGGCAAAAGGCCAGTTTCTCCTCTTTCTAAAGAAAGGCATTGGGAGGAGTTTAATACTCCACCTTCCAACCCTCCAATCAGAGGAAGGAGAAGGCTGAAGGAGATGGTGTCAATCAAGACCAGAGTTAGCAGCACAGTGGTATGATGGTACCTTTGTAAGTGATGGGGGACATCTTGTTAAATGCAGAGTATAATATCAGAAATCAGAGAAATAAGAAATCAATGAGGATCACAGCAATCTTAGAAGGGTCTATTGTTGAGTTGGTCCTTAAAGAATGGAAAGAAAATAGATAAAACAGAAAAGAAGACTCAGGCAGCTCAATGAGGGGAATATTGAAGAGCCCATTTAACAATAGTAAAGGAAACAAGCTGGGAAGAAACAGTAAAAGGTTGGATAACTCATGTCAGGTCAAATTGTGTAGAGCTTTGAAACTCAAACAGATCTATCCAGATTTGAGATGGTAGGAAATAGGTATTAACATCATTTTTTGATTAGAGGAAGTGGCACTTTGAACTTTTATTCTGATAAGAATTGATTCATTCTGATTTATTTGTTTTCTATGCTGACAGATGAGGGTTTGTTGATTTTAAAACTAGAATGGACCTTTAAGGTTATTTGGTTTGATCCCCTAATTTTATAGAAAAAGAAACTGAGGCCCAAGAAAATCAAGTGTCTTGCTAGGACACACAAGTTAAGAAGATAAAGGAGGAGGAGGAGAAAAAAAGAGAAGGCAGAAGGAAGAGGAGGAAAAGCAAGAAAAGGAGAAAGAGAAAGAAAAGGAAAAAGAAAGAAGAAAAGGAGGAGGAGGAAAAGTAGGAGCAGGTTACTAAGTAGTAAAAAATATAATAATATAGTTGGATTAAAGTTGTCCTCAAACTCTTTTTATCTGAACAGCATGAAAACATGAGATGAGAAAGAGTGGAGTGATGACAATGGCAAAGTTGGTGTTAATAGTTTACAGTATTTAAATAAATAAATAGTTTACAATTCTTTAAAGTATATATGTATTTATACTTTAAAATTTGGGAAATACTTAACATATTCTCATTTGATTTTCACAACAACCTTATAAGACAGATGAGACTATTGTTATCCCTATTTTACAGATGAATAAACAGAAGCTCAGAGTGTTTTAGTCACTTGCCCAGGTCATGCAGTTAGCAAATGGTAAAGTAAGGTTTGCAAACCACTTTATAAATATCCTTTTAACCTCACAACAACACTAGGAGAGGTAAGTACTATAATTATATTCATTTTACGGATGAGGAAAGTGAGGCAACAGGTTTAAGTGGATTGTCTGGAGTCACACAGCTAATAAATGTTTGAGATCTGATTTGAATTCAGGTCTTCCTGGCTCCCATCCATGACTCTCCTCACTGTGCTGCCTACATGGTGCTTTTTATCAAGGATTCCAAACACCATTCCCTGTGATTAAACAAATGGCTCTCATAAAAGATAGAAGAAAAGCATAGTGTTCTTTACACATACCCATAGATCTTAAGAAGAATGTTGGAGTAAAGTATTTTCATATGACTTGCTATCTATATTTCTTTAAATATGTACAATTTGCAACTCTAGAGATTCCGGTTATAACTTTTTGGCTCCCTCTGGAGAATATTTCACTTGTGTTCAGCTGGCATAGATCTAGTCTTTTTCCTGGGAGAGAAACAGAAGAGACATAATAATCTCTGCAAGATCCTCTAAAAACTTCAAAGGACATTAGAATGTCTATAATTTATTTTTTTTTGGTGGTCATGGTAGATGGAGTATAAGCAGATCATAACTCAAAAGCTTTTTAGAACCCCTGTCTTTCTTTAGTCTTTGTAATACAGATTTAGTTAGTATTCTATTTTTTTTTTATCCTAACAGTATTTCAAATCACTTAACCAGAGTGAAATAATACAATTTGTAATCAGCTATTATACAACCTGAAGAACAGTAAATGAGGCTTCTCCCTGAGCTGGAAAATCCACAGAGATATGCGATTATTCAGGCACTTGCAGAGGAAAGACTGTTAAGCTACCTAAACATCTAGGGAGGAAAAGTCTAATTGAAGTGAAGTAAAGGGAAGGTAAAAGGGCACAAAATATGTGAGCTACACTAGGATGACTCTTTTACAGTCTAATACAGGCCAGCCTTGGAAATGGGAAAACTGGGTTCAAGGCTTGGCTTTGCCTTTTGTCAACTTTGTGAAGGAAGGTGAGTCATTTGACCTCGATAAGCTTTATTTCATCATCGTTAAATTGAGATAATAATATTTACACTCCCTTCCTCATGGGGCAGTGGCAAGAGAAGTATATTGTAAATGGCAAAGCTATATATTTATGTGAGACACTGAAGGATTCTAAGCTGGAAACTTGGATTTCAAAATGAGCCAGGGACAAATAGAGCATTGAGAACTCATGTTTTCAAAAGATGCAAGACATTCAGAGTGAAGTGAACAAAACTATAAAAGCAGTTTGTGTTATAACATCAATATTGTAAAAACAATAATTTTTTTTAACCCTTACCTTCCATCTTTGAGTCAATACTATGTTTTGGCTCCAAGGCAGAAGGGTGGTAAGGGTAGGCAATGGGGATCAAGTGACTTGCCCAGGGTCACACAGCTGGGAAGTGTCTGAGGTCCAATTTGAACCTAGGACCTCCTGTCTCTAGGCCTGGCTCTCAATCCACTGAGCTACCCAGGTGCCCCATAAAAACAATAATTTTGAAAGACTTAAGAATTCTAATCAATAAAATGATCTTTCTCAATTCCAGAGGACTGATATAGATAAATGCTACTTACTTATGAAAGAAAAATAATATGTAAACTGAGAAATTATTGAATGTGACCAAATTTGTTTTACCTGAATGTGCTTAAATGACGTCCTTCCTTCCTTCCTTCCTTCCTTCCTTGCTTCTTTCCTTCCTTCCTTCCTTCCTTCCTTCCTTCCTTCCTTCCTTCCTTCCTTGAAATGGAGATAAGTAAGAGGGAGAAAAAAAACTTGATAATTTAAAAATAATAAAATATGAAGAACAACAACAAAAAAGAAACATGTTCTATAAAACCAAAGCATTATCGCTAAAACTTAAACTAAATGAAAATAAATGACATATGAATTGACTTATATCAACATTATTTTCTTCATTAAAAAGATAAAAACACTAACTAATAAGAGGAAAATCCTTCAGTGTGAGAATGGCATGTGCTTGAATGGTTGAGTGAGTTGATAATTTGATGGCTGGATCTCATGATTAAATAGATTCCTTCCTAATTTTTTGACATTTAAGTTCTGGGAATAAACCCTCAATTTTTTTCCCCTTTCTGTTACTAACCTTTCTTTCTTCTTATATCTAGGCTCCAAGCATTCCACTGGGCACTCCACACCCCTAACACAATTGATCCTCTTATCTATGGTCTCGTGGACATAGCCACTCTTTTCTTAGCCTGTACTCCTCACAGCTTGGTGCCAAATACCCATTCCCCTGTGGAGGGCCCCTCTTCAGTACCTCACCTAACCTGTTGGTGAAAGTATATGTTTTGTGTGTGGTTGTGTGTGTGTGTAAGCCATTGTTTGCTGTTCCTGTTGGCATTCAACTTGAAAATTTAAGTATTACTGCTTTGGGATTTTTGGCTTCTTACGTGAGTATTTTGTGACACACTGATAAACTAAGTCTTTTCCTAAGTCCAGTTAGCTCAGGACTGTTTGCCTTCCATTCTCTCAAACGACCTAAGTGTTTGTTCAATCAGCTTAGATAAAGGAGCCAGGCTTCTAACCTTCTGGTCAAGCTGACCCTCTTACAAGTACTCCTTTCCTGGCATGAAATATTCTCGTTTATAATCTTCCCCTACATCTTGGCGTCCCTCCTAGCCAACCTGTTTATCAGTTTGGCAGGTTTGGAGCCTGTTCTTCTCAACCACGGGTCACCTCCGCCCCCCTCTCTTTCTCCTCCTCTCTGCTTATGACGTCACATAAACTTCCTGGAGTCTGATGACTGGGTTACAGAAGAGGTTTCCATCTGCTTTTAGAGGCAACACACTGGCCTAGAATGTGGGAGAGAGACGCCACTCATGGCCAGATAATTGCTGAACAGCTGTGCCCTGTCCTTTAGAGAAACCACAATTGCTGAATAGAAAGGTGTGTGTGTACACAATTTCCCCCCTCTTTTCCTTTTAACTTAAGTACATGAGTATGACCATATAAGAATAAGATAGTTGTACTGATTTAAACATGCTTAACAGCATCACTAAAATTAAAAACGCTTTTACAGTCAGCTGAGGTGTTTTGAAAGGAAGATTCAGGGCAGATCCCACTTAAGCTTGTCTATTTACAGCTGTAGGAACCTCTTATTCTTTTGCCAGTGGCTTAATGGTGTTGGCAGCTTCTGAGATTGTCCTGTCTTTCTCCCCCTTCATTTCTCTCTCCCCATTCCCCTCTCCTTCCCAGGCTCTGTCTCTGTCTCTCTGTCTCTTTTGGTCTCTCTCTCTCTCTCTGTCTCTGTTGGTCTCTGTCTCTCTCTGTCTCTCTGTCTCTCTCTCTGTCTCTGTNTCTGTCTCTGTCTCTGTCTCTGTCTCTCTCTGTCTCTCTGTCTCTCTCTCTCTCTCTCTCTCTCTCTCTCTCTCTCTCTCTCTCTCACACACACACACACACACACACACACACAAACACATCTCTCTCTTTCTCTCCCCCTCCATTTCTCTTTCCCCATTCCTCTGTCTCTGTCTCTCTGTCTCTGTCGGTCTGTCTCTCTCTCTCTCACACACACACACATACACACAAACACATCTCTCTCTCTCTACCCCTCCATTTCTCTTTTCCCATTCCCCTCTCTTTCCCAGGCTCTGTCTCTGTCTCTCTGTCTCTGTCGATCTGTCTCTCTCTCTCTCACATACACAAAAACACATCTCTCTCTTTCTCTCCCCCTGTTTCTCTTTCCCCATTTCCCTCTCCCTCCCTGCCTCTGTCTCTGTCCCTGTCCCTGTCNGGTTGTCTATTTTTAACCTCCTGTTCTTTCCTTTTGGCAGACTAATCAGTGTTAGCTGAGATCTTTCCCTGAATGAATCCAAGTAACCCTGTTTGCTGTCTTCTGAAATGACCAGGAGACACACATCTGTACAGAGGCTGCCTTAAAGAATAAACTGTGGTTCTAAAGTACCATGTCCAGCCAGGAGAGTTCTGGGGCACTGCTTTCTACAACAACAGTCAGTTCTGTCGCTGTGCAGGCTGGGGACTCCAGGATTGTCATAGCTATCTTGAAGGTAAGGTGACAGCTTGCTTGATCATTCTCAGTACTCTTCACTCCTTGACTTTAGGCATGCTTATTGTTGGGTGATATATACCCACACAACATTCCACGTGGGTCAGCAGCTTACTATATATATATATGCATATATTTATATATACTTCTATATTTGTATATATATACGTGTATATATAAAGAATGTAGCAAAGTCAACTTCTTGCTTTCTTAAAAAACTAAGAGTAAACTTCTTGCAAATTCAAGACAATTTAACAGCACTTTATTCTTTTTTACATAAAGCAAAAGAAGGAAAGAAAGGAATGGATTTTCAGTTAGAAAACAAAACAAAAAATATAGTATTTCTATCTCAGAATTTGTTAGATTTCCAATGCTGAACAAAGAGGGAAAGAGCCTGTTGTTTGGCAGAAGGAAGGGGACCTGTGATGGATCAGGCTTATAGTTCTGTGGGGGACTTGTTGGAAGAGGTGGGGAGAAAGCTTAAAATCTGAAGATTGAAGTTTTTTGTGTATGAGGGTGAACAGGAAGAACTTTTGTGATGATCCCACTTCTATATAAGCACTTAGTTTAACAAAATAAAGGTATTTTTCAACTAGTTTTAATATTGAGGAAGGAAAAAAATAAGACATTACCAGGGATGTAACACTACTTCATTGTTTCTTAATGATGGCAAATTGGAGACTACTCTGGGCTTTAAGGTTCCTTGGCTTAATCTTGAACAAGTCCTTCTAATACTTGACTATGTAGCTTCAGGTTGAATAAGACGTTTTCCATCAAAATGAGAAGGCTCATTCCTTTTGTAAATGGCATGCAAAGATTTCAAAGCCTAGTGCCTGGCATTAGATCGCTTACCACCTAAAAACTTTACAGCTTATTGAAGAGAAGAGCCCCAATCAGCGATCCCCAACCAGATAGCATTTTGTACCCTAATAGGTTTGATCAAATAGCTTTTCTGATCTTTTGATATATGAGGGACAATATGTCCTATTCCACTGAACTTTGTTGCTATTTATGTTACAGTGATATGCAAACTCATAGAGGAAAAACTGTAACTAGATGTAGAGAAAAATGATTCAAAGTTGAAGACTGAAAAGTATTTCTGCCTAGGTGCATTTCCTGTTGTTACTGTACTCTTGGTCTCTGAATAAACAGGACCCTGTTTCTATCTTTCTCTTATTAGAGATTCTGTCTCAGGGCAATGAGATGAGAAAGAAGCCTGATGCTGAAATAGCAAGATTTTATAATGTGCAAGGAACTCGATGATGCTTTGAATATCCCATAAATTCAATGCCAGGTAGGTAGGTAGGTAGATAGGTAGGCTAAAAAAAAATTACCGTTATCTTTTCTTCAGCTACCTCTGCCCCCAAATACATAGCATCCTTGGAGAAGACAGAACACCAATTAGGGAATACAGTTTAAGAAATCACAGACTGATTTCTTTTAAAGAGTGGAAACTTTCAAATTACATTCCAAACTATGAAAATAAAAATTTGTTTCTAGAACTGTGTCTAGGTTTTTCTTGTCATAAATATTTATAGAACTGAATTGAATCAAATTGACCTTACCACCACCCTCACATCAAACAGATCTCCTGCTGTTGCCTTGAATATTTTTGAAAGGAGAAAATCCACCTTCAGGAAGCCCTGTGTAAAAAAGTACATGTGTTTCTAAACTATTTCCAGAGAGCTAATTATATTCCAGAAAAGAAATATTTCTACATTATATTATTATGTCAACATCATTATAAGTATACAATTATAGTGCTATACATAATATTAATTATATACCATATCATTCATAATAAAATTATATATAATATATTAATTATATTTCAGAAAAGCAACATTTTATGCTTCCCTTTTCTCTTTAGAAATTCATTTATTCATGCCCACATACCTCTGGGTTGCTGCTTTGTTTTTTCAGTTGTTGCTTCTTTAAAAAGTGATTCCTTCAAGGAAACAGAATGAGGGGGTAAATTGGGGGAGGGAGGGTCAAGGAAAAGATTATAGGCACAGAGCAGCTGGGCAGCATTCACATGGCAGGTGTGATGTATGCTTCATTCTATTGACTTAGCACGCACTTATTGAATTCTTCCCAACAAAAACTGGGAAAATGGTGTTTCTTTTTATTGTTAGTGTAAGAGAAAACTCTGTTGGTTCAATCCCTCGTTTGCTTCATTCTCAATCTTCTTAGTTCATAATCAAGGTCGAAGGTAGAGATAATGGAATGTGACCTCAATTACATTTAACAAAGCTCTTCCATAAGTCCTAGGCTATGTCCTACTTGTTTATGTATTGTATCTTCTGTATTCCGAAGAGACCTTAGTTTGGCCAATGGCTGGGATACGTGGTTGTATAGAAAGAGTCTGTGATTATGAAGAGGGAGCCAACAAGGTATATTTAATGCCTAAATCCCCATTTTGTAGACATTAACATTTCCATAGGTAGAGAAAATGCTTTCATGATGATGGATTTTGCCCTGGAGATGGATAATCATTGAAATTAATTGAAAGATTATTTGGACAAGAAGTTAGATTGTCAAAAATTCAGTGTGAAAATGATGAAAGGAAAAAGGAAAAATGGACCTGAGATTATATTCATGGGAAATTTCTTTCCAGTATTTTTACTATGTTTCTTCTGCACATTTGCTTGGGATAAAAATAGAAGTAGGAAGCCCCTCAAGATGCTTAAACTCTGGGAAAAGATTTAAAATAAGAGACAGGAGTATAAAATAGAGCAAAATACAAACTACATGCACAGCAAGGAACTGATTAGAATCCCTGGGAAGGGCCCTTGAGTTAACGACTGGAAGTGGAGATGACAAAGGCTGGCTGGTGTTTTCTGAAATTTGCCTTTGAGTTTGGTAGCAAATCACAGAAGGTGAGAGGTCCAAAAGTCAGGAGGGAAATCCAAAGGCTTGCTCAGAGGGCTCCATTCCAAAGAAAATTTCTTAAGGCTACTCATATATTGATGTATTGTTTAGCCATTTCTTTAGACAAACTACCTTTAGTCTTTGTTGCCTAGTTTTTTTTTGTTGTTCTCCAGTTTATTCATGATTGAAATATAAGATTCTTCAAATAGATTCTAAATGTTTTGAAGGGAAGGACTATTCCTTTTGGTTCGTTTGTATCCCTTCTCCACCATGTAGGGACCTGGAGTTAGGAAGATGCGTTCAAATCTGACCTCAGATACTTACTAGTTGTGTGACTCTGGGCAAGTCATGTAACCCTATTTGCCTCAGTTTCCTCATCTGTAAAAACAAGCTGGAGAAGAATGTGACAAAAGCACTCCAGGATCTTTGCCAAGAAAACCCCAAATGGGGTCATGAAGAGTTGGATATGGTTGAACAGCATGGTCCCCTAGTGATTAAGGCAGCGTTTGAACTCAAATCCCTTTAACTCTAGCAACCTCTTTAGTAGGCCAGGATGCCTCTAGCCTTGACTCATTGCTAGCTACTTGAGTATCCTCAAATGAGCTATAGCTCTTGGCTTCTTTCTTCCAAATTATAAAATAAAGAAGTTGGACATTTGACTTCCAAGATTTATCCCAGTGCTAACCTAAGATTCCAAAGCCAAAATCAATAGTCTTAATGTCAATTTAAAAAAGAAATGTAATTTGAGAAGGAAACAATTAGGATCTAAAAGTCCCTTTGGTCTTGTTTTTTTTACTTACAGTGTGGCAAATGGGTACAACTCCAGCTGGCTGAATCCTGTCCCAATCTTCTGGAAATTGGCAGCAGCCAAGATGAGACCAAGAAGCTGCTTGAGGATCATGAACTCCTCCTGGCCAAACTCAAGGTAAGGAGTGGATAGGACAGCATACCATGAAAAAGGAGCAGAGAGAGTTGGGATTTAAACATGGTTGTTCCATTAACTCCTGCCATGTTCTTCCATTCCACTTCCAAATCGCCAGTATCAGAGATCATTTTGATGTAGCCTCAGAAAAGGAGACTGAGTAATGCTAAGGTTGGCTTATTACTAAACTCCATGTTTCAGAAAACAAAAGGATATTTTTAACCTTTATGTCAATAATGTGAGAGAAAATATGGAGCTATATAACACTTTCAAATGTGGAGAAATGTGTAATTATTTTCTGGTAGCGTCAGGAAAATATTATTTTTTTTCCATCTTATGCATTACTGTCAGTTCATTTAAATAACAACCTAAAGACTACAAGAAATCTAAATCTAAATTGGAAACAGCATCTATTTCGATTTAGGGAATTTTAGGGTTTTTCTTTGTTCTGTTGTTTTATAGAAAATATCCGATGCTTTCTCTAGCATTAGATGCAAGTGGAAAATTAATAAAGTATATAATAAATTCTAGCCTACTCTTCTAGTATGTTTATTTTTTATTTTGTTGTGGTTATTTTGATAAGGATTTACAAATCCAAGTAAATATGGTTTGAATACTCTAAAAGTGATGGTAATGTTCAGTAAATGAATGTCTTCCTTTAAAGCAAAAAGGCTCGAATGAGGGTTAAGAGACTTGAAGTATGTTATAATGTGCTCTATTTTCTATTAAATTCCTGATTCTTGTAGATTTTCTTAGACAGTTCTAGTCACAGAAATAGTGGCAAGGAATACTTGACTTTCCACCTTCAAAAGCAAAGATGATTTATATTTTAATATCTGTATCTGGCATAAGTCAAGAACAACAAAAAAAATGTGTTTCTTATCATCTAAGGAAGGGATTATTGCAGGAAAGGATGCCAAACCAACTCCCTACCCCCAGTTCAAGTCCATGCCTTTCAATTAGGAATGTACTCATAAATGTTTAATAATTAGTTTTCTTGGGGGGAGATTTTTTTAATCCACTACATACTTTTAAATTGAATCTACAATATTCATCATTTTCTTGGGTCTAGATAATCAACAAAAAAATAAATCCAGCCCTGATTTGTAGCATTTTCCAAGGTGTAAATCTGCATTTTAAATAGTTAACAATCAGCACTCCTCACCAGGACAAGCTGGCTCCAGCATACTCCTGTGAGTTTAAATCCAAAAGTGTTAGGGCATCTAGGAAGTACAGTAGATAGAGCACCAGGCTTGCAGTGTGGGAGAACCTGGGTTCAAATCCGGCCTCAGACACCTAGCTATGTGACCCTGGGCAAGTCACTTAACCCAATTGCCTAGACTTTGCTGTTCTTCTGTTTTACAAGTGAAACTAGGACAGAAGGTAAGGGTTTTTTAAATCTTGAAATGTCCCTTAGTCATTCTTGTTTCAGTGTCCCTCATCCACAAAAAGACTTAGGCTTTCTTTCCATTCAAATTACAACATTGCACTATGGGATATGTACTGAATTTGTGTCATTTTAATTACTACTATGATCTAGAAAGAGTATTGGACTGGCAATCAGGTCCCATCCTTATAGCATGAAAACATTTTTGGATCATTGCAATAAAGTACCCAAGTTGAAATGTCAGAGGTCATTAGACATGACCCCAGGATAAAAGCCTCATCAGCAGATCTTCCTGACCAACATCCTTCTCTCCCCATCTCCCTTGGTTTCAGAATTTTTCCATGAGCACTTTCTCCTAGTTCCCAATCTCCTTTTGCTCTCATTCTCTTGCCTCTTTCCACTTTTATCAACTGATATATTATAGGAAAGGAACATTCTATCTCCTCAACATAAAGAGAATATTGGAGATTCTCAGCTTAAATAATCTGTAAAATTCTTTCTACCTCTAGAATTCTATGATTAGGATCTCTTGGCAAGACAGGACTTGGGGGAAATAGTAGGGCTGGCAGATTTTTCACTTGATTAGGCTATTATATTGATGGGAGCAAGGTTATGGACATCTAAGGGAAAAGAGCCAAGATAGGGTCTCGTGAGAGACACACATAGTTATTGGGCTTGCACTGAATAAGAGTCTATCAAAGGAGCTTGAGAAGGAGCATTCAAACAGGGAATGAGAAGCAGGAGAGAACAGTCATGAGATTCCAGGGAGAAAATAACATCAAGGACAAAAGAATGATTGGAGGAAGGAAACCTTTAATAAGTGTCAGGCACTGTGTTAAGTGCTTTATAAATATTATTTCATTTGATCCTCTAAATCTGGAAGTCACTATTATTATGCTCATTTTATAATTGAGGAAACTGAGGCTGACAGAGGATAAGTAACTTACTCAGGGTCACAGAGCTCATAACTATTTGAGGTGAGATTTAAACTAAGTCTTTCCTAATTCCAGACCAGGAGTCTATCTACTCTATCCACCTATTCCTCTTTGACAGGGTCAAAGTCTATAGAGAGATCATGAATAAGGATTAAGAAAAGACAATCAGCATGGAAATAGATTTTGAACAATGATACATGTATAACCCAGTGGAACTGCTTGTCAGCTTTGGGACCGGGGAGGAGAAAGCGGGGGCAGGGGGATGTGGATCATGAATCATGTAACCATGGAAAAATATTCTAAATAAAATCCAGAAAACAGGGAAAAAAGAGAAAAAAACAATCAGAATTTGTATTTAAGAGGTCGTTGTGTTTTATGTAAGGAACAGCAAATGGCCCAGAGTAGATGGATTATAGAATATATATCAAAGAGTAAGATGTAAGAAACCAGGAAAGGTAGGAGAGGGCTAGGTCATGAAGAGTTTAAATGATAAAAGGAAGCCTATATTTGAAAACTGGAGATAGAAGGGAGGAGTGGTATCAAATAGAGGGAGAGCAAGATCAGATTTGTGCTTTAGAAAAATCATTTTGATAACTGAGTGGAAGGAGGGTGAATTAGAGTGGATAGGATTGGAGGTTGGTGTGGGAGGGCAAATGGTTAAATGTATATTGTAGTAATACTGGAGAAAAAGAGGTGATAAGAGCCTGGACTAAGGTGTTGGCTATGGGAATAGAGATAAGAGAACAAATATGAAAGATATGAAAGTATAAACATCAAGATTTCACAACAGATTAATTAAATATGTGGGATAAATGAGAGTAAGAAGTCTAGGATGATGAGGTTGCAAGGCTAATTGACTGGGAGAGATGAATGGTATCTTCAGTTGTAATAGGGATATTTGGAAGAAGGAAAAGTTTGGACACATTGAGCTTGAGATGCCCGTGGGGCATACATTTCAAGATATAAAACTGGTACTTGGTGATGTGGGTCTGGAGTTCAGTAGAGACTAGGGCTGGATATAACAATCCCAGAGTCAACTGCATAGAAATGTAATTGTACCCATAAGAGATGATGGTGTCACCAAATAAGATAATAAAGAGGGAGAGTAGTAGAGGGATGAGAACAGAGCCTTGTGGGAAATGCATCGTTAGTGGGAATTCCATAGATGAAGATTTGAAAAAGGAAAAGGATTAAAGACCATTCAAATTAACACTTGAAAAATTACTGGTAACCAGAAAGAATAGTGGAATGATGAGGCTGGAAGCAATACTGATAAGGATTTTAGTCAGGCTACTAGGAACCCACAATACTTTCAAGTACAGACAAAATCAGAATAAAATTGGATTGGGAAATATTTTACAAAATAATTGAAAATACAGTGAAAACATGGATAATATTAATATGTTATTTTCTAAGTAAATAAACACCCCCAAATAATCCTTATGTACAGATCTTGTTGCTATTTGAGTTTGTCATCTTCGATTTAGAAGATAGTGTAAAGAGAGGAAGTGGAGGCATGAGATATAGATGAGTTTTTCAAGGAATTTAGTAGGGAAAGGAAAAAGTATGATAGACTTAGAAAAGGTAGAATCATGTGAGGTTTTTGGAGTTTTTTGAGTATGGGAGATACCTGGATGTGTTTTTAGGCAGCAGGGGAGGAACCAGTAAATAGGGAGAGATTGAGCATAATATGATTCCTCAACATCTTTTGCTCCAGCCTTACTAGGAATTTCTCATTTTTTATATACTACAGCCTTCTTAAAATCACCAGGAGCCTCTCCATTATCCTTTATGTGATATTCATTTTAGTTCTCAAAGATATTTGTTTTATGTATCTTGTAACCATATTGGCTATAATCAACAGTAAAAAGAAATTCCATTTAACAAACTTAACAAGTACTTACTATGAGCTGAGCATCTGCTAGGTTCTGTGGGAGATACAAAGAAAAGATATGACCACCCTCAGAAAGCTTGAAAAATCTAGTGGGAGGGATAAATGAAAATATAGCATACACAAATAAATATAATACAAAGTGCAAAATAAGTACATAAACTAGCTGCCATTTGAGAACTGAGAAGAAATAAGTCATATCTGGGAAATTGGGGAATGATTCATGTAGGAGGTGGCATTTGAGCTGGGTCTTGAAAGGTGGATTTCAGAAAGTGGAGATAATGTGCATAGGAGAGAAAGAAAGAGAAGGAGGGAGAAAGAGCAGTTGAAAGACGTCAGAAGCCGTACTGCTAGGGTTTAGACAGGACATATGGAGTCTGCATTACTCCCAAGTGCAGCCAGAAATAGATTAAAATGGATTATAATCCAGATTAAAATGGACTTAATCCAGATTAAAGTTAATCTATATTCTAGAAAGGACAAAGAAGGGAGAGAGGGAGGAGAGAGATTTCCCTGGTTAGAGAGACCTCCCTGCTGAGGAATGTCCTTTACAAATGCATAATTATCATCTTCTTAGTAAGTTATAGCTCTAGAGAGCTGCCTATAACACTGAGAGGTTAATCAACTTTCTCAGAGTCAGTATCTGTCAGATAGAACTTGAATCTAGCCCTTCCTTCATGACCAGCTCCCTAGATGTTTCATTAAGTTGCTCCCACACACACATAATTCTTGATGGGAAAGAAGAAATTAGAGAAAGATAATAACTTGTTGTTTAATCATTTTCTGTCATGTCTGACTCTTCATGAACCCATTTGAGATTTTCTTGTCAAAGACACCAGAGTGGTTTGCCATTTCCTCATTTTACAGATAAGGAAATTGAGGCAAATAGGGTTAAGTGATATGGTTATATAGCCAGTCAGTATTTGAGGCTGGATATGTACTTTGGTCTCCTTGACTCTAGGACTGGCATTCTCTCCACTGAACCCAAAAGCTCCCAAAGATGACGAAAGGATGACATAAACTAAGCAAATGCTCCCCTTAGACAACAAGGAACATGAGGAACTTCCAGAACTGATGTACAGCGTCTGTACAACATTTAACATAGTGCTTGACACACAGTAGGTGCTCAGTAAATACTAAGACAAACATTATTATTTGTGTGAAAAAATGTGAAACTGTTGTGAACAAAGACTAGAAACAAAATACCATCGATTTATTCTATTTCAACAAGCATTTAATAGAAGTTCTTCATATTCAAATGACACTCACAAAAATGGAAATAGTGCCTGTCCTCAAGACATTTACAGCTTACTAACTCTGAGATGTTCTACAGTTGCAGTTGAATATTATTCTCTTGAAATGCTCATATGAGCATAAAGCTGGAGGGGAAAGGACTTTAGAAATCACCCAGCCATATTCCCTTCTTTGACAAATGAAGAAAAAGGCCCAGAGAGGTTAAGTAATTTGTCAAGTTACACAAGTGGCTAGTGGCATGCATTGCTGTTATCCAAAGAAATCATGAAGTTAAGAGCAGAGGAACACTATTAGTCCACATAGCCTGATCATTGTGTTTAGATGCCCCCAAGATGCTTTGCACAATAGAATCCTGTTACTTGTCTGGGTTCCCTACATTTATATTATGGTTCTTTGGTTCTCACCAGGTCTCTGGAACAATAAAGGTTTATTTTAGTCCCTTTGATATGATTTAGCTTGGGACTTACTAAAAATAGTCTACATATGCTAATAGCAGCTAAGTGAGCTAAAATTCTTTGATTTTGTGTCCTGATAAAAGTTGTCCATTTTAAAGAGAGACATTTTTGTTGTATCTAATTTGAGGTCCTTTATGTAGGAATGTATATGAATACTGTAAAGCTATCTACTTCAAATTATATCTTTGCACTTAGTAAAGAATCTCTTTGAATGTATTTATTTCTAATATGATAAAAATCCTGTTGGCAGAACTGGACTAATACTCATTTATTGTCACATAGATGATTTTGACCTATAGATCATTATAATGCTCTCTCAGATATGATTTGACTTGCTTTCTACCTTGATTTGCTTAATAATAAACTGTATTTTAAGGTTCCAATTGGGAAAAAGTGTCATTTTGTTTCTCCCTGTTCATTCCAATAGCACTTTTCAGGATAAAATGGGGGAGAAAAAAGGGGGATTAATATGTAGTCCACGAAGGTCCCAAGTGTGAAATGGGAGAGTAACAGGTCAGTGAGAACCACAACTTGGCAACAAAAATAATTTTTACTGAGTGAATATAAGCTCTCCTTTCTAGCAGCAGTGACTTGGAGGAGATCCTATAAGTGGCAGCCTGTAGGGGAACTTTCCTGCATCTTATCTCTGCCCTATCCTACAGACCACAAGTATTTTTAACCTCTTTTTTCTGTCATGAATCCCCCCTGGTTAGCTGGTGAAGCCCATTGACCTCTTCTCAGAAGAACATTTTTAGTTACATAAAATTAAATGCATATGGTAATAAAGGAAACTAGTTATGTTGATATAATTATAAGAATAAATTTAAAAAATAGGATAACAGACCCTAGACTAATAATCCCAGAAAAGTTCAATTGGGGTACTCCCTTTATTTAGATTAAGAATTCTTAATTTTGTGGTATATCTTGCTTTAACAGTCTGGTGAAGCCTATGGACCTTTTCTCAGAATAAATAAGTAGGATTTCAAAGGAAACCAAAGTGTAGTGAAATTAAAAACATGATTTTCCCTATCTTGGTTAGAGTTCCTTACCTTGGTTTCAAGGTTGATTTAGACTCTCCCTGGGTATGTAACCTAGAAAGCCTCATTGCTCTTTGGGCAACCATTACAGATAAGAGAGTTTTGTCAGTCCTTGGTTAATACCTTGTTAAACAGTTGCTAATACTTCTGCTGGCTGTCTTCAGACAAGGCTTACTATGATAGGTACCAATGAGAGACCCTTTGGTTCACTCTATTTTTCTATACTGTCCTCTGTAAATTCTCTGTCTCCTCCACTCTTGGGAGTAGAAAGCAGAAGTCAGCTTCATCTTGACAATAGATGATGAGAAAATGCCCATACCCTTTCACCAGTGATCCCACTGTGGGTATATGCCCTGTAGATATCAAAGATTTCACTGAAATATTCAGAACAGCACTTTTTGTGACAGTGGAGAATTGGAAAGAAAGTAGATTTCCATTGCCATAAAAATGACCAAACAAACTGTGTTCCACAAATGCTAGATGACTCTGCTGGATGCCAAAGATAAGAGAACTAGTAAAATATTTGGTGAATAATTGTATTCTACTAATCAATCAGATCATCAAGAAGTTTTCACTAAGGGCTTTCTATGTGCCAGGCACTGTGCTAAGTACCAGTAATGCAGAAATGCAAAAAAAGGGGGGAAAACAGTTCCTGTCTGCTTATACTGTAATTGAGGAAACATGTGAAAAATGAGGTCATACAAGATGCATAGAGTAGATGGAAAGTAGCCTTATGTATAGAGAGAGCATGTCAGTAGAGTATTTAAGGAGAAAAGACAATTCCTATTGCCAGTAGATCCATGACTGACTGTAAACATGTTCTTTTGAGTAGAATTTAGCAATGGAGAGAAGAACTAATTCCAGTTAGTGGTGAGAGGAAAAGGGCATAGCTACAACTATGTGAATTATTTTGAGTTTTACCCTTTGTTAGGCACCTTCCCCAGGGTATAAAGTAAATTAACCTGCATGTCGAGGCTGAGGATGCCATGGTAATTCAGATATAGCCAAGGCAGCGTGGTTATGAAGATGAGTTCAGGCACTACCTGGCTTCCAAAGGGCTGTGTGTCAGAACTCTAGGCTCTTCATTTATGGTCTGGAAGTGCAATAAGGATGGAGAGAGTGACTACACTGGCAGGAAGTCAAGCTCATGAAGGAAGGCTAATAATAAGCAAAATTAATGGGTCTAAACTTTTATTTCCCAAAACACCTTGTGAGAGAGGTGCTCCAGAGCAATGAAATTGTCAAAAGGTGGAAAAGCAAGAGTAGAGGGAGATTTCATGAGAATCTTGAATAACCCTCCAGTGCAGTGATGGGCAAACTTTTTAAAGAGGGGACCAAAGGAAAGGAAATGCTCATCTGTTAGTCTGTGTCTAAGGCAACTCTTTCAAAGTTTCGTTGTATTGTATCTTACTCAATGTATTCGTCAGATTAGGAATAATGTCACCCAGATTGAACATTTCAGGGGGCTGAATCTGACCTGAGGGTCATAGTTTTCCCATCACTGCTCCAGTGTGTTAGTTGGCTTGGAATGATTAAAGATTCACTGAATTTCTGAGAACAAAAAATTTATGGGTGACTCAAAGGGCAACATAGAGACACATAGTGGGCATAAGGAGGCTGTAGCATATTTTTTACTAGTGATGACTTTGAGCAAGAATTAGTGTAAGAAGGAAAAGCTATTCCAGAAATGTATGAAAAGAAAAGGCAGGTGAGATAGTGAGAATGAGAATGAGAAATGGGCAGCCTAAAAATTTCAGTCAGCCAATAAACAATTATTAAGCACTATTATGTGCCAGGCACTATGCTAAGCAATAAAAGACACAAAGGATGGAAGGAGAAGGAAATGGGTATTTATTAAGCATCTACAATGGCTCAAGCACTGTGCTAAGCACTTACAAATGTTACCTCATTTGATCAAAGACAGGCAAAAGATATGGCGGTGAATAGGGCATCAACAGTGTATACTTGAATAATGGGAAAGATAGAGGTGTCTTCAAAGGTAATAAGGAAGTTCTGAAGAGGGGCAGGTTTGGACAGAAAGCTAACTTAATAAGATCTTCAGTCTTGCCTAGCCCAACTGTGCCCACTCATTCTGACAGGACAAAAAGGCAGGTGTGGCTCTTACCAGTCACTAAAGCCACAGTACAGAGCTTGCCCTCTGAGAGATGTCTATCATAGCCACAAGGAGATCTAGCAAGCAGGGCATGGGGATGGTGACATGTAGAATTTTCCCAGGAGCACATGTGCAGCTGCCATTGTGGCGCCCTAATAGTAAAGTTATAAATTCTCAGAGAGCTCAGTGGTTGACTCAGAAGAGGAAAGGTTGATTACTTATACAAGAGAGAAAAGGGTGTAGAGTGAGGGGAAGGGTGGGAACATAAGAGTATTCTCTGATTGGAGAAAAGATCCACAATTGGTTATCTGTGGGAAAGTGAGATTCAGTCTACCTTTCCACCCTCTGATTGTTTGAGCACAAACCTTTTGAGATCAGGTCATGGCTCCTTGGGAAGGATGCCACTTTGTAGACCACTGACCCTTGGAATATTGTATCAGATTGGGAGGGATATAGAGATTCATTGCCCCCAAAAGAATGGCCCTCCATGCCACTAGATTCCATTGGCAGTATTAAGTAAATAGAATTTTTGTTTCAAATGTACTTTTTATAAACAGATAGGTGTCCTGAAGTAAGGAAGACTTCAGTTCTAATTCAGCTTCAGACACTTGCTAGCTGTGTGAATGAGCAAGTCACTTAATTTGTTTGACTCAGTTTCTTCATCTGTAAAATAAGAATGATGATGATGATGATGATGATGATGATGATGATGATGATGATGGTAATAATAATAGCACCTACTTCTCAGGACTGTCTTGAGAATCAAATGAGATGTGTATAACGTGCTTAGCATGATGTCTGAAACATAGTAGGGACTCAATAAATGTCTTTTCCCTTCTTTGTCTTAAATTCTACCAAGTATGGGATGGAGATTGCCTTCTTTAAAAGACAGCATTAGTATCAGATACTTAAACAGTCTGGCAAAGTATTTTTTGCCCCTAAGACTTTTAGGTGAACTTTCCCACCCTTAGCATCAGTCAGGAAGTATTTTTCTGGAAACCAGGCTTATTTCTAGAGCCTGATAAAATACTCTATAGCACTTTCTGTACATGTACAGAGTTAAATGCATTCCAAGATGGCTGGACCAACAGTGCATTTAGTGTGCCTATTTTTCCTGAATCCCTGCTCACATTTGCCATTTTCCTCTTCTGTTGTCTTTGCCAATCTGGTGGGTGTGAGGTAGAGCCTTAGAATGGAGAGCATTGGTCTTTTCCAAAAGCTCAGCATTTGCTTTGGATCAACAAAACAAAACAGAGAAAATACAGCTGCTGAGGTTGCAAATCCCTTCTTTTCCCTTCTGTCCAAATCACCTGGGCCAACTTAGTGTCAGCTTTTGATCTTCCTGGATTCCTTGGTCTCTCTCTTAAAGCACGCCTAAAGGTCAGGGAACTGAATAATGAAAATTTTCTTTTTCCCTTGCTTGAAAATAGGATTTTGGGGCTATTCTAAACCAGGCCTTGGTAGCTGGGGTAAAGTTTGTCTTGGGGTGATGGTGAGGTAGGGGTAAAGAGATATTGGTTCGGTCTTATATTCTTTTTTGTCTGGGTTTCTTTCTCAACTTACAGCCGTCCTTCCTAGAGATACCTAAATACCCAGTAATTTGGCTGCCCGGTAGCTTTCATTTTAACTCAACTGAGTTTGTTCAGATCTCTCCATTTCCTGCTTCTATCTTTGTCTGGAACCTGATCCCTCCTCTTCTCTGACTACTATCTTTTCTGGCTTCTTTTAAAGAATCAATTAAAATCCCATCTTCTAGAGGAAAACCTTCTCCAACTCTTTTAAAGAGATCAAATGACTTGCACAGGGTCACAAAATTAGTAAAATTTCATGGATATGGATTTGAACCTAGGTTTTCTGATTCCAGTGTTATACATTACCTCAGGCTTTGAGGTTAAGAATTTTATATCCCCCAAAAAACGATTCATTTTAATAGAACTCATGTCCTAATTAGCCCAAAGCAATACCTTTCAATTGTGGGATTTGGGGCACTATGGCAATCTGGGGGTAGGAAAAGAGGGAGGGGCAAGGTTTCTTCAAGATATTTGGGGCTGGGCTGGCTTTTAAACCACTACCCATCTCACATCAGTCAGTAGCTGCCTAGACACAATTCTCATTAACTTGAGGAATAAATGATGGTTTCTTTAGAGCTATAAGCCTTCAAAGTCAGCCATCCAAAACACCATTTTTCTGCCAGAAATCACTTCAGAATCTGCCCCTGCTTTTATATAATTTGAGCTGGGGGGGGGGGAACAAGAGTACCCCAAATCCATCCCTGATCACATTCTGAAAGTCCCCACTGTCCTTCATTTTTAGGACTTTGCTATATATTCTTAATTAAAATTGAATATCATTCTAATGAATAAAATAGTTTCAAAATCTTTAGCCCAGAAGCTCCTTTAACCTTCTTTCTGGTTTCATTTGAATGTCATAGGGGAAATGTTTGCACTGAAAATGACCATAGAAATAATTTAGTCCAACTTTATTTTACAGATAATAAAACTGGGAGACCCAGAGATGAAATAGTTTTTCCATGGTCACACAGCAAGGTAGTATGGCCATAACTGAGGTCTCTTGACTTTATTTCTTGGGAAGGAAGTCTTTGAGAAGAGGGGACTGTCAGAATGATACCTTTTTTCTCTTGGCCTTTTTTCTACCTCTTCAGGTTTTATCAATGCCAAATGACTGTGGGTACCTTCACTTCTCTCCCTACTTTTCTATGTTGTTTTCTCCCATTAGAATGTAAGCTCCTTTTCAAAACAATGAAGAAAATAATAAATGTTGGAGGAGATGTGGCAAAATGAAAGGACTTCAAAAGACTGCCTGCCCTTTGATCCAGCAATACCACTACTAAGTTGTACCCCAAAGAGATAATAGGGGAAAACACTTGTACAAAAATATTCATAACTGTGCTCTTTATGGTGGCAAAAAATTGGAAAAGGAGGAGGTGTCCCTTGATGGAGGAATGGGTGAACAAATGTGATGTAGGATGGTGATGGAATACTATTGTGCTATAAGAACTGACAAACTGGAGGATTTCTATATAAACTAGGAGAACCTCAATGAACTAATGCAGAGTGAAATGAGTAGAACCAGGAGAACATTGTACACAGAAAGCAAAACATTGTGGAACTATCCGATGTAATGGGCTTTGCTACTAGTAGCAATGCAACAAGCCAGGACTCTCCTGAAGGACTTATGAGAAAGAATGCTAACCATATTGAGAGAAAGAACTATGGGAGTAGAAATGCAAAAGAAGAACTTATGATATCACTTATCACATGTATATATGGCTATGTAATTTGGGGTTTAGTCTTTAAAAGATCTCTCTACAGCAAAAATGAATAATATGGAAACAGGTATCAAGGGATAACATTTGTACAATCCAGTGGAATTGCTTTTGGGCTCTGGGAGGGGGGAGGGAAAAGGGGAGGGAAAGAAAACAAATAATGTAAACATGGAAAAATATTTTAAAACAAACAAATAAATAAATGTTGAAAAAAATGTAAGCTCCTTGAGGGCAGGAATTACCTTTTTTTTTTTTTTTTTTTTTTTTTTTTTTTTAATGATAAAGGAGAGACTCATATTTGTGAACTGAGCACTTAGCACTATGCCTGACACTTGGTAATAAATGCTTATTACCTAAGCCTCATAATGTCCCTTATGGTTTAATTATGTTATTCAATCATCAAAGAGCATGAGAGTTTTAATTCTAGCTCTGCTACTTCTTATCTGCATGACCTTGGGCAAGTCATTTACTCTGGTCCTAATTTTCTGATTTGAAAAATAAATGGCTTTGGTAAAGATAATTTCAAAGGTCCCTTTCAGCTTCTAAAGTCTAAGAAATAATTTTGTTATGATGGTTATTCTCATGGTGATAGGGGATGTGGGGAAAAATAAATTTTTTTCTGATGAATTATTTCTAGGAGAACATGTTCTTATAAGGGATGCATAATTACTAGAGGCTGTTAGATAAGGAAAGGAAGTATTTGCTTTAGATTAATTTTTGTGTGTGTGCTTATAACATTCATTTTAATAAAATTTTATTTAAGCTATAATATCTTTAAAACAAGTAAATTATATTCAACATTTAAATAGGTGGAAAAAGAAAAACTAATTTTAATCTGACGTAAAGGAACCAAAATTAGAAACCAGTTTTTAAAAAGTTCAACAAAATGGCAATGATCTAGTTAAGAGCTCTTGAAGCATTAATAAATATTTCATTAACGACTTGAGATGTAATTAATTTGTTGAGCATCATTCATTTATTGCTTCAATATTGCTCAGTGGGGTTTCTTATGGATATGGTGCTTAATAATGATAATTACACGAAAAGCAAAAAGCAATTTAGACTTTAACAATAGCTTCAGAGGTTCCATTAGAATGCCCTTTGTTAATTTTATTTAGTTAGTTAACTAATGATTAAGGTTTGTATATTTTGGTACTTGGGTGAAGAATATATAAGCCCAGGAGCAATCTGCTTTTTCTCATCTCAGGCCTTTATTCATTCTTAGAAAGCTCAGTCTAATTTTAACAAAATTTAAAAACAATCGCTCCCTTTATTTATAAATATTTCATTCATGACTTAATTTTTTTCATAGTGATTGCTCTGTGGTCTTTCAGTAGATCTGTGTAAATTGCCAAGCTAAGATGGAGGGAAATCAGGTGGGAATTTTGGAAAGGCTAGGAATGTAATTTTTTTTTTTTTTAAGATCTTAGACTCAATTCTGTGTATTGAATCCAAGGCAGAAGAGAGGTAAGAGCTAGACAATAGGGATTAACTGACTTGCTAGAAAGTGTCTGAGGTCTAATTTGAATCCAGAACCTCCCTTCTTTAGGCCTGGCTCTCAACTCTCTGAGCCAATTAGGTGCCCCCAAATGTTATTTTATTTTATTTTTTAATTTTTATTTTTAAATATTTTTCCATGCTTATATGATTCATTTTCTTTCTCTCTCCTCTTCCCTCCCCCCTCCTAGAGCCAACAAACAATTCCACTAGGTTGTACGAATATTATCACTTGATACCTATTTCCATATTATTTACCCAAATGTTATTTTAAAATAGACTCTTTAAAAAATAAAATAAAATAAAATAAACTCTTTAACCACATTAGTGTTATACGTATCCAGATAGTGATTATTCTATTAAATTTTGTTCCTTTCTCTCTTTCTCTCTCTTTTTTCCCTCTTTAAGAAAAATCTAGGTGCATATATTTAGGACTGGAAAGGACCCCAGATGTCATCTAGTCTAACCACATTTGATTAATGAGAAAATCGAGGCCCCTGAGGGATTAAGTGACTCATCACTTAGTAGAAAGCAGAGCTGGCATTTGAACTGGGGTCTCATTCTATGCTATCACAACGCCTCTCCTATAGCTGGTCATATGGTATGTTAGGCAAAGGTTTCAATCTAGGGGATAGAACCTTGCTTTTAATGACTAAGTAGTTTCATAGGAAAAAGTGATATATAATGGATCAGATCAGAAAGACAAAATACTGTTTAAGTATTAATTCTGTATAATGCTTTTCTTTCAAGATAGAAAAGCTCTTTACATGAATAATATAATAGCAGAACCTCCTGAAACTCTTCTGAGGTTGGAAAGTAGATGAGGAAGAATAGAGCAACTTTCCTCAGTATCATTGTGTTCTAGGAATCCCATCTTGACCAATTCTTTAATTACTATGAAGGGATAAAAGGAGGTTATCCTCTTGAAATTATAAAGTCCATTTTAGATACTTTTGCCATATTTATATCACTACAATTATCTGGGAAAATAAGATCTCAAACATGAAATTGACCAAATTTTTAGAAAGGTAATTTATTCAACAAATATTTGCTTATTGTTTTATATAGTGGATAAAATCAAGGAAAATTCAAAGAAAAATTTGAAGTTTTAAGCTAAAAGGGCTAGAAGGATAGAGGTACCACAGAGGATTTTAAAAGAGGGTCATGTGGATTGGTATGTTAAGTTTGAGATCTTCTCTACTCAGCTCATAATAAAGAGAGACAGTGTCAGCAATAGTCTTGGTAGTCTGAATAAAAAAGATTTGTTGCAATGAGAGGAAGGATGTCCTGCAAAGAGTCTAAGTAGATTAAGGATGCCCAATATCTGTGGGGTACTTGAGATGCTGCTATTTGCAAATGACCATTTACTGATTTCACCCCTAGCCTACTTCAGGGACTATTCAGAGGGTTCTACAGACCATCAAAAGAAATTGACCTAACAATCCACATAAATAAAAAAAAACTAAGTGAATGAAGAATTCCTCTTGCCCAGATTGAGATTCATTCAAATAGGCATCTCAATGAGTTAATCCATTGGTAAATATCTCTTGGATAGAACTGGACAATAAGTGAGACCCTGAATTTAATGTAAGGAAAAGACTAAATGTAGCCTTTGGATAATTGAAAAGCCCTGTTCAATAAGAGTATCCAGATAATCCAGACTTGGTGAGGACTGTGCAAAAAGAGAAAAGGAATCTCAGGCTCAGTAGTTCATTTCTACTCAGGGAGTTAATTATTTACTATCAATGGAAAGCCATACACACTAACAACATACATGAAATAGATAAGTTACAATTTCTACTTTAAATAGGCAGTAAAAGGGGCTGGACTTGAATTTAGGAGATGTGATCTGAAGGTCTTGGCTCTGTCATAAACTCTGCCCTGTAATTTTGAGTTAATGACTTAACTTCTCAAGGTCATCATTACCTCACTTGTAAAATGAGTAGGTAAAATGGTGAAAATCCCTTCTAGCTGTGAGATTCTTTCTATGTGATTAAGTGGAAAATGAAGGATATTTAAGATAGAAAGGAGCTTTTGCTATAGGAGATCAAAGGAGTAGATCTTTGGGGAAGGAATGAAGTGGTTGTTTTGTGAGGGGCTTGAAGTGAATCCCTGGGTTCAGGAAGGGTACCCGTTGCAAGAATGCAAGACTCAAAAAAAAAAAAAAAAAAAAAGGAATGCAAGACTCCAAAATGTATCTTAAAAATAAAAAGATAAATTTATTAATTTGGAATTCATGTTGAATTTGGCTAGGAGGACAGCAGAGATGGAAAGCTGCCTCCTAGAGGTCATTAATTCTGGAGTCTTTATACTCTTTACCACAAGGAAGACTTGACTCTAGAGTGGTATACACTGAGGGGGTGGTAGAGTTTGCCTGGAGACATAGGAGGTGATTTTAGTTTAGGGAACAAATATTTGTCTTAGATACAACCTGATGGTATCAAGGCATAGCCTGAAGGTGTATCTCTCTGTCCATCTCAAATGTAAAGGACTATCTAGTGAAGGTAATACTCTCAGGGTCTTAATGGAGTTATCAGATGTTATGGGTTAGTAGTCACAAGGATGTAAGGGAACAAAGGAATTTTCCTGCTTACAGTTTACCTGAAATACTTCTATAATGTGGGGATACAATGTCCCATGCCAGTTGGAGAAATCTTCCTGGAGGAGATGGATTTGAGCTAGACTTTGAAAACTGAGTGGGATTAGGGATCATGAAATAATCCAGTCTTTTTTTTTTTTTTTTGGAGATGCAGAAACTGAGAGTTTTATTCAAGTATTTGAAGGGTCACCCCCTAGAACAGGGATTCTATCTGTTCTATTTGGTTCCAGAGGGCAATAGTAGTGGACAAATGTAAGCTCAAAGGTAGGAAAAACTTCATAAGATTTTAGTTGTCTATAAATTAAATGCACTGCCCTTATTGGTCCTTCCAACTTTAGAATTCCAACTGAAGCCCAAAGAGCTCCCTTGAAGAGTCTTGCAAATTGAGTCACAGACAGTGCCCAAGGGAACAAGTATTTATTAAGCACCTATTATATGCCAGTCACTATGCTAAGTACTTTAAAAATATTATCTCATTTGATCCTCTCTACAATGTGAGGTAGGTGGTATTATTATTTCCATTTTATAGTCAAGGAAACTGAGGAAGTTAGAAGTTTAGTGACTTGCCCAGGGTCATACAGATAGTAGATATCTTGACTCCATATTTGAACTCAAGTCTTCCTAACTCCAGGGCCCATTGTGCCACCTCGAAAGTAAGGGTTTTTTTTTTTCTTTTTCTTTTTTTTTTTTTTAAATCCTTACCTTCTGTCTTGAGTCGATACTGTGTATTGGCTCCAAGGCAGAAGAGTGGCAAGGGCTAGGCAATGGGGGGTCAAGTGACTTGCCCAGGGTCACACAGCTGGGAAGTGTCTGAGGCCAGATTTGAATCTAGGACCTCCCATCTCTAGGCTTGGCTCTCAATCCACTGAGCTACCCAGCTGCCACCCAGGTGACACCCACCTCCATGACTTTCAATGGAGACTAGAATTCTGTTCATCTGGGTACTCTTTCCATTTATACTGTGATTAGCATAAATGAAAGAAACAGAAAAAAAAATTTCAGACTTAGGGGATAATAGAATTCAAAGTGAAAGAAAAGTTAGCTAGGCTACAGTTGAGTAAGCTGAAGCCCCTAGAAGTTGAGATTTCATAGAGATATAGGATTTGAACCCAGAGCCTCTGACTCCAAATCCAGAGAAGAGCTCTCAACTCTTACAGTAAGAACTACCTAACCCTCTCACCCGGTTTGTATTAGCTTTATGGTAAGATATTAGTGGGACACCTGTTTATATTTATTGTTAAATTTTGTACAAATACCTCCTAATGCTCTGGCTTTCATCAACCTTTAGGGAGCTGTCAGTCATTATGCATTCATTATAAATGCTCTGAGTCCCCACCAGTCAAAAACACAATGGCATTCTTGATATGCCTCCAGGGCTCTGTTCTTTATCTTACAAAAGGCACCAGGATTCTCAGGGAAAAGCAGTGAAATATAAACAGACCAACTGGTACAGCCTTAACTTCCTTAAATAACAAAAGCCACTATTAATAATCTGAACCACAAACCTGTAGATTGTTTCTAATTACTTTATTTACTTCATTTTGAGTAGCAGACTGTTGGAGAGTCATTTATATGCAAATATCCAGAGAAAAGGAAATTTAGGAAAACACATTTTAAAAGTAATGTTGCTAGGCTTTTTTTTTTTTTTTTTGCATTAGAAATCTGTTTTAAATCCAGTCTTTTATCTGCTCCATACAAAAGCAATCTCTTTTGAACAATAGTTATTTTGCAGAAAATTAGGTAAGAAAAAAATAATCTATTACTATCTGTTTCAGAGTTATTTACATTTAATTACAGAGGGACTGTTGTAATACTAAAAGGTTAGGGTCCTTCTGGCATTTCCATCATGAAACTGATTTCATGGTGATTTACAATATGGTTGTGATTTGAAAAGTAATAATAAAATTCACATGTTTGGGGCTCCAAATTGAATATCTCAATAGAAGGCTGGGAATATCCACATTATTTTCCTTTAGGTTAACTATTTTCATCCATTATTTCTTAAGCTCTTGACCTTTCATCTTGACAAAGGGCATTTTGCTGAAGACTTGGACACAGAGGACATAGTTGGTAGAACAAGAGCTGTTTAAAATGGAATAGATGATAGAAGAACTATTCACTGTGTCGGGGCTATCCTCCACCATCTAGTCAAAGCTCAGTGAAGTCTTTTGGGCTTTGTTGCAACCTCATGGAACTGTGGAGTTGGAAGAAAACTCAGTGGTTATCTAATCACCAGGTCATAGATTTAGAGTTCTAAGTGACCTTAGAAAACACGGAATCCAACTCTTTCATTTTACAAATGAAGAAACTGAGGCATGAAGAGGTTAAGTGACTTGCTCAGGTTCATACAGCTAGTAATATCTGAGGTAGAATTTGAATTTAGTTCTTGTTGATTCTAAATCCAGTGCTTTATTCCACAGTCTATGCCCCTCTTTTTACAGATAAGGAAATGTCTTGCCAATGGCCATATAGTTGATCCATAAATGTTTATTAAGCACCTACTATATGCTAAGCACTAGATACATATTGCTAATGAGTGGAAAAACCAAGGATTGGACCCAGGTCTTTTAATTCTAACTCCATACATTGATCCATGTGAACCACAACTTCCATTTCAAATAGGAGAGTAGGCCAACAGTGTGTCTTTATAATTTATGGGCCAATAAAACTTCCAAGATGCTCTTTTTTCTATAGCAAGAAAATAAAGGGTAAAATAGGGCAGTGTTTTCTTCCAGGAGTTTAGCTCTCAAAGCCCTTTAATTGGTTAGATGGGTGATGGGCCAGCTGGGTAGCATAGTGGATAAAGTACCAGGCCTGGAATTGGGAGTACCTGGGTTCAAATTTGACCTAAGAGGTTTCCTAGCTGTGTGTGTCCCTGGGCAAGTCATTTAACCCCAAATGCCTAGCCTATAATGCTCTTCTATCTTAGAACTGATACTAGGGCAGAAGATAAGGGTTTAAAAATATTGCTTAGATGGATGGAGAGGCTAAGTCAAAGGAAACATTTCCTGTATAACTATCAACCTATCTATTCATATTAGGACGGGAAAGGTTTTCTGTGGGCTCTGTAGATTTTGGGAACGATAATAATCAAGCCTTAGAATTTTATAGCACCTTATATTCTTAGGAACTCACATTTTAGGATTCTTAGGATTTTCACATATCTATCTCAATTTATAACCTGAATATTGTTATAAAATCAGTTTTATTTTATCCATTTATTTGGATTATTTTAGCTTTTAAAAAAAAGCTAACAGTAATTATCAAGAAGTAGCTATTTAATCTCTAACCAGTTATATTTTTATTTATATTTACCTACTCTTAAAAGCCTTTCTGTAAGAAAAAAGCCCTTGTATATATCTAAATGATCTTCTACTCCCCCCGAAAATAGGGAGAATGTAGGAGAACTGACACAATTCCTATAATTATTAATTACTTATGCCAGTTAAGTCTAATAACATTTCTAATAGTTAATGTTTCCATGTAATAAATGCCATGAGATCATCTTTCAAAATTTCTGACCTTGGCATAAAACATAATTATGGTGTCAATTGTGAATGAATCAATTTCATTTATCTATAGTTTGGAGGAAACCTCTTTCAGAATGCTTGGGAAGCTCATCTCATCTTTGGATTTGTTCCGGTTCTAAGGAAAACTCCAGTCTACTGTTTGACCTTGACAGTAGATAAAATTGTATTTTATTTCATAAAATGTTAGTCAATTATTTATCATGGTGCTGACACTCTAGACAGAGTCAATCCTACCAGCTAACAAGGGAGTTCTACCAGAGAATATAAGACATGTGCTCTGGTTTTTTAAGGAATCCACAAGACAATGTCATTTCTCAGACTTCCTTTCTCATAATAGGTAATTGATTTAAGAACCACTTAATAAATATTTGTTGAATGAATTATTTTTAAAAGTCATAAAGCCAAGGTATTGCTTTCTTTTAGGTTTGTTTTTGTTTTTGTTTTTTAACAAAAAGACAATAGGGGCAGCTATGTGGCTCAGTGGATAGAGAGTCAGGCCTGAAGATGGGAGGTCCTGAATTCAAATGTGCCCTCAGACACTTCCTCCCTGTGCAATTAGGGGCAAGTCACTTAACCCCAATTGATTAGCCTTTACCATTCTTTTGCCTTGAAACCAATACTGATTATCAATTCTAAGAAAAAGATGAGAACTTTTTTATAAAGGAAAAAAGACTCAATGTAGTTAATAATGTTTGTCAAATATCCTTTGAACAAAAAGGCAATTAAGTTAGACCTTCAACAAGCATTACTATGTGCCAAGTGCTAAGTGCTGGAGTTGCTAGATTGCTGCCATGGGGAAGCTCACATTCTCATATGGAGAAACAACACGCAAATAATGTACAATCAAGACAAGAACAGTACAAATGGAAGATCATTTCAGAGGGAAGTCACTGGAAGATCATAATGCAGGAACGGTCTCCTGTAGAAGACAAGAAATGAACTGAATCATGAAAGAAGCCAAGAGATACAGAAAGTTAGTCATCTTATTCTGAAATGAAACCAAACAAAACCAATACTCAAAATATTATTTCAATTAACTAGCTACTTTTGATTATATTCATACCAGGTTAAGCAAGGAGGCTTTTGACAGTTTTTGTTTAGGAGTGGTGCTTTTTTCCTCCTATTGACCCATCTAATAGAAGTTTATGTAAAATTTAAAAGACTGATATAAATATGGAGAAATTTGAAGTTGGTAGTTACAGTTTGGTATTTATTACTTCTTGTCTCATGGAAAAGAGACAAGAACCTTGCCTTGTCACCTAATTGGCCAAGTAGTTTCTTCAAAGTTTATGAATAGCTAACAATAATTATTATAATAATTTGGTAGTGAGGTGGTACAGTGAATAGAATGCTGAGCCTCCTGTAGTCAAGAAACCTGAGTCAAATTTGACCTCAGACACTATCTGTGTGAGCCAGAGCAAGTCACTTAACCCTGTTTAACCTCAGTTTCCTCATTTGTAAAATGAACTGGAGAAGGAAATGACAAATTACTCTTTGCCAAGAAAACTCCAAATGGGGTCACATACTGAATAAATGTTTACAAAGTATTTTGCATATGTCATTTTATTATATCCTCTCAATATCCTTGTGAGGTAGGTGCTATTATTATCCCTATTTTAAGATGAGGAAAATGAGACTGAAAGAGGTTAATAGACTTAGTCAGGGTCACATAATGTGTCTGAAGCAGGATTCACACTCAGGTCTTCCTGTCTCCAAGTCCAAGTCTGAATCCCCCATGTTGGCGAACCTATGGCACCTGTGCAGGATGGGGTTGTTTCCTTCTCCCTCTCCACTGAGCCTGAGGACATTCTTCGCATCACCTGTCCCTCTGCCCAGCAGCCCAATGGGAGTGATTCCTCCTCCCCAGTCTGGGGTAAGGGGGTGGCTCACACGAGGCATGAGGGTTGCAATTTGAACACTCGGTCTCTAAAAGGGTCCCCATCACTGCATTATACCATCTAGATACCTCAAAAAGTAGTAAGTAGAGGCATCACTCTGAACTCTTTACTTAATTTCTATACTCAATTACTTATGAGTCAACTGGATGTGACTGGTAGCATTTTACAAACAAAATGAGGGAAATGTCAAGGATTTGAGTTCAGAGCTACCTCAGGGAGATTGAATTAGTTCTTACCTGGTTTCAGTCTAGAGGGATACTCAAGTTCCCAGTAACCCCGCGGGAGCAACAGGAACATTCCAAGGCTGACCCATAATCAACATGATGGATGGAGTGATTTCCAAAAGTCTAGCATGGTAGACTCTATAGTGTCAGGAAAGTTTCAGGCAAGATATGTAACATATTTACTCTTTTAGAAAATTGCTATTCAGCCTTTCAGGGAATCATTTAACACTCCAGTGAGGAAGAAATCCATAATGCTTGTGGTATTTTGCATTAGTAGTTTGAGGTAGTTGAAAGTCCATAAAATGAGCTACCTTCAAACCCAGCAATATTAAAACCACAGTGAGAAAAGAAAAATGCATTTTTCAAAAGTCCTGTTAACAACCTGTATTTACTGCCCTTTTCAGATGTGCAGAGGAGACAACGTGTCCATTTGTATTGCTTTTAAATATCCAGCTTAATTATGTTGATCAGTGTATCTTTCACTTAGATCCTTTTCCAACATGCTTTACTAAGTTTAATGACTGGATGAGAGAGGAAAGATGAATCTGAGGCTGCTCACAATATTCTGACATACTTCAGAGACCTGGAGACAAGTCATTGTCCTTGGAACACCATACCTCGATGATAAAATGTAGTTTTACAAAATAAATCGGCTTATTAAGACAGTATATATCCTCATTTGTGCTATTTTATGCCTCTAGGTTTTTATTTAAACATATTATTACTGCCACCATCAATTGATTTAAGTGTTGTATTGGGTGATTTTATTTTACTTGTACCCTGAGGCTTCTAAGACCAAAGATCACAATTGAAAAAAAATCTAACAAATCTAATTATTGAAAAAATTCAAATGAAAACAAGAAATAGATTTTGTATTTTACATTTCAAAAGTGTCAGAAATGTTGATTTCTTGCACTTTAAATTGTATCTTTGTTTTCTTTCATATTTTGGTTAATTTGACTGTTTTTCAAAGACTGCATTAAACTCAGGAGTGTGTGTGTGTGTGTGTGTGTGTGTGTGTGTGTGTGTGTGTGTGTTGTGTATGTTTGTGGGAGAGAGAGAGAGAGAGAGAAGGAGAGGGAGGGAGAGTAAAGGAGGGAAAGAGGGAGGGAGAGAGAGAGAAAAGGAGAGGGAGGGAGAGTAAAGGAGGGAAAGAGGGAGGGAGAGAGAGGGAGGGAGAGAGAGAGAGAGAGAAAGAGAGAGAGAGAGAGAACAACCTTGGAAACTTGATTGGTTGAGGGCTAGAGCACAATGTTATCTGGTGGAAAGAGCAGAGTACTCGGGAGTCTGAAGAACTGGATTGCAGAGAGGAGTTCCTCTGTTCATTAGTGGAATAACTTTGAATGCTCAATGAACTTAATTTCTCATTTGTAAAATGAGAATATTTATATTATCTACTTCACAGAGCTGCTTGGAAGACCAATATATAGGGAAGCAGGGAGTTTTCCTTCCCACAATTGTCACTAAGGGCAGGGACTCAAGTGTGTGACTGTACCCAGATGGACACACCAAATCTCATTGGCCCATTAGCTTGGTCAGATGCCTTCTGGGAAGAGAGAAAGTCTCTTTCCTCACCTCCTAAGTGCCACCTTGTACTCAGTCTCTGAATACATTTTACCCCCTTTAAAGCAACAAGGAATGCATGTTTTCCCAAATTAAAACATAAACTTGTTAACCCCATCTAAAAGGGAGAAGCTGTGGAAGGAGGATCTGGGGAAAAGTTGGAGGAAAAAACTGTCTTCACCCTTCTCCTCCCCCCTGTTGACAATACCATGAGGTTTAGCTGAGAGGGCATAGTCACTACTTGGCACAAAGCTGCCAAGAATAACATCTCTTTTTCATATAGACATGTAACAGACACATTTAAAAATTTTTTTTTTTTTACATTTCCTTGAGAGTCCATGGGCTGTGGGCTTAAGCTATTCACAAGAATTTCCTATAGAAGGCACTATAGTATCAGTTATCCAATGGCCAAGGCCCTATAATCCTCTCAACTTGCTTAAGAACTTAATTCATACTTTTTTGTGGGGTTCTAGGACAATTCCTTAATATCTAGTTGATATTTTGTGATATATCCTAGGCCTTTAGTGATGACATCAACTGAAATGGGGAGGGTAACTTCTTCCCTATCATATTCAAAATACATTGAAACTATGAATCCCTCAAGGACTCTGATCAATTTTTATTGTTGTTATTATTCGAGGGACATAAGAGGAGAAAGAGTCATCCATAGCTATACCTGTCCTTTTAAACTTAACCACTCTCCACTGCCTACGGTGCTTTTTTGCTGTAAATAGGCATTAGAAGCTTATCTAAAGATGGGCTACGTCAGCCGAGTAATACAGTACTAATAATTCACATTTACATAGCATTTTTTGGTCTGCAAAAGATTACCACGACCCTATGATGTAAGTAATTTAGGTATTATTAGTTCCATTTTATAGATGAGAAAACTGAGACTCAGATCTTTTATTTTTTTTAAACCCTTACCTTCCATCTTAGAGTCAATACTGTTTATTGGTTCCAAGGCAGAAGAGCAGTAAAGGTTAGGCAATGTGGGTTAAGTAACTTGCCCAAGACCACACAGTTAGGAAGTGTCTGAGGCCAGATTTGAACCCAGGACCTCCCATCTCTAGGCCTGGCTCTCAATCTACTGAGCCATCCAGAAGCTGTCCCCTGAGGCTCAAATCTTAAATGATTTGATAAGGTCATACAGAAATGTAAGAGGGGAAAATTGTGAATTAATATGATTGGACTTGATATTTAAAGTTGGTTGCCAGAAATCAATTAACTCGATTTCAAAATAACAGAGATCCAAGTCAGGATGAGTTTTATGGTGGTTTATTTACAATTAGGAAGGTTGAAGGTAGAGAAATTGAGAGAGAGAAACTCTGACCCGGACCAGAGGCTGGAATCAGGTAGGGATTCAGAGGTCCCAGCAGAGAGGCAGAGAGGTTAATTAAACAAGGCTTCTAGCCACAAGGCCTCCTCTAAGAAGAGAGGCCTCCTTGAGGCTAGAGCCTCCAGAAACACCAAGGGAAGAGAAAGAGAGTCAGCCTAACTTACCCACATGACAATTCAAAGGGAAGCCGTCTGAGGTCTCACCCGAGCTCCTTCAACACCAAGTTCAAAGCACCAACTACTCTCCACAGGAAGTTACCATCATATTTAAAAGATAGCATCTTTCAACACTTCCTGCATCCACCTCGTGCCGTGGACAGATAGCAGCCTCAATATTATTTTGGACTGCCCCTGTCCCTTGTTTTTGATTTGTCACTTACTATCACGTGTGAGTCACAGACCTCCCCCTGCCCACTTAATTCTAAGTTGGGTGGGGTGACATTATTTCTGGTGGCTAAAGTCTGAAGAATGAATGAGGGTGAGCTAATTCCATTTACATAATCCCCCCTGATGTTCCTTGGGTGCCTAGTCACCCCAAGTGATCACTTCACATAATCATCTTGTACCTACAAAGGTCTTCTAATTACAATAGTTAGAGATAAGAGGGGAATGGAAGAGAGAGAAAGCAATACCAATGTTTTGCTAGGCACACTGACAAAAAACCAATTGGGGGCAGTCCCCTTTTGGCATAAAAATGTACATTAAAAGTAATTGTTCGACCCCTTTCAGTTCAATCAATTGTACCCCAAAGTTCATTCTGGATATCTTGATGCAATGTAGGTTCTTCAGACATCTTTCTGCAAACAGTTTATTCTCTGGATTTTGTTCTCTTGAACAAAAATTTAAATCTTGTATTTTATAAAAATACAACCCCCCCGCCCCCCGAAGAGGGTGTTTAAAAAAGAAACACCCAGATCAACTCAGGATACATGGTTGAGTTATGGGGGTGTATGAGTCAATTCAGAAGAAAAAACAAAAACATAAAAGAAAAACAAATAGAAGAAAAAATTAAACTTTGGGAGAAAGAAAAAATCAAAATCAGAATCAACATATCGAAATCTATGTATGTAAAAATGTCTGAATAAACAAAAATAACTTCATAACAGGCCCTTATATTAGGGTCCAATTAAGGTAATTTCCATCCCACTAGTCTGTAGGACAAAATGCAGTAATATTGCACTTACCCATTGGCAGCCAAGACTACAGGAAGTTGTCATTCTATAAGAGAGAAAAGAGGACCAGATTTATGTGCAAGGGAAATATCATTCCCTGGTCTGATTTACCTTCACTCTCAGGGATAGGGTGAGCCAGGATGATGGCCAACCTTAGGTACTTGACTGGTAGTATAGTACGAAGCATCCTACATCTTTTTTTTTTTTTAGTTTAAATATAAATTTTATTATTTTTATAAATATTGCTTTTTTCCAGATTACATGTCAATACCTTTTTCTTAATATTTATTTTCTGATATTTTGCAATCCATGTTTTCTCTCCCACCCTTCTCCCTTTCCTAAGAAGGCAGGAATATGATATAGGTTATATGTATATTTTCATATAATACATATTTCCATGTTAGTTATATTGTGAAACAAGACACATACTTCTTACTATGGAAAATATATGTAAGGCAATGGGGTTTACCAGGGATATTATAAATAAATAAGTGGTTTGTGGGAACACTCACTCTGGGATTTATGAGAGACTGAACCAGATTTTACTGGATTCCCACAGGAAAGGCAGTTGATCTTAACTGTCACTCAGCTTCTCCTAGGC
This sequence comes from Gracilinanus agilis, assembly GCF_016433145.1. Lineage (NCBI taxonomy): Eukaryota > Metazoa > Chordata > Mammalia > Didelphimorphia > Didelphidae > Gracilinanus > Gracilinanus agilis. The sequence goes on from NC_058132.1 coordinate 241,500,359, forward strand.
CAGAGTCTAGTAACAGGCTGACAAGGTAAAAGGGACTTAACAGCTTTATGTTTGACTAAAGATGGGAAAGGGATTTCTATACTTAAAAATCTAAATTTTAAAATCTAAAGGATAAAACCACAGGGCAATGGGAGGACTATTTCTACTCTTATCTAAGTGATCTAAACTAACAGGGTCCAAGGAGCTATAAATGGAGTCTCTGGGTAACTGCCTCAGACCTGGACCTGCTAGGCTTGAGAACAGCTGGGCCTTTGTGGCTTTGGGATTCTCACTGCAATCCACTGATGATCTCTGGATGCCAGTAGCCAAAGTTGTCTCAGGTACCAGGTTGAGAAGGTGTGCTCAAGTCTCTGTCCACCAGATAGATCCCAAACTCCTCCTCTTCCTTAGCACAGGACTATAGATCTTGACTTTTTGCTAAATGCCACCACCACACAAGATCCCAGGGGAAAAACAGGAAGCAAGGTGTCCTTTGCTCTGAGGTCTCCCAGGCTGGCAACAGTTTTTGCCCACCACTAATGGAGTCCTCACTTGGGGCACAGACACACTTCCTTCTCCCTCATTCCATCCTGGAATTCCCAGCTCCAACTCCTTCCTGCTATGTACAACTTAATTCCTAATCAATACCTAATCTAATCTTCCTCACAACATTACACAAGAGAAAAATTCATGGAGGAGATAAAGTAAAGAATGATATGTTTCAGTTCACTTTTGTACTCTGTTCCTTCTATAATGATGGATTCCCTTTATTTGTCATGAATCTCTTGGAGTTCTCCTAGATTCTTGGTTGTTGATAATAGTTGTCATTCACAAATGGTCATCATACATTATTGTTGTTACTGTGTTCAATGTTCTCCTAGTTCTACTCACTTCACTTCATATCACTTCATATAAGTCTTTCCAGGTTTTTCTGTGATCATTGTTTGTCATTTCTTATGGCACAATAGTTTTCCATTTTAAGTGTATCCCACAACTTGTTTGGCCATTCCCCAATTAATGAACATCCCTTCAATTTCCAATTCTTTGACACCACAAAAATAGCTGTTATAAATATTTTTGGAGAGGTGGATTCTTTTCCCCTATCTTTAATCTCTTTGGTATATAGACCTAGTAGTGTTATTGCTGGTCAAATGGTACGCACAGTTTTATATCCCTTTGGATTTGGTTCCAGATTGCTCTCCAGAATGGCTATATCAGTCCACAGTTCCACCAGTAGTATATTAGTGTCCCAATTTTCCACATCACTTCCAGCATTTTTCATTTTCAGTTTTTGTCATGTTAGCTAGTCTAATAGGTATAAGATGGTACCTTGAAGTTGTTTTAATTTGCATTTTTTTAATCAATAGTGATTTAGAATTTTTTTCATATGACTAATGGTGATTTTTTTTAAAAATAATTTTTATTTTTTAGAAAAGTTATCATGGTTACATGATTTATGTTCTTACTTTCCCCTTTACCCCCCAACCTCCTCCCCCCCCGCCCCCCATAGCTGCTGTGCATTTCCACTGGTTTTAACATGTGTCATTGATCAAGACTTATTTCCAAATTGTTGATAGTTGCATTGGTGTGGTAGTTTCGAGTCTACATCCCCAATCATGTCTGCCTCAACCCATGTGTTCAAGCAGTTGCTTTTCTTCTATGTTTCCTTACCTGTGGTTCTTCCTCTGAATGTGGGTAGCATTCTTTCCCATAAGTCCCTCAGAACTGTCCTGGGTCATTGCATTGCTGCTAGTACAGAAGTCCATTACATTCAATTTTACCACAGTGTATTGGTCTCTGTGTATAATGTTCTTCTGGCTCTGCTCCTTTCGCTCTGCATCAATTCCTGGAGGTCTTTCTAGTTCACATGGAATTCCTCCAGTTTATTATTCCTTTTCATGTTTCTCTTGGTTTTTGTGGTTGGATATTGAACTTTCTATTTAGTCCTGGTCTTTTCTGTGCAAATACTTGGAAATCTTCTATCTAGTTGAATGCCCATACTTTCTCCTGGAAGTGTCAGTTTTGATGGGTAGGTGATCCTTGGTTATAAACCCAATTCTCTTGCCTCTCTGAATATCATATTCCAAGCCTTGTGGTCTTGTAGTGTGGAGGCTGCCAGATCCTGTGTGATCCTGATTGGTGCTCCTTGATATCTGAATTGTCTCTCTGGCTTCTTGTAAAATTTTTTCTTTTACTTAGAAGTTCTTGAATTTAGCTATTATATTCCTGGGGGTTGTCTTTTCACGTTTTAGTATAGAGGGGGATCTATGGATCCTTTCAATGTCTATATTGTTCTCTTGTTGAAGAACTTCAGGGCAGTTTTGCTGAATAATTTCTTTTAGTATGGAGTCCAAATTTCTATTAATTTTTGCTTTTTCAGGAAGACCAATGATTCTTAAATTGTCTCTTCTAGACCTTTTTCTTGATCTGTCAATTTCTCATTGAGATATTTTATGTTTCCTTCTATTTTATCAGTCTTTTGACTTTGCTTTATTTGTTCTTGCTGTCTTGAGAGATCATTGGCTTCTACTTGCCCAATTCTAGCCTTTAGAGACTGGTTTGGGCTATAATCTTTTGGTTTTCCTTTTTCATTCTGGTCTGTTTGGTTCTTCAAGGCTTCCAGCTGGTCATTTCTGGTCTTCAATTTGCTTATCAATTGATTTGATTTCTGAGCCTCACTTTCCAGTTGCGAAATTCTGCCTTTTAAACTGTTATTTTCTTGCCAGATCTCTTCCATCTTTCTTATAATCTCAGATTTGAACTCTTCAAGAGCTTGTGACCTGTTTTCATTTTTGGGGGAAGGTTTGGATATGATTACTTGTTTGTTCTCCTCTGCTGTTTGCTCTGTTGTCTGGATTTTATCTGTGTAAAAGTTGTTGAGTGTTACAGATTTCTTCTTGATGATCTTTCTCTTTTGGGGTTCTTGTCTCTGGCTTGCCATTGTTAGCTCTGTGACCTCTCAGCTTTATCCTCACACCCAGGGTCTGTCTGTGCTCTTTAGGCTCCTGAGGTCTCAAGTCTAGTTGTTCTCAGGGTCAAGTCTCCTGGTGGTCCCCTTCCTTGTTCCTCTGCCTGAATCTCCTTTAATGGTCTCAGGGCACTTCTTTCATAGTCATGCACCCCTCTGCACTGGGTCCCCACCCAAGGTTCGTGTCTGCACTCAGGATCTGAGTTTGCACCTGCATCCCTGCCTGCGCTCAAGGTCTGTGTTCAAAGTCCACGTGTTCTTTAGCCTCTTGGGGTCTTAAGTCTTGCTGCTCTCAGGAGCAGGCCCTGGTGATCCCAGGTAGCTGCCAAGGACTTAATGGATGTCCCAAACTTTCTCTAACTCTTGTGCTTTGGCGTTGGCCCTGTAGGTGGTGTGGGGGGGTAGGGGGTTGCTCAGCTCACATTTTAGTGAGAGCTATTTCACCCCCTTATAGCACGGAAATTCCCTGATCCCATGTACCTTCAATTCTGCACCCTGTTGTGGGGTCCCTTTGTTTGTTTGGATTTGTTTTTATGTCCTCTTGAGGAGTCCTATATGTTTCAGTTAGGAGAGGTTAAGCCACTGCTTTTTACTCTGCCGCCATCTTAACCTGGAACCATCCTACATCTTAACATATGTTAAGCATCACAACTTCAAGTCTTATACTAGTTAAAGTCCTTAGTATTGGCATGGAAGTTCCTCAATCCCACCTGGATTGGTATGGTTTTTTTGAACTTGTGCTCCTTGGCACTGTGCAGTTTTCTCATCAATCCCATTGGGATTGGTTGGTTGGTCTCCATGACCTTGTGCTTTCTTAGCACTGTTTAGTGGCTCTTGTGTTCCCTTCTCCTGGAATCAGACAAAAACATTCATCACAGTCCCATAATATTTAACAATACATGGCAGGTTCCTAAAGTCTAAAGCCTTGTGAGTAAGCATTAATATTAGAGCAAATATATATATTAAACTTGTATTACTGCAAAATAAAAAAAAAGATTAATATTGATTGAATGTACTTTAAATACAAGAAATGAGAAAAAGGAAAAAAGTCAATTATTCTATTAAAATATAAAAGGAAAAGCAATAAGAAAAATTAAAAATAAATTCAGGGAAAAAATACAATGTGATCCAAAAACAGCATCCATTCGTCTATAAACTGTTATTTCCAATGCGTGTAATAGGAAATGGTCAATCAGTTTCAATAGAAGAGGCTCTTTTTACATGTGAGCAACGAATCCAAGAGTCCTTTTATCCAATTTTTATAGCTGTTGGAGTGGTTAATAATATTTGGAATGGCCCTTCCCATAAAGGCTGAGTTGCTCCAGTGTGCTTGAAATTCTTTATATACACCTTGTCACCTGGGTTCAGGTCATAAAGTGAAAAGTCTATTGGTCCTGCTTGTACTGCAGTTCTGTATTCATGGAGTTCGCTCAGTTTGTGCTGTAATTCCTGTATATAGGAAGCAATTGAAGTATCTCCTCCTAATAGTGATATATATGTAGGAAAAAAAGGCTTAACCTTTATAGGGGGATGTCCAAAAAAGCATCTCATATGGTAAGATTGTAAATCTCCCCTGGGCATGCTTCTAAGATAAAATAGGGCCAGAGAGAGAATTTCAGGCCATTTTAAATGTGTCTCAGTGAATAATCTGCCAATCATAGTTTTAAGTTCTCTGTTCATCCTTTCAACTTGGCCTGAGCTCTGGGGGTGATATGGTACATGGAATTTGGGTGTTATCCCCAAACAGGAATATATTTCAGATAAAACTGACTCAGTAAAGTGACTTCCCCTGTCCAAGTCAATACGTGCAAGCAGGCCAAAACGAGGAATGATTTCTTTTAAAAGCACCTTGGCAACAAAAGCTGCCATCCTAATGAGTTTTTATTTTAATAAAACTCCCAGATATTTTTCAGACACATAGTGACTTATCAATGTCATTTGTTTCCTATATTTGCAAAGTTCATTTTAAACCCCAAGGTATGAGACTTAAACATCAATCTCTATTAAATCTCATTTTAACCAGTTCAGTCTCATATTCTTATCGGGGGCATTAAATTTAAATAGGAATGGTTCCCTGCAGCTGCATTTTGACTTAGAAAACCACAAATTAACATTATCTAGATTGTATTGTGTTTTATTTATTTTGTTAAACATATCTGAATTACATTCTAATCTTCAGATAGCAGTTTGAAGGCTCTGTTCTGGCCTGTTGAGAACTTATAAAATTCTGACAGTTATTCAGTGAGATAGTTATCGCTCTTGGATTTGTGTCTTCAGTGAATTTGAAAAGCATGCCATCTATACCTTTATTTAAGTCTCTGTAAAAATGTTACATAAGCAGATCCCAGCATTTCTCTCTTGGGAACTCCCCTAGAGATTTTCTTACAAATTCCCATGGCCTCATTATTCTTTTTTTTTTTTGGGTCTGCAACCAATTGAATACCAACTAATAGTATAATCATCAATCTCAGAGGTGTGAAATTTTAGACCCTAGCAAAACTTCTGAGTTGGTCCAACCAGACTAACATTTATTTGGGAAATGCTTAACAAAATCAATAAAAAATACAATAGGACATAAATAATGTTAATTTGTGGTTTTCCAAGTCAACATGTAGCCTCCAGGGATCAGTATCTCTTTGACTTTACCACTAGGGATCTAGCCCACATCTTTCACTTTTTTCTCCTACAAGAATAATACAAGAGATTATCAAATATTTTACTAAAAATTAGGACAATTATTTCTATAATATCCCTTTATTCTACCCTGTCATAAAAAGAAATTAAGCTAGTTAGATATGACTTGTAATATAGAATGTGTGTACATGGAGGACCAGGACCTCTGGTGTAAGGACTTGTTGAGTCCTTTTCAGGGCTCTTCATCTTTGGTGTCCACCTGTCTTCCAACTCTCATCCGTGGCTCTAAGAGCCTATAGCAAAGCAATGGCCATACTCTGGTAAACTATTTCAGCAAATGGGCTAAACCAGGTTGAGGGTAACTAACAGGCCTCAAATTGTTAGTGACGTAGGGGGATGTCTACTAAGCGTGTGAAGACTTCCCCTTGGAGGAAAAGACAGATGAGAACAATTTATTCCAACAGCAAAGGCCAGTACCTGAAGCAGGTACTGTGGAATGCTTAGAGTTTGGTCAGACATGGAAGATGCCAAGGTCATCCATTGCATCCTGAGCCTGCATCAATCATCTTGACTTTTGTCTTGCCACTGGACTTGGAAGAGAGGGTGAGGCTGATGACTTTGTGCAACTCTGTCTCAGTTAAATCCAACTCACACACAAGTCAACACCCCATGATGCCACCAGTCGTCTTTGAAAAAAAGGATGAACAACTGGTTTTGATAAAGATGTCTGTGTTTTTTTCTTGTCACCCCCACTTTCTTTTCTGAATATTTCACCCTTTGATAACATGTTCTAGTATTTTTCCAGGAACCAAAGCCAATCTCTCTGGCTTATTTTATATACTACATTCTCTTTCCTTTTTTTTTTTTTTTTTTTTTTTTTTTTGAAAATTAGGACAACAGTTCTCTTCTCTTGTCCTGAGGTACCTCTCTAGTTCTCTACAAATGAAGGTCACTGTGGCTCGGTAATCTTCTTGCCAGGCACATTCATTTACTTTGGGTGGATACTGAAAAGCTCAGTTAATTTCAAAAACATTGAGAAATCTGATCACTATATTTTACAGGAGTTTTCCTGTTTTGTTAAAAATTGAAGTACCATTTGAATAGCCTGAGGCATATCTATTCTGACCCTTACTTCTGCACAATGACTTCCAAATGCAAAAGGTTACCCTTAGGCAAAACCATGAAGGAAGCCAAGTTTGTTCCTAGTGCCCAGTTCCCACCCCTGGTGTTTCCTAAGGCTTTCTTTTCCCCCTTTAGGTGCCCTGCCCTCTAGGCACTGTTCCCAGAATACCCTTTCTCTCTTCTTCCCCCTCAACTATAACATTGCATTTAGTCTGCTTCTACCTGGTCCACGGACTGTGGGTCTTCTCATATTTTAAACTGCATCCCTCCCTCTCCAGCTTCAGTTCCAAAAACACACCACACACACACACACACACACACACACACACACACACACACACAAATGGGAAGACCTGGGTGTTCATCTGGTCCAATACTCTACTTTTATGGATAAGGAAACTAAGGTCTTGTGATATCTTTTCTTAAAAACCCTTACCTTCAGTCTTGGAATCAATACTGTGTATTGGTTCCAAGGAAGAAGAATGGTAAGGGCTAGGCAACTGGGATTAAGTGACTTGTCCAGAGTCACACACTTCTCAATCCACTGAGCCATCTACTCCCACACCCCCCTTGTGATATCTGATATAAAAGTAAACCAATTGAATAAGATCATTTGTGCTGATTTACTTATGGTTGTTGAGGCATTAATTTGTTATTCCTTCCAGGAAAATTATGGTCATTTTAAAAGGACCTTTCTAAAAAAAAATGTAATCCAAAGAAATATTCCAATAGGGAAATTTTCAGGTAAGAGAGAGAAATATTTGGGGGTTAGAGATCCCTTAGAAACTCTTTGGATAATCTCATGTGACTAGTACAATTTAGAAGACGGGGCTGTGGGAAGCAGAATATGTGGTGTTCTTTTTTTTGGGACTAAGGGTGAATGAATGAGGAATGAAGAGACCTGAGTTTGAGTTCTGGTTTTTCTACTTAGTAGCTTAGACCTTGTGCAAGTTGCTTAATTTTTCAAGTTGCTTAATTCAAACTTCACCTGTGAAATGTAGAAATATAAATACCACTTATGTCATAAGGTTCTTATTAAGATCAAATGAAAAAATATGTGTGAAAGGACTTGGCCAGTGTAAACAATGTACGTCCTTTCACAATATGATGAACATGGAAATATATATTTTATGTCAACCATATATCATAATACTTTCTGTCATGGAGAGAGGAAGTGTCAGAAGGAGGGAGAAAACATGGATTGCAAAATGCCAGAAAATGATTACTAAAAGTTTTATTGATGTAAAAAAATAAAATCAATCAATAGGGATCATGTGAAAGTCATTTGTAAGGAAATTCTCTATATTCAAAAATCTTTTGTTTTCCACTTATTATTTAATATATTATTATTGTTTTTAAAAAAGGACTTTGTATACTATAAATTGCCATGTAAGTTCAAGTTATTCTTTGTTGACCTGGATAGTTCCTATATTTTTATCTGTTCCCCAGAAGAATATCAGTTAATATTTCTGTTTTTGCATTAAAAATAACTAATAAATCTGTGAATTATCATTTATCTAAAAAGGTGTTTGTTAGGACAGTTGAAAAATGATAAGAGAAACAATTTGAAAACTCTTAGCTTTGCCACCGACCAACTCTGGAACCTTGAGCAAGTTCCTATTCCATGCTAGGATTTAGTTGTCTCAGCTGTCAAAGAAGAGAGTGGTACTACATGACTTCAAAGGTTTGTTTAGGGTTTTATTTTGGGATATTGTATAGCCTATGACTGTGGTTTTTCTTGCCATAAACCTGTATTATTTTTCTGTGTCTCCTTGGGACTGAATAAGGATATTGATTGCAATAGTTTTAATACAAGTGAATGCTAATGAGAAAAGAGTCATATGGGGGAAACTGAGTGAGAAATTTCCATCCTCTGACACTTGTTTTGTGGGTTCCAGAGCTGAATGCGAGCTGTGCTAAAACATCACGGGCTAGCTTCCTGCATCATCCAAACTAGAAAAAGAAAGTGGATGAAATAAAGATATTGCTCTGATTTTAGCATGCCTGTTCTAGCACAATGCATATCTTGCATGGAGATTCCAGTGACTTCCTATTATTTTTAGGATCAAGTATAAAACCCTCTCTTTCTTAAAGCTTTTTACAACCAGTCCTTCCAATCATTTCAGGTTTCTTGTGCATTTTTCTTCTCCATGTATTCTACCATCTAGTGACATTGACTCCCTTGCTGTTCTCAGCACAAGACATCATCTACAGACTCCATGCATTTTCACTGACTGTACCTCATTTTAAAAATGCTTTCTTTCCTCAGTTCTACCTCTTAGCTTCTTTGAAGTCTCAGCTAAAATCCTATCTTTTCTGATTCCCTTTAACAGCTCCTACCTTCTTTCTGAGACTATCTCTAATTTACCCTGTGTGTAATTAAAAATTCACATTGTTCGCAGCATGTTGTGTCCTCATTAAAATGAAAGCTCCTTGAGGGTGAACTGTTTTTGCCTTTCTTTTTATTCTTAGAGATTAGCATAGTGCCTGGCACAAAATAAGCACTTAACAGATGCTTGCCTACATTTTTTTTTTGTAATATGGGAAAGGCAGGATTCTTGTGGCAATAACAGAAGAATTGAGTCAATGATATATCAGTAAATGTAGCAAGAACAGCTAGACACTAATGAAAAGACAGAGAGAATAAAGAGGCTGGTCTATAAAATATGGCAGTGAATTTGATCTGGGAGCAGCAAATACTTTTGGAGAAGGACTTAGACAAAATTGAGTTCTATACCTAACGTACAGTTGTCAAAGAAGAAATCTGACCTTATTGTATCAAAGTCAGTACTGCTGAGACTTGGTAACCATAGATGAGGATAAGAATGAATGAAAAAAGCATTTATTAAGCACCTTCTATGTGCCAGGCACCAGGGAAACAAGTATAACAGTGAGACAATCCCTACTTTTAAATGACTTTCATCCTAACATGGAGAGACAACATGGTAGCCATGGAAAGGAATTTTGGTCTAGGGAATCACAGAGACTATAAGTGGATACATAAGGTGGCCTTTTTTTACACTCTTTCAAGTAAAAGTGACGTTATTTATTTGAATACTATCTCAAGAACAAGAGATTAAAAAGGAGAGAGATAGAGAGAAAAACAGAGAGGGTGAAGGCAAAAGAGAGGGAGGGAAGTGTAGAGAGACAGAGACAAAGATAGAGACAGAGGGCACATGGAAACAAGCTGATCTTTTGGTGAATAGCTGAAAGTGAGGTTAAATGAAGTCTGGGGCTAGCTAAATATAGTGGGGTTATTTCAGTTTGTACACACCAATCAACAGAGTTCAACTTCTGAGGGGAGCACTAAAGTGGACTAACTCCCATAAGAAGGGGACCGCATAGTATCTAAATGTCCAGATTTCTATTTCAGGGGTAGGGTTAGGGGGCAGGTTTGGTTCCCTGTTAGATAGTTGGAGGATATCGACCTACTCCTTATTCCCCACTGTCACTTCTTGATCATTTACCTGCTACATTTGATGAGCTCTCTTCTTCTGAAGTCCAACCACATAGGGTTGATATTTTTTTACTATTGATAGTCTCTGTCTAATTTTAATTTTGTTATCCTCAGTTCCAAGGCATAAGTTCCTTGAATAGAGAAGGTGCTTGATAAATATTTGAATTGAATTGACTTGGTAATGTAGTTTTTGACAATGAAATGTATTATTGGAATATATGTTTTTATTAATATGGGTATTCGTATGTTTTGTTGTTTTTCTTTGGGGGGAAAAAGGGTGAATAAACAACCTCTTGACCAATCCCCTCTTTGAGTTTCTTCAAGGAAGAAGGGTAGTTCTTTCTTTTTCCGCTTATTATTATATAACATTTGGACAATTGAAACAATATTAATTTGTTTGTTTTTATTACTTTTCAAAACAACTCATTTTTGTTTTTTAACTATCCCTCTAAGTATAATTTTTCAAGTACATAAAAAACAAATGAATGAACAATGAGCCTTCATCAGTGATACTTTAGTATCTATATATCTGAAATAAATTATTTTCCTTATACAGGTATTTAGTGATGTTTTTTTATTTAACTATGGAAAGCTATTTCTTTTTTCTTTTTTTTTTTAACCCTTAACTTCAGTGTATTGTCTCATACGTGGAAGAGTGTTAAGGGTGGGCAATGGGAGTCAAGTGACTTGCCCAGGGTCACACAGCTGGGAAATGGCTGAGGCCGGGTTTGAACCTAGGACCTCCTGTCTCTAGGCCTGACTCTCACTCCACTGAGCTACCCAGCTGCCCCCATGGAAAGCTATTTCTGTAGCTTTAATCTTCTGGGTTTTTTGGACTTAATCTGTGATTTCCTTAGTGTAGGTAATTCCTAGTATGGAAATTCCTTTTCTGTGTGAAAATTTCTTTAATAGTTGTCAATTAGTTCTGTAGCTTATAGTCTTAAAGTTTTCTAGGCTATTGAAAGGTTAAATAGCTTGCTCATGGTCATATAACTGATTTGTATCATTATAGGACTTGAATTCAAATCTTCCTGAGGTCATACTTCTATCTTCTATGCATGGCTACCTTCCAGATCTAATAGAAGATACTTAAAAGCTTTTCCCATTTGTAATATTCAATAGTGAAATATTTCTAGAAGTCAGAGGAATCTATAGCATTACAGCATATCTTATAGTTGAGAAGGGTCTTTAAGGTCATCTTGTAGACAGGACCTAATAAGATTTTAAGATATTTCCTGACCATTAATAGTCAAATCTGTTGTGAAGAAATAGATATCTGTGATTCTCTTTATTTTGTCTCTTAAATGTAATGAATGAAAGCAGGAACATCTGGTGTTAGAATTAGATTGGCAGACTAAAATAAATTTATTGAAGCATATAGTGCTATCTATGGAGAAAGACACCTAAAAGTCAAGTGCCCCAATTTACTTATTAAGCAAGTGCCTTCAATTTTTAGAATTGTTCATTAGTATTCAAATGGGATTTGAAACAAATTTATTAGTGGCATTAGAAAGAAATAATAGAAAATCACTATAAACACTGATTTAGAATGCATTACATAGTAGCACTGGCAATGTGGCTGCACTAATAATGGAGAAAATAAGTTTGCTTTCACATATGTTCAGTCTCGTTTTAGTATTCTTAGTAGAGATGCCCATGGGACACATTAAACAAAGGAATAGATTGTAGACTTCCTCATCATTAATATGGGAACCAGCCCATGGGAACTACAAATCCCAGAATGCAACATTCCTTCTTCATTTAAGCAGCCATTTCAGAAATTTATGGGTCATATTTGGTCCGGCTATTTGAAAATAGAGCACAAAATTCTGGGACCTGAATTTTCCACAGCACAGATTTTCATCATTTCTACAACTTTTTTAGGTTATAATATTAAATCTTAAGCATTCAAATAATCTGTTTCAACAAATATAGTTTGGCATAATGATCTATTTTTATGCATTCGAATATTTCACTACAAAGATATAGAAAAAAGGAAGAAAAGGAAGAAAAACAAAACGTCTCAAAAATGAGTTTTCTTTAAAAAAAATGCCACATTGTTCTGGCATATTAGTGACTTTTGAAGATGAACCCTCTTCATCTGTATTTAGTTTTTCCCCCTTAATTCTTATCTTCTTAGAATTAATACTAAGTATTGAAGGCAGAAGAGCAGTTAGGGCTGGGTAATTTGGGTTAAGTAACTTGTGTCACACAGCGAGGCAATGTCTGAGGTCAAATTTGAACCCAGGACCTCCCATCCTCAGGTCTGGCTCTTTATCCACTAAGCCACCTACCTTCTCCTGTATTCAATTTTAAGATAACTTTCAATATTAGCCTTCTCCCATCTTTAATTTATGGAAGCTAATCATTACCAGACCACATGAAAACCATAGAGACTACTTTTTTTTTACGACTGCTCTAACCCAGAAATTCATTTTTTGTTCCTTACTTTGGACAAAAACATGGTACTAATTAAGACCCAAGTAATAGACTCATACTCCAGATGGGGCATTTATATTTACTCATTTCTATGACCTCAGTTAATTTACCAATTACTTAGCTTACAGAAAACTGGTCACCGAGGGTTAAAAAATTGTAGTTTAATTCCTACAAATTCATTATAGACTCGGATTCTAGTTCTAACTGCCACTAACAAGTTGTATGGTTTTGGGAAGTCCTTGCTGGAAGAGTTTTGGCAAACATTAACCTACCTGTTATGCACTGCCTCCCCTCTGCCCCATTTTCCATTGCTTAAATTGAAAGAAAAATAGTCCTTTCTTATTTTGATTGGTTTGGTACTGAATAAATGATCTTAGATAGCATTGTCATTTTTACTGAATGGTCAACCCTAAAATATGCAATTAAATGGAAAGACATTAATTGCTCCTATTTTGTCTGGATCTTATGATATAAAGAATTGTTTTCCTTTTACTCAGGTCTGTCTAAATTTTTCTAAAGAGTGTTTATCTCTATGTCCCTTGTGTTAAACATGTATACAAAAGCAAAACAAAGCCTGCATTGAACATGTCCAAAAACGTACATCTCATTCCATACCTCTTTGTCAGGAAGTAGATTTTGGATGTTTCATCATCAGTTATTAAAACTGTGATTAGTCATTGCATTGATCAGACTCCTTAAGTCTTTCTGAGTTGTTTTTATTTATGGTATTATTATTATTGTTGTATAAATTATCCTGATTCTTCTTCATTTTACTTTACATTTCATATAATCATTTGCAGATTTTTTCAGAAATAGCTTCTTGGTCATTTTTTGTGGTATAATAATATTCTGTTACATTTACCATAACTTATATAGTCATTCATTGATGGGCAGCCCTTTAGATTCAAGTTCTTTGCTTAGACAAAAAGATATTTTGTACATATTGATCCTTTTCTTCTTTCTTTCTTTTTTTATTGTATAACTCTAGAAGTATTACTGCATCAAAGGATATACATAATTTAGTGACTTTGTAATTCCAGTTCCAAATTGCTTTTTAGAATGTTTGGACCAAGTTTTAGCCTTATTAACAGTACAGTAGTGTATGTGTTTTCCTATAGCTCCTGAAACAATTTCCTTTTATAATTTTTATCATCTTTGCCAATCTGATAGCTGTGTAGTAGAACCTCAGAATTGTTTAAATTTGCATTTGTTGTTATTAAATGATCTGGAGTATTTTTAATGTAGGTTATTGATAGCTCAATTTCCTTCCTTTGAGAACTACCTCTTTATATTCTCATAATCTTATATGTACAAATCAGGTCCTTAACCCTTAGAAAAGACATCTTTACTATCAGAGAAACTTACCGCAAAGATTCCTACCTCTCCTCCTCTCCCCTTATAGTCAATTGTTTTCCTTATAGTGTTTGCTGCATTAATTTTCTTTATGCAAAAACATATTTTATTTTCATATAATGCAAAGTGGTAGCCTCCTTCCCTTTCTCCCACCACCAGCTTTTCAGCTTCCTTTTTGCATATTGTCTTCCCCCATTTGATTTCAAGGCTCCTTAAAAGTAGGGATCACTTTTTTCCTGTTGTCTCCTCAGTGCTTAGCACAGCATCTTGCACATATTAGGCAGTTAAGAAATGCTATTGAATTGAAATAAGTTAATAGGTATAATTGTCATTCTTCATTATACTGGCCTAGTCCAAACATGAACAAGTAATATCATTCTAATTATTCAGATCTGTCTTTGTTTTTGTTAAATAGCATTTTTTAGCTTCATGTAGATTTTATGTGTCTTAATAGGTCTACTCCTCTAAATTTTAAACATTCTATAGTTATTTTGGATAGAATTTCTTTCCTATCATTTCCTTAGCATTTTTGTTGTTAATATATGGAAAGGATGATGATTTGTATAGGTTTATCATATAGCCTGCTATTTTGCTAGTTATTAACTATTTCAGTTAAATTTTTAATTGACTCTAGAGTTTGGTTTCTTCTTTGCCTAAGTCTATTTCCTCAATTTATTTTTATTGTCTTATTTATCTAGTTAGCACTTTTAGTACTATATTATTCATAGTGATGATAATTAACATCCTTGCTTTTACCCCAGATCTTATTGGAAAGGACTCTAGTATATCACAATTATATATAATCCTGGTTCTTAGTTTAGTTTTCTGGCTATTTACTATATTAAGAAAAGATCCATTTAATGCAATGTGTTTTAAACAAAAATGGATGTTATATTTTATTTGAAACTTTTTGACTATTGATATAATTTTTTGATTTTAAAATATCATTTTGTTTATAGTTCCTTAATATCAAGCCAACTATGTATTTCTAACATAAATCCATCATGATAATAATGTATATTATTTATTTTTATATATTTTTAATATATTTCTCTAGACTATTAATATTTTACTTAAAATTTTTCTGTCATTGTCTATTAATTACATTGGTATATAGTTGTATTTTTGGTTTTATTCTTATTTCATTTAGGTTATCAGGCTAATATTTGGATTTTAGAAAGAATTTTATAGGACCTTTCTTTTCCTATTTTTGCAAGCAGTTTATATAATATTGAAATTGTTCTTTGAACATTTGTTATCTCACTTGTACATCCTTCTGAACCAGAGGTTTTCTTGGGGGATGTCATTTTTGGCTTATTTAATTTGTTTCCTTGAAATTTGGTGACTTAAATTCTCCATTTTTTGGTCCTGTTGGATTTAATTTTCTAATCCATTCTATTCTCTTCTATTTTGTGAGTTAGTTATTCTCATTCACAGTAATGTATTTTAATTATATGTTTCTCTTCATTCTTTTCTTTTACAAAAAAGGAAGCAAGGGAGTACTAGTGAATTAAAAAACATTTAAAATGATGTGAACAAGCCATCAAAGAACTCCCTAAGAAAAAATCGCCAGGGCCTGATGGATTCACAAGTGAATTCTATCAGACATTCAAAGAGCAACTAATCCCAATACTATACAAATTATTTGATAT